>NW_008236442.1:3030859-3082921 GCF_000691975.1 Corvus brachyrhynchos | reverse complement strand
TGCTGAACCAGGCAGTGCAGCTGCCCATGCCAACAGTGCACTACCGTGAGCTTGTCTTAGTTCAGATCACCTCAAAACCAGAAAATGGAAAGGAAGTGTGAGCAGGAGGTTTCTCAAACACATAGGAGAATGTACAGGTTCTGCCTCTGTCTGTCCCAGCAATCCTGGACCTGCCTGAGCAATGTGGAGCTGCTTCAGCTGTTTGGAGAGAGGATGTCTGTCCCACACCTGCACCAAATGGCCAAAGGTGTGTCCTGGGCAGCTCTGGGCTGAGTTCCTTCACATGGAGAAAGAGACTGACCCCATATCCTACACCCTGTGGAAGACGGAAGCAGTGAGCAGTGCAAGAGGTGCAAGCAAAGGGGAGAGTTGGCAGCTCATTTGGCTGGATGATGGTTTTGCTCAGAAACAGCATTTATTTTCCATGGTATCTGCAATCTTCCTTCACGAAACTCTCTATTCCTTACAGTAATTTGGAAGCAAATGTAGAAAATACGTGACTATGGTTCAGTACATGTTTTCATTGCTTTACTTTTGCAATTAACTTGTTGGCATAAAAGTCATTATCTGATGACATTTGGGAAGAAAGAAACAAATATTGCCTGGGCCAGAGGAATCCTGCCCATCTTTGCAACAGCCATTAAGATAAACACTTCTCTGGTTTTGTGCAAACAAGCTGATCACTTTTTTGGCAATTTAAATCAGCTGACATCATCACCATGCTCCAGACTCCGACCCAGTGCCAAAGGTTGATAAGCAATAAATGTTCAAGTCAAAGCTGACCTAATGCAGGCCTCCCAGAGCTTCGAAAAAGCTCACAATATTTCAGCCACAGCAGGTGCATTCTGTAATCCTTTATTAAAAACTCCTGCCACACACCCCCCCAACATGTGGTGGGGTCTTATGCAGATTAAATGTGACATGTTATGAAGTCATTGCAACCTTTTCCTTACTCCTAATTAAAGGAAAGAAAGCCAAGAAGAGAAAGAAATACTCCTAAAGAGAAATGTGAGGCAGGTGGGTAGACATGATTGTATCCTGTGTGACAATCACTAGGCCTGAGGTTCACGAGATGGGGAAGGTACTTGACCTGCTGTTCTTCCTGTGTGTGTGCTTAAATTAAACCAGAGGCTTTCTGTGAAAGATAACTGACTTTGTTTAATTAAAAGCCTCTCTCCTGTTCTACCTGGACTTCTAATTCCAGTGCAATGTGTAGGCACACGGTGCTTTGTCTTCTCAGGGTATAATTAGACTCAGTAATGCAGCTGTCCTGTTTACAGTGTAAATCCCCCTAATGATAAATGGAGTAGACTTTTGGAGAAACCCTGATACTTCAGACAGGGAGAGTGGATGATCTTTGCAAATAACTGGTGGCTAGAAAGTAAATCATTATCTGCTAATAAGCCTCTGATTGCTGGGTGTTTTATACTGTGGAAGATTAGAGAACTTGACTTAGCTTTATTTTAGTCCTGGCTGTGGAGCTGGAGCACGAACAGGACTAACTGGTTTGTTTATGGGTGAGATTCTGACCTTGTGTCTTGAGAATCCCTTTGAGAGTTCACACTATGGCAGAAGCTCTTCTGTGGTGCTGGTGAGAAAAATGTGACAAAAAGGCTTTAGGAATGGATAGTGTGTAGTAATACGGGGAGCAGATTCTGTGCTGTGAAGCACCCAGTGACCTCAACCAGGTGAAAGGACCCGCATAAGCATTCTACAGCCAAATAACTGTCCCCAAACCCCCACAGCATCAGGACAGGGAGCTGATTGAGGATGGAATGAGGACGTGCTTTTACCCTTATTTGCAGGTGTTTATCAGGTTCCTGAGGAGAGCAGAGTGTTCCAACTGCAGTCTCTGACTTCTGCTGAGACAGAGCTGGGGACCACGAGGGGGAGGTCACTTCAGCTGTCAGATTTCAGAGACCAGAAACTGCTCAGTGGGGAAGAGATGGGGAACATATGGTGTGGTAGGCAAAGGTGACAGTGGCACAGAAGAGCAAGAAATATAATGAGAAGTGAACTTTTTGTGGGATGCTGCCTTTAGGAATGTGGTGTGAGAGGGCAGGAACTGGTGAGAGCGGGGCTGTATGTGCAAAGAAAAATCAAATAGGGTAAAAACAGGAGCTGGGAACAGGGATGAGCCTTGGGAGGGAAATTGCCTTCTCTCCTGTGTGTGCTTGCCGTGGCATACATCAGCCTGGAGGCCACAGGAGTTATGGCATGAATTGGAGGAGCATCTTAAAGATGGATGGTTTGTGTCCATTTGTTGCTCTCCAGAGGAATAAAACTGGGGCCTTTGGTTACTCTCTAGCTCTGGTTTTGATTCAGAACAGGACAGGAGGTATTTTTCTGGCACACATGATTGTGCAGCCCTGGGAGGAGGAGGTGGCCACGGGAAGAGATGTGCCACCAGCCCATTGTGCCTGGGGGTCACTCACTAGGACCACAGGGCAGCTCCAGGAGAAACAAATGGGGAGGAAGCAACCAGTGAGGAGTTCCTTCAATTGGACTGAGTCCCATTTCTTCTTGTTTCATTATATTTCAGCTGCATGGGACGAGTTGGGTGGCATTACCTCTGCTTGTTATGTGTTCTTACCACGCTGTCATTGTCACTGGCGTAGCCTTGCACAAAATAATTTTCTCTGCAATGTCTGATGCTGGTGTGTTCAGCCCACCAAGGAGACAACTTGAGGAATTGTTCATCAGCATGTTCACTGACCATGCTCAAGATCTTCTGGACATCTGAATATCTGCTACAATTTGAGTTCTTTTGGCTATTATGGCACTGTGGGAATTGTTTTCCCAATCACTGAGAAATTCAAGACTTGAAAAATGCTTTTGTCTCAAATTAGGACAGAAACCCAAAATCTCAACCATTCTTATTCATCAGCTGTGGGAATTTAAAGGAAGGAACTATCTTAGTTGAAAATACATGTTTCAGTAAATTGCAATTGCTGCAATTTGAGTTCAGACTTTTTAAAATGTAAATGAAGTATTTGCTGATCATTATAAATTTCAAAGGAAGAAAGCAGGTCTATATGAAATTCAGTCTGTTTCAAGTAAAAACATATATTAAAAAGTAGTTTAGGTTACAGATTTTTTCTCCCCAACTGACAAATTTTTGAACAATCCTTCATTTGCAATGTTTTGAATTAGGAGAAATGGCATTTTCTGATGTTTCCTCAAAAAATTCCCGAATTGTTTTAATGATCTAACCAACAACAGTCTTCTGTGGCTTTTTGCCAATATGTTGGTTTATGTGTAATTATACTGGAATGATATTAAAAGTTTATTTCATAATGAAAATAACCTCAGGAGGAATGAAAATGGATATAGAGTTGCAAATGAAACACTCCGCAAAAAGTGAAATTTGCACTGCAAGGAAATTCTTGCTCCACTTTCACGTCTGAGATGGTAATAAATTGAACACAGAGCATTTCACAGACAGTGTCAGATATAAAATATATTAATCTTGTCAGAGAGTGTACTAACTCTCCCAGATTTATGATCAGGTGCACTTAAGTGCTGTTCTTCTCATTAATCTTGATTTACAAACAGTAGCCTTCAGAACAAGGGGTCAGAAGAGACAAGAGACTCATGGATGTGTTGCTTGGATAACTCACCTTCCCCAGCTGCCCTGTACCTTTCAATGACACCTTTCCATCTTTAATTACTGAAGGGTCTTTAATCTTGTCTGAGTAAGGACAGGATATGATGGATGTGAGGGGTTGTCTGGGCTACTCTGGGTTTGTTTTTTAACAAGAGATGTCATGGATGTTGGTGCGAACAGCAAGATTATCACATCTGCCACTAGCAGGACTTGATGCTGAGAAAGTTCATGATGAGAGGGATGCACTTGGAAGGGGGGAAAAACAGCAGGAGAATTACTGAATGAAAACAGCCATGTGGAGAGAATATAGTTCCTAAGAAACTGCACTTTAAAGTCCGCTTAACACACATACTCTGAATAAGATTCTGTCCATCTGCAAAAGAATGTCCCTTTATAATTCTTAAAATCAAGGGGAAATGGAAAACCATGTTTTCAAAGGAAATAAACCTGGTAATTCTACTAGGTGATACTGGGGACAAGTCAGCCTTCCTGCAGGCTGGTGGGCTAGGTAGGATAACATCACCCTGGATTCTTGTCAAGGTGCTTAACCTGGAGGAGTTAAACAAACCTCCCAAATCTACTTGTAATTCGTAAGAGGAATGAACAAAGTAATTCATCTGATAAAGCTGCAAAACTGCCAGGTGTGAGGACGTAGGTGTACACAAAATGAAAATAATTTCTAACTTCCTCTCTGGTATGGTCAGTCATCCAAAAAAATGTCATTTGTAGCATTCAGCACATTCTTCCTGCTCTTGCTTTATGTACTTTCTCTAAGGGTATTAAACTGCTGGAGCATCTGTACGTTGCAGGCAGGGGTGGTGGCAGCGTTAAGACTCTAATGGACTTCCTAGGGCCTATTCCAGTTCTTCCAAATGGGAGTAGAAACTTGGGACATTTGATATGATGAGGGCTTTGGGAAGAGTTTTGGCATGAAACAGTTATCTGAGTTGTGCTTTTAAGTCAGGAAGTAAATCCACCTTAAAGAAATATGCCTGAAGTGTACCAGAGTCTGGACTTTCCTGATATCCACTAGAAAAATATTCCACAGCTATTGATAAAACCTACCTTATTTTCTTCACAGCTTCCCTAGATGCTTTGTTCTGAGCTTTAAGACCTCCCAAAGGCTCACAGATGCCATGGGGGTTCATGGATGAGAATTCAGACTTTGATGTGGTTGGAACTTGAGACACTAATTGCTTTGAGAAACAGGACCAGGGCCTTAAGCTGGCATCAGATACTGGCTGGGAGCCATGGGAAAGAATTGAACACAAACCAGATATGCCCTTGGCAGCATAAGCCATGGAATAAGCAGTTGTTCCCCATTCCCAACCAGCTGGAGCTCATGTACGGTTTCCACACTGAGTTTCAAAACACATTGAGTTATTATAATCCAGCCCAGAGGTGAAAAATTCATGGATTACTGATGCCACCTAAGCAGCCAGACTTTGCAAGGTGTCAGACCCAAGGCACAGCTCTGAAAAATGTGAGCAGTGTGCTTTTCCACAGAGGAGGAGACGATGTTTCCATGAGCTGTTTAAAGAAATCCTTCCCCTCATCCTGCATTTTGGCTGTGCTTGGATTCATTCACTTCAGCCTTTTTGGATGCAGTTCAAGCCATCTGCTCCTCTCCAAGAGCTGTGTTCCTGGAGGTGTTCTGGCCAGCTGTGTCAGTGGTGGTATCCGTGGAGAATGAGGACACTGTCATCCACAGCCTGTTGGTAACCAAGCCTGCAGCAGCTTCTTCATGTCTCCCAGACATCTTTCCTAATTAAAGAGAGGAAGAAGGGCTACATGGATGTCTATGGGCTGTTCAAGGATGGGAGAACAGAACCTGCCTCCACTCTTAGGTTTGCTGGACACCAGTGACAGCAGCTATGTTGGAGTTGAACTGTCCACTTCTGGTACTTACTGTTGTTATTTTTATATCAAAGACTTCAGACTGATCTAGGAGCGGAAGGGAGGTGATGACCACAAGAATTGGGTGTCAGCAGAGCTCTCTGTGCTGTTTCAGGGGCTACATCCCCGTGCAGGATGTTGGCCAAAGTGAGACAGCTGTCAGGGAGGAGGGAGGTGTCAAAAGGAAAACATGTATCAGAACCTTCAAGGTCAAGGATCAGCTTTTGAAAAGGTTGAAGAAATTATTTATCATTGAAAAAAGGACTTTGAAGGCTTGATTTTTAGAATACTTATTTTGAATCCTGGCTTTTTTTGAAAAAAACCCCATGAACTTAGCTGGAACAGAGAAACACAGACACCAGTTTGTTTGTAAGTGAAAGTTTCTTTTCCAAGGAGAGCCATATGTACTTGATTAAGAAGCTGACACTTCTCCACAACTTTTTGTTTTGCTGGTTTACAGATTCATGGAGTGACCTTCTTGGTAGGGATAAAGGAAATAGTCAGAGTGAGGGCATCTGAACAGTAGAAGATAATAGATAATGATTTTTTCTGTGGTTGGTTTGCTCACTTTAGAACAAGTTGAGGCTTCTTTGGAAGGCAAGGCAGCTTCAGTTGTTCTCAGCCATGTTGGTGTGTGGTTTAACCTCTGATCTCTCATTAGTTGGTAATATTTCCAACAGAGTGTGAGATTCCTAGTGCTTCCAGAAAACAAGATCTCAGATTTTGTATTGAAAATATGGTGCAAAATATGTTCACCTCATAAGAAAATTCAGATAATAACATGAGAGCTGAAGGTCTTCATATAGAGTTCCCATGTGGTGGTAGGCAGCTGATCTATAATTTCATTGAGAGAGTCAGAAGTCTTTCTTTTTTGGAGGAGAACATGCTGCTGATCATCTTAGTTTCTTGCTGTATGGGGTTTTTTCATGTATTTATTTTTAATTCTGATTATTCAGTGCAGGAATATTTTCTGTATCTGAAACTGAGGAACAGCTAACCCCTCCTCTTCATTTGTCTGGTGTGTACTAAAATATATCCTAGAGTGTGGAATGTATCCCAGACTTCTTGATGAGAAGGTGCAAAGGTGAGAGAAGTGTCTTTTCAAGAGTCTAAAGCATCGTGGAGTCACGTCTCAGTGAAGCAGTCATGACTAAATACAGCAGCCAAATTGAAACCCTGCCTAGTCTGACTTGTTTTTTCGGCATCTGATCTTGCAGTCACCTGATAGTGTTAGTCCTTCCCCTTTCTGTTCTGTTTAATGGTGTTGCAGAATGAGCAACTGTCTTCAGAACTGATTCAACAAATGGGGAATTTGGAAGAAATACTAGATGCAATTTGAGAAGGTTTAGGGCACTGCTATCACAGCAACTTCACCTCAGTGGTTCCTACTTCCTGAGCCCTGGTGGGACAGGCTTCTCTCTGCTCTACTGGACTCTGTGGAAGGAGATTTGCATTTGTTCCTTAGTTGGGTGCAGGTGGTTTAACAAACTAAAGTATGCCTCAAAGAGCTGGAAGAGTTGTAAAGTGACAGAGCCAAATGCTCAAAGGCCTTCCTCCCATGGATGTCACCAAGACCAGAGCTGTGGGTGGAAGGAGATGGCCATCTGTGGTTAGGAAAAACAATTATTCAGCAAAGCCCCATCGCTGGCTGAATTAGCAAGTGTTGGAAGTGACTGTAAATGCACCATCCTCCGTGCTTAGATGTACCAGTGTGTCTCTGTGCATTGCCCAAGTGTCACTCATAGTGAGATGCAATAGCAGGTTTTCAAGTTAAAAACTCAATGTTTTTTTAAATATGTGAAGCATAAATTACCACATATAATGAAGAGCTGGATGACTCTTATCCCTTAGAACTGCTGCTCAGAATGTTTCTTTGTTTTGTCAGATTGGAAAGGCATCAAATTGTTTTATTCATTATTTCTCCCTATAGGTTACTTTCCAACGTCATGTGTTTTGCACTGTATAATTTGGAATCTTTTCAGACTGAAAAGTGCAGACAAAGAGACTCCCACTTGTTTTGACAGTGTCTTGTGTATTTTATGCACCAGTTTAAAGCAAACGCCACCCCTTGACACCCCCCTAAAAATGATGATCTTTGATTTGATTCACTCCATGGACCTAGAATTGATATGAAAACCTGTGCAAGAACTAAACCATGTGAGTAATTTAAAAATTGTGTCTAAATACAAATGCAGCAGGGTTCACCCCTGGAAATTCTCAGACGAGCTTAAAGACGACCTTTCATGAATAGTTTAAGTAGATATGGTTCTCTGTTGGGATTGGGGGAACAGGCTGGTAACCTTTTCTGTCCCCTTGTGGGTCTGTCTTCCATAATTATCTAATTCACCGCTTTAACTTTATTTCCAAATAAGGAAAGATTGTTTTTGTATGGAAAGCTTAGTAGCACTACAGCTTACTTGGCCAGGGAAGCATGAAGACAGGATAAAGAGAAATATGCCTAGTGCCAGAGGTTTCCCAGGAGTTTCAGTCAGACCTGGGTAAGGCTCAGTGTGGAGAGGGATCAGCAGGACACAAGGCTGAGCTGGATTTATGGGTGTAGTTATCTAACAGTAGCTTTTGCCTCTCAAGGTCAGCCCACCCGAAGTGCACATACACAGTGATGGTTTAGAGGAATAAGCTATAAAACCATAAAGTGCACAGCAGACTGACAAGATGTCAAGTGGATTACTACTTTGACAGACTCAGGAGACCAAAGCACAGGTGCAGCCCAACAGCAGCTGATAAAGTAAGTGCTGACTGCTAATGAGAGCTCCCAAACCATGGAACTGCTCATGCTCCAACGAGACCATGCCTTGGGTAGGAGCTGTTCCTTCCAAGGATAAGGATAGGCTAAGATGCTCCTAAATGGTGGATAACCCTGCTAATCCAAACACTGCTTGCTCTCTCCATCCTTGAGGAGCTGTATGATTTTCACCAGAGCTGCATAATCCCTGGTATGAGTGAGCATTCTTTATGAAGTGTTGGAAGGGTTGAGGACAGCATCCCAGAGGACAGCAGCTTTGGTGGTCTATAACCATCAGTACTGAAATCTTGAGGTCCTGTGGGCAGTGAGAGGACTGGGGAGAGAAAAAGGTGCTGTGGGTTTCTTTCTATCAGTAGGGATAAAGGAGTTGGAGTGTTAAATGTGCACCACCATCCTGGCACCTGTGTGCCAGAGGAAGGTGGTGACTGCTGAGCCTTTTCCTGCACATTTTTTTCCTACCTCCCCTTGTAGGAGCTGGTTAAATTTGTCAAATAAAAAAACCAAGACACTGAGAAATGGTTCTTCTGTCTTCAGTTGTTCCTAGGTGTAGGTTTTACAAGCAGTAACAGTACCATGTACCTCACTGACTAATTTGATGGAATGAGCTTTGTAAAAACAGATTAAACTATTTTCCATTCACTTCAGGAAGGGATAATTAGGTGGGAACAGAACAGACAGGAACAAGTCACAAGTACTGCGCTATCAGACACTGCCTTTGATCATCGTGTTACTCCCAGGTCTGCAGTCACAAATTAGGGTGTTCTATTTGCAGTGGATGGGGCTTCAAGCATGTTGTGCTCAAAGCTGAATTTTTCCTTGATTTCCTCTTCAAATGCCTTTTTCTCATGCAGAAATTTTCAGGCTACTCTGGACTCAGAGAAATTGTGCTATCTCCAAAAGGTGTTCACAGGGGAAAAGGTAACTTTCCCAGTCTCCAGGAAAATAAAGTTTGCCTTCACTGAGTTTGAACTAAAAAGTAGGCTCTCATATGTGCCTCTTTGAGCTGCTTTCTCAGAACCAAAATTAATTATTTAATCCTCTTCTTTGAGCTCTGTCCCTGCTCTATATATTAAGTTTCCTTTCTACATGGCTGTGACTGTGAAGGCTGTGTAGCTCCTGAAGGTCTAATAAAAGTAGAAAATGTAGTAACATTCAGCAGATTCAACCAGTGTCCAGGGCTGTGAATGGTGAGCTACAGTTGGGAGTCCTGGAAGTGAACTGGACAGACTTACAGACCTGTCTTTTGTGTTTTGCTCTATTCCTTCTCCAAGTCTGCAATCAGTGGGATAAGAAAAACCTTCATTTCTCTCCTTTGGGTTCATCCTCAGGGAGAAGTCTTGATGACAAATGCAATGAGTCCAATAAAGAAGTAATGAAAAATAACCAACTTCCTTTCACAGTGTGTGAGTTAGAAAGGAGGAAAGTGAAGGAGAGACTCTGGGGCTGTTTTATCCTATTGCTTTTGAAACTGTGAAGGAAAACTCTGTTAAGTCTGAGTCTGCCAGGTTTGGCAGACAGATCCTCTGTTATCGAGTCTCTTGAAACTAAATGTGATGCCTTGGTTCCCTGGTGAGGGCCCTGGAGGGAAACGAAGCTGCTGGAAGGCTCCTGAGAAAAACGCAGTGAGGCTGTCACAGGGTGAAAGTCCCCACAGCCTTTGAGAGAAGGCTCAAATAAATGCTTGAAAAGAAAATTTTAAAGGGAATCAAAGGAGGGGAGGCCTTCAAGTATTAGGAGAGATGGAGGAGAATTCTTGTAATGCTTTGTCAGTCTAGTGTATGGAAAATTTCCCTCTGGGACCAGTGTGGGGGAGGCTGGGTTTGAAGTACAGGGCTCAGCTCAAGCTGTTGACATTTCTCCTTCAGTGCTGGAGGAGTGTGAAGATGTCCTGTGTCAGTAGCAGGTAGGTCAGCCAAAAGGATGCCTTTCATATTTCCTCCAGAAAATACTGACCTATGCGCCCCAAGCACAGGTCGTTTCTACTGCCAGTTCTCACCTTAGGAGTGAAGACTCTCCAAAATATTAATTTGGTTTGAAACAGGGAATATTTTCTGTCCAAACACCTGGGCTTTGTTTTTATAAGAATTAAATCCAGGCACTTAGGCCTTAGCAGCATAAAAAATATCCCCTGTAGGTAGAGGTGTGATAGAGTTCTTCATGGAATTTGTCATTTCACATTATTGCTGGAAAACAAGGGGACAGATTGCATTGAAACCATGGGGAGATGCTGATGAAAGCAATTTGTGCTGTGGGAAAGTGAGATAGATCTGATGGAAGTGAGAGGGCTGCAGGCTGGAGCAGTGGAACAGCTCATAGCTGTCCCTTGGTCAGTTGTCCCCCTGAGCTGCTGCAAGGAGCAGCAGGGCAGCTGTTTGGTCATGGTGTTCTCCACGTGTGAATTCCAGCCCTCAAGGTCTCACTCTCTGCTGGGTAACACAGAAAGCTTCAGGTGCCCACAGCACATGGGGTTTTTCAAGAATCCCACACCTTCTTGTGCCTCACCTTTCTTGGCCATCTTCAAGCCAGCACCTCCTTGGGTGGCGAAACCCCTGGATAGGAACAGGGCCTAAGGCAGCAGGTTGACTTTGTATAGTTTTCCATTCTTTTTGCCTCATTCCCATGACAGAGATTGCATTAGAAGCTGAGAGGCTCATAAATTCTGAGTTATAGCTGTAGGCAGTTCATGAAGGGGAAATTGGGACTGGGGAGGATTTGAAATTTACATATATACCACACCCACTGCTATTTAATTTGCATTTTGTTTGCATATATCATGGTTAAATAATACCCATGCAGTACTTTTAAGGGGTAAGGAATGTATCAGTTTGTCTATGATTTATATAATTTTTGCTTTAAGTGTAATTTTATAGAGTAGTTTGGAGAGCATGCAGTATGAGCTTAAATTTAATTTCACAAAAATGATCAAATAAAACTTATCAGCCATAAATATTGAGTTCTCTTTGAAAATAATGTGGCTTTCATAAAGATCTTAGATTAACAACACTGCAGTCTGCTGGTTAACAGCTGAAAAACCCTGATCCAATACAAGAGCAAGCTTTCCCATACATTGGGATTTCAGGGGCATCTGCCCTGAACTGGGTGGGAACTCAGGACTTGTGTCTGTTCAGTGGTATGTGATTCCTCAAACTTTAGGGACTGAGTTTGGATAGTGTTTTAAAGCATGTTCCTTCCTTGTTTGCATTACTTGAATGATTTTCCAGGATGAGTGCAGCAGCAGAGTGACAGTGTCTGTCCTTCCCAGGATGGCAAATGACTGTAACATAATTATTAGATAATTGTGACTAGTGTCCCATGTGGGAAGAGAGAGGCCAAAGCTATTTCAAGATGCTTTTCAGATTTTTTTTTTACCATGGACTTCTTACAAATTCAAAAGTAGGAAGTAAAACCACCTGACAGTCTTTGTTTTGTGCCTATCCCAATGGCACAGGAATTGCAACATCCTATTTAAAATTTATTTTCCCCTTTTTAGTTTTGCAGCTGTTCTTCAGGGCAAAGACCAGTTCTGCAGAGATATTTCTGCATCTTTAAGAAGCAGAGAGGTGCCACACTCCTGTCACTGCATTTCCCTTGACTGGGAGGACTTGGAAATTCCATGAAGTCCTTCCCAGGAAAAGCTTTCTTCCTCGGGGATCTGGTCTCATGTGTTTCTCTGCATTTTTAGGCACCTAGACATCTTTTAGCTGTAAGTACATTTTTGGTCATGTATTAAAACTCTTGGAGTACCATGTTCTGTCACCTCCTCCTCTGTACACACTCAGGAATCTCACACTGTAACCACCCTCTCTGCTCCTTTTCATTAAAGGCAGCTCTCGCCTGGCAGCCCAGCCACAAATCTGCTTTGAGACAGAGAATATTCCTCTGTGGCAGCACAGAGATCTTTATGTGTCCTTTTGGTGGCAGTGGCCTATAACCTGCAGTGCTCCCAGCTCTGCAGCCTCACACACGAGCCCCTGCCCCTCGCTGTGCGCTGGGCTGCCCGCAGGGTTCAAGTTTGCCTTGAATGATCTCTTAGCTAAGAAACAACAACATGTCACTCTGGCAACCTGAGCTTAAATTGGTGTGAGATGGTAAGGAATGCTCTTGGTTTCTCTCTAACCTCCCTGCACTGGCAATAACTCAGTTCTGAATGTGCAGCCTGTTATTACTGTGGGCTTTTGACACATGGATGTGAAACCTCCTCTTAACCTGGCTGAGCCTTGCCAGAGTGATGGACATCAAAAAGGTCTGCTCTGTTTTGATCAGCACCAATGTGCTTGGGAGCACGTCCCTAATCGGTCGCCTTTGTCAGTGTCTGAGTGCTCCAGCAGGGCTTCAGGAGCAAGTGGGTGTTCTCACCCATCCTCTCATTTGTCCCTGACCTCAGGCACTTGCACAAATGTTATCTGGAGCAGAGACTGGAGATGTGCTGTTACACAAGCGGCAGACATGTATTTAGCAAAATGGACCAAGTGTGGGTTTGTGTGTACTTGAGTTCCAAGCGTTTTTCTTAGAAGTTTATGCACTTCTTGTTGCTTTGTAGCATTCAAAAGCAATTTAAATTTCTTTGCTTCTTGATCTTTCTCATAGTCTTCCAGCTTTGTTTCTGTGCTCTTATGTGGCATCAAAAACAGTGCACTTGCTGCTTCCCTTTGTCCAGGTTGTTCAGATGGCCTGCAGCCCCTCTGCAGATTACAAATGGGTGTCAGTCTTCTGCCTTGCCTTGTACTGATGCAGGTAAAACAGGTATGTTCATGTGAGCTCAGAACAAAGCCTTTAAATCTATCATCTGTGTTTGCACTTGAATGACTCTTTTTAAATTTGAGATATGAACTATCAAAGGAAGAATACAAGCACAGGTTTGCTTGGTGGGCTGTTAAATAGGATTTCTGAGTAAAGCCTCAGTGACTCAGGAGCCCAAGAGCACCTTTAGAGATCTGAGCCCTTGGAAACAACTGTATGGAATGTATTGAAAACAGAGGCACAGCACTGAAGGCATCACCCTGTGCCTTTCTACCCTGTCATCTGCTGGCTGTGGTGTTTTCAAGCTTGCCCAGGTGTTGCTACAACCTTTGAATCCCCTTATATACCTGTAAGCATCCTTGGTATCAGCAGCAGCTGCCTGGCCTGATGTGCTCCTGAGCCCACAGCGATGGAGTGGAGCTGCTTTCTGCCTCCATCTGTCTTTCCACATGGCTGAGGCTGTGGCTGCATATGCATGGGAGCGAGTGAGGCTCAGAGAGCAGTCTGAAAGCCAGCCAGGCACTCGGTGCTTGCTGAGCAACAGGAGCATGCCACGAGCATGTGCCCTTCCACAGTTTGAATGAGATAGAGCAAGACACTAGGTCAAGGAGAGACGTGCAGCAGAGGGGGAAGTGGGAAAGAAATCCATAAATATTCAATGAAGGAAGCGGGAGAACACATTCTGATTACAACTCTGGCTCTAATGTACGCAAATGTAACAGTTTCCTCCCCTACTAAAGAATCATGTATTACATACATTGGATGATGTAGTAATGTGTAGCAACATAGTTTATGACTCCTAGGAGAAGAAAATCATAATTCACTGCCATTAACAAAAATAATAGTGCTTTCACCCAGAGGAGCTTTCCTTCGAAAGCCTGTACAGATTCTATCTAACCTAATTTAAGCAATGTCATGAGTTGGAACAGATCGCTATCAAGTCTGTCATGCTTGTCATAACACGGCACTTGAATTGAAGACATCCCTTCCCAGGAGAAATTCCTGTGAAGGAACTGTATTATTTAATGGAGTTTAAGATTCCTTTTAAGTTTCAGAGCTTGTTTGCTTGAAAATTGTTTCAGTAAAACTCAACTGTTAGCCAGGTTTCATTTAAAGAGAAATGAGTTTGCATGTCCATGATTACAGGCTGCTATTCCTCAAAGCTGTAATTAACTGGGGGTGCAAAGGGGAAGCCACTACAGAGGAGCAGAGCACACACAACGTGCTTTGCAGCTGGCATTTATTTTCTTAGGGGCAAGGCTTTCTGGAGCCTGTGGATGGCCACCAGCATTTATGGGAAGAGACATTCCCTTGTGACAGCCACCTGTCTCTGTCACACCTCTGTCACACCTTCCCTCATCCCTCCTGTATTTTATGCAAGCTGCTAATTAGCTTTCAGTTTTTAGTGTGTAACGAGGCAGAAAACCTAAGAGGGAAATGAGACCGTGGTCTTGCCCCTCAAAAATACTTGGAGTCAAACAGCATCTTAATGAGTTTAAATCCTTGGATGGTCACAGGTGTGGGCTCGTGACTGCTCGTTTAATTTCTGATTTAAAGCAGCAACAGTGGGTGTTGAGGGGTGTGGAAGTTCACATCCATTCCTCCAGTGCTGCTCCCATTGCCAGGCATTTCCATCCACCATTTGTTCCCATGTTCCTGGAGAGCCTTACGCTGGTGCTGAGGGAGGCAGAATGCAGGCGCAGCTCCACGCTCACTTCATTAGGAGCACGTGGGGGCTGTCCTCATTTAGTGAGGCTGCTCAGGAACCTCCTGTTTGCAGAAACTTTGGCAGCTTGTCACAGCGTGTCAAGATCTGCTCATCTCCCCGGATAGCAGAGTTTATGCATAATGCAATAAATAGAGACGGGGAGAATTGCGTTCCATGCATTTAGCAGATTTCAGGCTAAAAGAGAGAGGAGTTAAACTAATGCCTTCCTGTCAACCTCTCAAAGCATTTAATAATTTTTTTGTGTTTACTTTCTTCACTCTCTTCGTATTTATTTGTTTATACAAAATCTTTTGGGTTTTACATCTCTCTTAAAAATGAGTCGATGTCTTTTTTCTTTTTGAATGCTTTAGGAGATGCTGGGGAATACTTGAAAAAGAAATATATTGGGAGAGGCATGAGAAAGGTGTTTAAGGAACTGAAAGCATAGGGAAAAACAATAATTCTTTTCTCCCTTGCTGCACTGCCTGTTCTCAAACTTCTGTGACCGGGCCACATGGTGGCCTTTGGAAACTTTGGCGTCTAATGCTGAAGCTGTGTTCAAAGCAAAGCCTGCCCAGTCCTGTGTGAAGCACCGGGCTGATCAAACCCCACTGAAGTCAGTGGAAAGGCTTTCACTAGAGGCAGTGGGCTTTGGCTCAGATGCTAAAAACATTATCATCACTCTCTGGCTGATCCTCTTGATACCAGTTCTCTCATCAAACCCTCTGACAGAAAAGGAGAGAAAATCCAGTCCCTGCTGGTTAAACCAGCAGCTAAACACAGAGTTTTGACAGATTTAAACCACTCCTATGGAGAAATCAGAGTTTTTCAGCACAGAGGTACAAAAACACAAATGCTAGAAGCTACACCAGTCTTCAAAGCATCCTGTATTCCCCCAAATTCTTAAGGTGCCGTTTTTTCACGACCAGGAGAGCAGTAAATGCTGTAGGGTGTTGCCTAGCATCCTACCCAGCCTGTGGGTATGGGGCTGTCCCTTGGGCATTGTGGCAGGGGTGTGGGGATGTGCCATGATCCTGGGAACAGGGGAAGGCTGTCCCATGTGGGGGAGGCTGAAAGATGGGGCAATGGAGAGAGGTAGTGGGGGATATCAGCTTGGGAGAGAGGAAGACTGGGAGCTGCTGAGCCATAACCAGGGAGAGGCAGGGAAACTGAGCTCAAAGCCCGAAAGGAAAAGATGTTTAATGAACATTCTAGACAAAAAAAATTACATGATTAATCAGGACTGGCCTTATTTCTAGTCCTGGTATCTTGGTACTAAATGAAAGTGTAACAGAGGGAACTTGAATCCTGATTTTGTTCCTGTTCTTACTGCAAAGGCTCAGTTCACAGGTTCAGACACCAGTAAGGAAGAGCCAACAGTTGGGTGGTGGAGGCAGGGACACAAGCCCCTGCTACACATTTTTAAGCAGCTTCTAACTCAAACAAGAAGACAGAGCTAAAAAACCCTCTTGATTCAATCAAATATCTCCTTCCAGCCAGCAAGAGTAACAGGCTTTGGGTGTTAGACGTCCAGTCTCAGTGGATTAATAAGTTGCTTTGTATTATCGGCCAAGTTTCATCTAGAAATAAATCCTGTCTGATCTCTGTGAACATGACACAAGATTATTCCAGCAAGTGCAGAGGTTGGGATTTGTGCATTGAAACTGGTGGTGAGCAGGGCTGTGGGGGTGAGAAGGTTAGGAGAGGATCTGTGCCAGGGGGATGCACTGGATTAGGGTTTTGGGAGCAGAGAGAGGATTGCAAAGGTGCCCTGTGCTCCTGACCTGCAGAATCCAGCACATGACACATCCCTGGGACAAATTGCACTGCAAAGTCTTATGAGAAGCAGCTGAGTGCGTTGGGGGTTGTTAATCCTGGAGAAAAGGAGACTTCAGAGACTTCTCACTCCTCAAAAGAAGACTGTAGCAGGGTGGGGGGGCAGTTTCTTCTCCCAGGAACAAGTGATAGGATAAGGAGAAATGGCCTCAAGTTGTGGCAGAGATTAAGATTGGGTGTTAGGAAACGTTTCGTCTCTGAAAGGGTGGACAGTGTGGTGAGGGGTGTGGGAAGCTAGGCTGGGACAAGATGGTGGAAAGAAGTGTGGGAGAGGATTTTGTCTGAGAGGAAGGGAGTTATATCCTACCCCTCTATCAGAGTTGTGCCACAAGGTTCAATTTCCATGATTCTTCCCATGGGAAATTCTGCACAGTGTTTTAATTAGCAATAGAAAGATGTTTAAAGAAGCTTGAGGTTTCTTACCCCTTACTCATGCTTTACTCATCCACTAGACAGACACACCTCACAGCCTTTTGTTCCTGGTCTACATTTGCACTTTCTGTGGTTTGTTTTTTGCTGGTTTTTCTTCCCTCTTCTGCTTTGAAACAAAGAAATATAGAGCAAAATTGTAAATTATTTGATTAAAGAAATACGCTTGGGTTTTCAGCTAATTTTTGTATTAACCTTTCCCTGTGTTTGTATGGCAGTGGTGCCTGGTTCTCGGGATTAAGCCTTGTGTGACTCCCAGGCAGAGCTTTCTGAGAGCCTGCAGTGTTGGCAAGCCTAGTCCACGCTGATGCTGTGGCTTTCCATGGAATTTTTGGCCATTACTGAGAGTGAGCAGCAGGACTTGGTGTGCTAAGCCTATCCTGGACCTATATGAAAAGATTTGCTTCCAAACTGACAGGACCACCGAGGTGAGAAACAGCCTTAGCCTTCAAACAAGGCTTTTAATTTACTTTTAATCCCCCATCCTCAAAACTGTATGAAAAAAAAAGATTAATAATACTTTCCTTTTTACTGAATTGAAAAAAGGATTTTCCCTCATTGGAGCATTTCCTCCTCCCACAGCAAGTTGCTCTCTGGTTTGAAAATGCTTTCACAGATGTCAGTTAAAATGTCAGAGGCTTCTGATCTAATCCGTGCCCTCTGAAGGACACCTGTGTTTATTTTTACCCTGTCTCTCGCCTCACATTCCTTTGTCTGTGGAGCCCTCCAGCAGCAGCTGTCCTCCAGCCCTCTGTCTTTTGGCATCTTGTACACTCCTGCTCGATGGTGTTTTTGGCTGTCAGGACCATGGCTGGCCTTGTCTCGGAATGCCCGTGTCCAGAGCTGTGGGTGACACTGCACTGACCTGGTGTCATCCCTCAGCCCCTACAGCAGGAGCTTAGAAAAGGCAGGAGGAGGAATACTGCTCAATATAAGGTGGAAGAGGAGGTGACTGTATGATGGGAGACCTTGGGAACAGGGGCAGAAAGGGAGGAAGATGGGCAAGATAAAAACAGGGATGAAAAATGAATAGGTGACCCAGCCCAGTTTTGATGGCACTGGTGGCACTGGGGACATGGGTGAATCTGTGCAGGTCATGTAAGCATCCAACTGGCCTTGCTTCTGCACCGAGGTGACACCAGGGGTTTGGGAAAATTAGTGCAATGATACAAGCAAATAAAACTCAGTTACATTTTCCCATAATTTTGATCCTCATTTTGGCAAAACCTCAATCTTTCCCTGACTTGTCCAGCAAACGTGATTAAGATTACACGGCAGGAATTCTTCCGTTCCAGCTGGAAAAATATAATTTTCTCTCTGTCCAAATGGAATGGGTGATTTTCTTGTCAGTGTTTAAATTGGCCTCCTTGGGAACATACTCTGAGATGGTGATGTCTACATTACAGAATAGAGACAACTCTTGCCTTGAAAAAAGGAAAGAAAGATGGTGGTTAATGGAATAAAAACTATGTTCAAAAGACATTATAATAAAGTCCTACAGAAAGAGGGCTTTCTGACTGTGCCTTTCCTTAGGGTCTCAGCTGCGAGTTCCTCAGGGACTCTCAATCCAGATTAAACCCCGAGGGAGATTTATATATAAATGTCTATATGTATTTCTATGTGTGTATATATATGTAAATACCATATAAGCCTGTAAAAAATCCGTAAGAATCTCTCTATTGACTTCAAAGGCATTTAAATCCGTGGTAGTAATGCAACTATATATTTGTAGCTGATTTGAGGATTTAGGGAATCTCTCTCTGAACAATTTCTGAAGGCTGTTTGAGATTATAGCATTACTCCAGGTAGCTCTATTAAATTACAAACGCTGTTCTGATTGCACTCCCAGTTTGCCTGTGTGCTGTCTTTTTATTTCTGCCTTGGACTCAAAGTCCCAGCCATAGTGATGCTGGATTAATAATGGATCACACTGTCACGGGAGTGAGGCTTGTTTTACTGCCCAGAGGAGCCATGGGGTTGGGAAGTGAGAGATCATTTTGAGGGGAGGGAGTTAAAAGGTCAGCTAGTGTGGCTTGCCACATGCCCAACGGAGCTGGAAGGGAACCCAGAGTCTTGAGCACCATTTCTAGCAGCAGAGAAGTGATGAGTCAGTGTTGTGGTGGAGGGGAAAGGGCCAGGAGCTTCAGTAGTGATATATTTTTAATGATGCAACATAGAATCATAGAAAGGTTTAGGTTGGAAGGGACCTTAAAGACCAACATGTTCCACCCCCTGCCATGGGCAGGGACACCTTCCACTATCCCAGGTTGCTCCAAACTCCATCCAACCTACCCTTGGACACTTCCAGGGATGGGGTAGCCACAGCTTCTCTGGGCAACCTGTGCCAGGGCCTCACCACCCCCACTGTGAAGAATTTCTTCCCACTACCTCATCTAAACCTGTTCTCTTTCAGTTTAAAGCCATTCCCCTTTGTGGAGATAGCAGGGAATTGACCAGCATCTGAAAGCTCGGAGCCCATCCTATGCTGGCACAAGTCCATGACAGGCAGTGGTATCTCACACGGTTCCTTTGCTAGGCTGGGACACCTGGAATACAGCAGCAGCACAGAAATGAACTCTCCCTGTGTTTACATATGGCTGAAGTGGACACGTGTTCCTCCTGCAAACCATCATCTTTTCTGTTGGTGAACTTACTCCAGAGAGCTCTCCAATATTAATGGTTTTGCCTGAGCATCTGTAAAATGAGCTCCACAGGATGAGAACCTTGTAAGTCAATACAGGGAAAGCTGGTCTGTGCTGTCACTGCCCTGGTGTGCTGTTTGGCACGAAGAAGGTTTCCTTCTCTGTCTTCATGGGTTTAGTTTTAAATAGCTTTTATAAAACAGAGCAACCTCCTGAGCTTTAGGTAATTTTACCATATTAGATACTGAAGTATTGCTGAATCCTGTTAAGCAAATGCAGACCAAAGGATAAAAAACAAAACAAAAATGCCTTAAACCTAAAAGGCAAGTCTCTTCAGGGATTTCACCTGCTTCTAGTGAGTGATACAGGGAGACAGGACTGTTTTTCTGGGGGGAAGTCCTGTCTCTGAATGGATAACATATGTGCTAATCACAGCCATGTAGGATACAGGTTCCACCTGAATCACTAGGTCGGGTCTTGTTTCCTTCAGGGGATTTTTCCATTCCACTGAGCTCAATTTTTTTTTCTGTTAGCTGATTTATGCCTTTCAACATGAGCTGTATCAAAGTCAGCGTTTAGCACTGTATATTTACTTTGGTTTGCATGCAATTTGCAAATGATATACTGAACTTTTATACAGCTAATATGTTCATTTTAGTGTATAATGCATCTGTGAACTTCCTGAATTTTGAGCTGAAAATATGATAAGTGGGTTATATTATGCAGTGAAGGAGCTGTTCTATGAAAACACTTCCATATCATCAATTATGTACCAGCTTAATACAAAATGGTATTAATACATGAATCAGTGAAGGAAGCTGTACAATAAGATTCTCGTGAGAACATGAAACTGATATTTATTAAAGATGTAAGTTCCGTGTTAAGAAGGAATATTTTGTTTTATTCATCTATTTGATAAGCAGCTCTGCAGCCCAGAAAGGAACAATTTCATTGTATATTCACAAGGAACTCTCACATGTGTTTCTCATATTTCTCACAGAGTTCAGAAGCTTGATAAGCAATACAGATATCATAAAATCCAACTACTGGTTTATAGTCCACAAGTATTGCTTTCATTTGAGAACAGTGGCTTTGGAAATGGCTCCTCAGACAGCTGGTAGTGCTGGGTGGGATCCCATCCTGGTAGAGCTGTGTGGAATGCTCAGTGGGATCCCTCTTGTGTTGATGCACATTGTAGTCCAAGCAGCTTCAGTGTTATTTTTACCTGGTTGCTCTTCAGCTTATTTCACCTGGATCTCAAACTGCAAATGTCCCTCCACCTCCCAAATGCATTTCAGAGCAGGCTGCAGACCCATAGCCCAGACCTGTTAAAGTCAGCACAGGTGGATCTGGAGGTAAGAGTGTTCTTGAAGTGTGTGACATGTCTGGGATGGGTGTTCAGGGTCAGCTGCAATGTTTTGTGTTGAAATGGTTGCAGTTCCAAATAGAATGGAATGGAATGGAATGGAATGGAATGGAATGGAATGGAATGGAATGCAATGCAATGCAATGGAATGGAATGCAATGGAAGTAGTTCACTTGGAAGGGTTCTACAATGGTCACCTGGTCCAACTGCAAAAAGACAGAGTGTAAAGCCCAGCACAACTGAAGGGCAGGGGATGAGCCTTGCCCTGGGAACGCCACCTGACTGATCATGGTGGCTCCCCTACCAGGCAAGTATTATGGAATGTTGGACAGAGGTACATGTCAAAACACTTTTTAAGACTGGAGGAAGATGGGGCTCAATTATACTCAGTATTTTCACTACGAAGTTAAAGTCTCTATTACTCTGAGGCAGAGGCTTTCCCTTCAAACCCCATGATGGGTAGGCATTAGAGTCTGAGCTGCTTTAAGAGTGATCAGGAGCCAAGAGCTGACTCTGCCAGTGGTGCCAGTAGCTCCCATTCATCTCACTTTCAGCAATATTTGGAGCCAGAATTAAGATGCCTCAAGATGAATGGGAGCCAAATTGTACTGCCTTTGTTCTCATTTGATTAAAATCCAATAGTTTTTTGACTACTACATTGGATGAGAGGGTGCTTATTATTGTTTTTAACCAACATTTAGATGCTCTGGTGATTTAAAGGCTGGCACAGCCCCTTCATCTGTCTGCAGCTCACAACTGACTTATTTCCCCCCATTCATTACAAGGTGCTACAGGCACCTGGATGCCAAGAAGGGCCACGGATGTTTTGGGAGGAAACCCTGCACTGCTGGAGGAGCTGAGAAAAGCAATCCTGTAAGGGAACACTGTGAAATGATGCACAGACAGCCACAGCAAGAAAGCAAATCTTTGGAAACCACAGCACTGGAAGAATTAGAGGGAACTTCAGGTAGAAGCACATTGCAGAGGTTTTGTAGCACAGATTCAATCTAGAGGAGTCATTTACTGAACAGCAGCAGAATAATAGAAAGAAAAGCTTATACAATACCTCAACCAGGGTAAGAGTAAAGATTGACAACTGTATGATGAAAGGGCGAGCGAGAGAAGTCAGTCTGTGAGAGAAAGAAGGACGGTGATCAATATTAAAAACACCACCCTGTTTCTTGTGAAAAGTAATGGGATGTACAGGAAAACATAAGCAGGGTGATGAAAGCATGGACAAGGTGATAAAAGAACCCATGAAAGTCAGAGGGAATTTGTCTTCAACTTTTTCAGGCATTTAGTAAGAGTGACTCTGCAGAGAGCTCCAGGGTAGCAGTCTGGCAGTTTGTTTGCCTAATATGGCACTGAAATTAAGCAATAATTCCATTAAAAAAAAAAAATCCCTGCTCCTCCCAGGAACTTTAGATGCAATTGTTGTGGGGCAATTGACACAGAAATCACTCCAAAGCTGCTTTGCAGAGGTATAAAGCAAGAAAAATGGCTGCATAATTATTTGTTTCCTTCCCCTCCCTTGGCAGCTTCCAGCCCCCAAAACTGAGGACTGCTTCAGTGTGCATATGACTCAGGAGAATATACTCCTCCAGTGATGGCCCAGAGGATACTGGTTGATAGCTGGGGATACTGGAGTATGTCCAGAACCAGTGCTGAGCTGCCCAGCCCCATTTTTAGGCAACATGGTCTACAGGAAGGTGTCCCTGCCCATGGCAGGAGGTTGGACCAAGACAAGATTTAAGGTCTCTTCCAACCCAAACCACTCCATGATTCTGTGATTTCCCAGCCATGCTGAAGCTGGAGGCAGGGACTGGTCCCAAGAGTGTCGCCAGTGCAAATGTTACTGAAAATACCAGCCTCCACACAGCCCTTGAAGCAGGCGTAAGGAGAGGCCTAGTTGTAGGAAACCTCTGTTCTTTCTGTAAGTTTATGTCCAATTTCTTGTCCCCAGCATGCCACAGTGTGATGGATAAGCATCCAAACCTCAGACAAACCTGAAGCAAGGGAGCACTCCTATCACTAATGAAGACACATTGTCACTGGGCTTGGCTCAAAGACCATTAAAATTTCCAAGTGGTTCCAATGGGGGCCAGAACAACCCTTTTCCTGAAGAAATAGAGGTATATATTAACCTTAATTGGGAACAGTCTCCACGAGGATTTTCCCTCTGAGGAAAAGGATCATTTTGTAGATATAATTGTTTTGGAGGGAGTAATTATTCCACGGATGCTTCCTGAGGTGACTGATGGCTCTTATTATGTTTTTTCCCCTGAAACTGTAAGAGCTGTAAGAGTCCTGTCAAGGACCAGTGGCATTACCTGGCAAGCAGGGGCCAGGCTGATGTTCCAACACAGATACACACCAGTAGGAGGAACATTTGTACAGTTTGGCTGAATATTTCTCTGTTATTCTGTACCCTGCAGCACAACACAGTGTGCAGAAATTGACTGACTTAGCTGGACAGTGAGATAAAAAATTACAAATAAGACCGGTTGGGAGCTGTTCTTCTGCTGTGATTAGATGTAAAACAGCCCCAGCCAGAGCCGTGTTTTGCCTGGGGTCAGATCAACAGAACACAGATCCTGGTGTTTCTAAGCGTTAAGTTTTACTCAATTTCCGGAAGGCTGGAAATCATCGCCCTGAAAAACCTTTCCAGTGATGGGGCATGAGTGTCAGTGTGAGGATCAGCAGGAGCCACAGGATAATCACTTTTTCCTCCTGATCAGGAAGATGTTCCAGGGAGATGTGTGGGAGGGAGAGGCTGACTAAGGAAAGGAAAAGGGGTATAAATCAAATCAGAGGTGGGACAGACAGAATCAGGCAAAACATAGTAAGGAGGAAGATCCCCAGAATGAGAGCTATCTTCTGCAGATTCCTCTGTGGTCAAGTCCTGCTTGCTCCTTCAAGCAATGTGTGTGACATCCTAAAGGTGTCTTCCTGTCTCTTGGTGGGGAAAGCTGCCCTTGGGAGATTGCCTGAATAAGAAGTGAATCAGGGCTGACCAGCAAAACCCACTGCTCCTGAAGGAGTTACTGTGAGATGTGGTGGAGGCAAAAGACACTTGAAACGAGATAACTTAAAATCATTTTGTACACAATTTACAGCAAAGTTTTCTTTCATAATTTCCCTCTTTTGTGCCCCAGCTTTCCTATTTGCCTTACAAACTCTTGGCAGAGATACTTGGATTGAATAGGGAGCTGCTGTTGAGAAGCTGTGGTTTCAGCACTGCAATAAAGCAGTCTTACCCCAATGAATTTTAAAGGCTATTTTGGCTGTCTTGAGAAATGCTGATTTATTACTTGAATGCATCAGGTTTTTTGCAATTAACAGGACACTGTCTAGAAATTATAGACCATCTTAGGCAGAAATGGGCAATTGTCTTTTTTCCAAGCTATTTTTATGAAACATTTTCCTTCATTCAACCAGCAAGTTAAATACTCTCCGTTAATAAAGTGGCTTCCACATTCAGACGAAGAAAATTTTGCTAGATTTTTCTTCAGAGTTGACATTATCACCAAGTATTGCTCTCTGCAAGAAGGTAAAGTCGTGGTTGATTTGTTGGTACCATGCACGCTACCCCCTTGAGCAATTCCATAAGCCTCATCCTGAAACCTCATAAAATTCAGTTGCGTTACATGCTAATACAGCAATTTTAAAAATAGTGGTGTCACATATTATGTTCTAAAGATGTGAGAGACTGTCTGTATCACATGGCATCAGATATGGCAACAGACAATGAGGTTGGCTTGAATGCCACACAATTCATTATGCAAAATAATTTTCATTTGAAGACATTCAGACCTGTCATATTTCTTTTAATGAAACCCTGCATTTTTTTAATAAAAAAGCTTAGCAAGAATAGAATTTCAATAATGAATTGGGTAACATATTTAAGCAGATATCAATTAAAATTTTAGTTATAAGGAACAGTTTTTCTTGAATTTTTCACAAGATGTTAAATTTTTAATCAGTTATTTCTGGGGAAAAAAAAAAAGGTTTTCTGGGAAAAGAACTTTGAGATGTTTAGACAAGGACTGCGTATAAAACCTGAATCATGATAAAGAAAACATACTTAGGAGATCTTGATGATCTAAAGGACATAATTTCCCACAAAAGACCACAGCCTCTGTGCTCTGAGAGCCACATGTTGTCTGTGGAACACAGAGAAATTGAACCTGCGTAAACGAGACACAAAACTCCACCTTGTGTGAGCCAGCGAGGATATTTGCACCAACCTACATTATTTCATTCCTGAAAACCGGTTGAAAATCTGCTCAAAAATTCAACTTTTAAAGATGTTTTCCATTCCATTTTGGGATGGGAAGGATGGATAAAAGCTTTTCATTTTGCCAAGGACAGAAATTCTGAATTAAAATAAGCACATTTTGCTGAATGGCATAAAAAGAGAACATCAAGGCAACAGCACCCACTTGATACATTTTCAGCAACTGCACATCCACGAGGGCCATACAGCTCTGAACAAGGCTCTGCTCTTGTTACACGCAAGTGTTCCTGAAATTGCTGTTAAAATACTCCCATTCGTGCTTGGTGCTTGTGTTTCTAGGAGATACCATGGGATGAGGAGAAAGGCACAGAGTGAAGACAAAGCAGTGAAGAGGATGTTTGCCTCAAAGGTGATATCTGGGAAATGGTGAGTAGGCAGGAGCTGGGTCAGCTGGACAAGTATAACATGAACACTAAGTCATTTGTGCTCCATCCTAGGGTCAATTATTACAAATACATAAAAAAAAGGTGCTTTCTGGCCTCTTAGAGTTATGGGGTGGAAATACAGCCCATTTTGCCATTTGAAATAAACACATTATCCTTTGCTTTGCTATTTATCATAGGAAACATTTGCAGTTATTCCAACAACATTTTTCACAAGATGAGGATGAGGATGCCACATCCTCATTGGTGAAGGTACCTTTTGGCTTACTGTTAATGCACATTGCCTCAATCATTAACTTCATAAAGTAGGAATAATTGAAAACCCAATGTTAAACTGCATTCAAAAGCTTTTGGTTTATCAGACTCCTGCTGTCTGCTATGTGCAGATTTTGATGTAGACAAGTGTAGAACATGCAAACCTTAATGATGGCTCTGGCTCAGCATTCACCCTACTTACATCAGCAAAAAGCCCCATTTTGAAAGCAAAGTGTGACCTCAGGAAATATAAGGTTTATATTCCTGCCAATTCCTACTGCACTTTCCCAGGGAGGTGTTAAACCCATTATCAGCCATCACGGACAAAATCAGCATTTCCACCTTTCAATGCCATCTGATTGAGCGGATGTGGTGAATGGCAGGCTTGAAGTACAAAGTGGGTACTTTGCACTGCTGTCCACATGTCCGTGGAGCCCATGGAGATGAAAGGCTCAGCCTAAGCTCCACATGTTATTCATCATGCAGGATTGCTCCATAAAGTTGATTTTCCTTTGCTTCTTTGAAAGCCTTCTGTAATTGAGGCTTCGACTCTTTTCTTCCTAGGTCTAGAGTGAGTATAGAAAAAGACAAATTATGGTATTGAAAAATGAAGATTTTCTAAATTTCCCAATTTTGTGACAGAAATAAAGCAAGGAAATATCAGAATTCCTTATGGATATGCTGCATGGACAGCAGGTTTTGTCTGTATTTCTTATATATATGGATTTTATCATTTGGCCATTTTATAATTGCATTGCTTGGAAAACTTGGTTCAGGGAACATCATCTTTCTGTTGTTTTCATAGAAATAGGACATCACAGAGCAGACTGTGGACTGCTTCTGTCAGAGATTCAACTGCCATGTTTCATTTCCAAACCCTCTGCTGCCTGGGGCATGTGCGGCTTGAGACAGGTAAAGAAGTTTTGGGAATAAAGAAGTTGGCCAGTAACTGGCACACCAGTCTGCCAGGGATGTGATGCTGTAGAGATCATGTGTGGGGTTTGCAACATGCTTCAGTAAGCCTGAACCAGGAGTGTCAATGTTAAAGTGCTTTTTCGAGGGAAATCAAAGCCTGGTGGAAGTGTTGGCTGATAACACCGCTGGGTTGCTCTTTGAGGTAGGCAAGAAACATCCTGTTACCACCTGACACGGAGATACATCCAAGTGCACTTACACTTGTACTTTAAAGACTCAGTAAGCCAGAGTGGTACAAAGCAGTTTTAGTATCAGAGAATTAAGCCCTGAGGCACAAAGGCCAGATCTGTACTTGAAAAGGCTCCTTTGTGTTGCTGTGCTGGCAAACCCTCCAAGAAGGAATGAGGCATTTGTAATCCCACACAGGGTAGGGAGAGAGATCTTAGATAGGGATACCCAGTTTTGTATGCCAGGACTTGTGCGGATAGCACAGAGAGTTCACAAAAGATGTGAGGGTCACCGAGTAACCTTGCTGTGCAGACAGAAACTTCTGAGTGGCTTAGCAGAGGCAGATATGAGCAAAACAAGCTCTTGCCAGCCTTGGCAGGCTCAGACTGCTGCTGTTTGTGGAGGTGCACTGCAAGACCCTCTCAACAGCAACCTACACACCCCACCATCTGCTCTAATGAGGTGCTTGTTCTTATTCCTACACTGTTTTCCATATCCTCCCCTCGTGGATCTTCGGGGACCTTTGCCAGAATGAAAATTTTTCAGTTTCTTTCACCTCTTTGTTCTTTCATGTCTCCATTCCAAACGGCTTTGTCTCAATCCTTTCCTACTAAGTAAGATTTGAAGTTTTCTGCTGAGTAAGAACCAGCAACCTGATCAGGCTCCACATGACCATGCCTCCCTTTCCTCATACACAGCCGGAGTGCCAGACAGTCCTTCAGAGCAGAAGCTGTCTCTAAGGGTGGGTTTATTGGGTTTATTGAGGAAAAGGAGGTGGCTAAAGTTACTTCCTTTTGTGAATCTGTACAAGTTCCTGTCTGCTTTTTAGAACCACAATTCTGCAGAAACAAAGGAGCAACCAAACAAGTGACAAACATCAGAATGTGCGGCTGCTTATTTTATGCAGAGCTCAGAGCTTTTGGGTTTGTGCCTGCAGAGTCACCATATTTTAAAAATGGTAATTTCTGAGACCAATCTAAAAGGCTAATTGTTGCTGTTACTGATCTGCTTTAAAAGCCATGATTAAAGCTGAAGAGAACAGTCACAATTCCTGCCAGCTGCGGGAAGCTTTGTGGGTGCCTTGTCCCAATTACAGGGTTTTTTGTAGTGAGCACACTGTATTAGCATAGCTGCAGCTCCCTTCTAACAACAAGCAATCATGAGAAACATTTAATGGCAGGCTTTGGACCATGTCTTTCTTTTCTGTACAGTGTGAGTAGTGAGGGTTTCTGGTGCCTGTGAAACACATTTTTTCCCCCCAGTTAATTTAACAGGTTCGGAAAATGAAAGTCAAGGTTCAAGTTGATGTATTCACTATACTTATTTCCTTTTCCAAAAAGAGGTAGCTGTCCAAAGGTTTAGGTGGCAGTTTCCATTTGTTCATCTCAAGTGGTATCGCGTTCTGCTTTCACAGCAAGGGTAGAAGAAGCAGAGAGGAGACTTTGCTTAGGGCTCACAAAAACTCTTCAGCTCTCCAGTCTCCTGAGGCCCTATCCAGAGACTTCAAGAGGGGGGAAACTACTGCAAGAAAATGTGGTTAATAACACCTGGGGTTGACTAGGTTAAAGGAAGATTGGACTAGACCAGATTGTCTGCTCCCTGTCTGTTTTCAAGAGCCAGCAGGTCAAGAGGCTGCCTTCAAAAACCAGCCAGACAATTCTCCCAGCAGCCCAGGCTCTCCATTAGAAAGCTGTTCACTAAAAACACTTCTGTCATGGGCAAGGAAGCCTTCTAGGAACAACACGTTGCAGTAACACTGTCTAGTTCGGTCATATTCTTCCTGGGAGTTGATCCAAAGCCCACTGAGGTCAATCAGAACCTGTATAATGGCTTAAGCTCTGTTTAGTTGGAGCTACTAATCCAATTTCCACACCAGTGCTACTGTGAAGTCCCAATGCTGACACATGAAATTTAGCTCACTGCCAGTGGTAGCATCATTACGGTTCCTGCTGCTCTCAGCTCTCTGATGCAGATTTGTTCACATATCTGCAGCCACAGAAGCTTGGGCAGAAGTCCTGCAAGGCAAGGTGATTTGGGCCTTGTCCATTGTGAAGGGAAGACATCCAGGAACAACCTGGGGTACAGGTAAAGTTGCCCATGTAATCCAGTGAGGTGGCACTCAGTGCTGGTCCCATGGCTCGGGGCAGATTCCTCTGCTTTTAACAATGTCACCTCTAGGGAGGGGTATGAAATATGTCAGTGGGACCATTGAACACCTTTTCCAAAGCAGGAGCCATTGCTGACCAGGTTTGTCACCAATTTCCTCAGCTCTCTGAACAGAGAGAACTGAAAGTTGTTTCAGTAGTTGATGGTTTAGCACTTGACAGCCGAGTAGGGATGCGCTAACCCACACGGGCAGATGCAACCTGTTCCTAGAGACCTTGCAAGGCTACACTCATCTGTGCTGGAGGTCAAGAGTGTTGATGAGTTTCTCAAATTAATTCCTGGTTTAGACTTAGTTTTATCTTCTGGTCTGACTTAATATTTTGAAAATTTCCGTCCCTTTTTTTGACTGTGATTATCCTCAGGAGCCACCCAGCAAGATGAACAACTCTAGGGCTCAATAGTTTGTGTTTTCTCACTTAAAATTCCCTTCCTGCAAGCCATTAAGGTATGACCTTGATCCTTTCAGTGTTCATGGAGAGTTAAGACACATGGGGGTAGAGCAGAACTGAAAAGATATTTATTTTGGGACTTAGGCCAATATTGAGGAATTTGATTCAGCTACAGTGTCCAGCTGGATGTGAGATGGAGCACACCAGTGCTTATTTCTTGCTTTCCAGACCAGCTGTGCAGAACCACAGTGATGAGGTTTCCCATAGGTAACACTTACCGCTTACGGATTTTTGAAAATTAAAAGGTCTTATGACTGTAAATAATTACAGTTCCCAAAAAAGGTATTTCTGCCACATAAAAATGGCCATTGAGCTGTGCAGAGTCCTTCAATTTAGTGCTGAAGTTGTGTTAAATCTTACATTTCAAGATTTCTTGAGTTTCTTCTAATTTCCGAGAAAACAGGAGACGAAACAGCCACTATAAATCCTGTAAGTCCAAAAGTGCCAGGTGTATAACAGCAAGTAGTTTATCAGCTTCTGTTTATCTGGGTTTTCTTAAACCTTGTCAGATACAATGACAATCAGCACTGACTTTCTACCAAACAGGTCAATAGAGGCTTCAGTCTCTGATCCAGATGCCAGATGAGTTGTCCACGAAACTTCCATTAGGACACAGACCTCAGGTGTACGAAAACACAACAAACAATTACAGAGACTTTCTGGAATAAAAGAATTTAAGCCATGATCACCTGCTTTCTCAGAAATAACTGATAAAATTGGTGATATGATTTCTTGTGATGGCCTGCCTGTTTTATGTCAGAAAGATGCACCTTTACAATGTCTCATCAGATGTTTTTAAGCCTGCAGCACTGTGCTGAGAGAGACCTGTTTTAGCAAGAGTGTTGTGCCATCCTTGTCCAGGGTAGGAGTGAAATACTGACCCCTGAGACGTGCTGACCAGGATGCCATGCCTGGCATGGAAAGGAAGTATTTCTGTGGAGAAAGTCTGCATCTGGTGCTACTGGGCCATGCAGAAGATAATGGGTGGTCCTCAAGAGTAGTTGTAATATGTGCTCTGGACCCAGGAGGTTTGGAGTAGCTGTGGGATAAGACAATTCTGTAGTCTGAAACCACATTCATCTGTTGAGTCATCTATTATGTTGTTAAAATGTGATAATTGGAATCCACGCATTACCAAGCCAAAAAGACAATAATTAAAGCCGAGACACAAAAGGGAGTTAATGCTCCAAAATTATTTTGTGCAGAGTTATTTGATAAAGTAAGTCTTTCTGTTTCCTTATGAAAACCCCTGCTCTACAATGAATCTTTCTAACTCTCTGGAAAATAATCTAATTATAGTTAACATTATTATGTTCTTTGGTGCTTTAAATGGAGCTGAGGGTAATATTGTACTTACTCCAAAGCAAATAGCTGCATATTTCAGTCTGACATTTCATATTGATAGAAACAAAACCATTTTGTTAAAAACAATGGATAAGGGAAATAATTCATTTTCTAGATAATGTACCAAAAGAGGGAAAACCACCATCATGTTCTCAACAACAGCAGAAATATGCTTTGCCAGACACTCTTCTATAAATACATTTAATTATAACATTGTATTCTTCTTCTCTAGGAGAAAGCAGGTGAAACCTAACTTTCTCTTTCCTGAAATCTTCCCATATACTTTCCCAAACAAATGAGTATCTTATGAGTCAGGCACTGTGATCACTTGAAATCTTATAAGAACACTGGAAAAAAAAGATTAAAAATGAAAGAATGGTATAAAGTCTGCAAATGTGCATTTAAATCTTCTACTTCAATCTCAAATAGACAAGCCTCATCTTTATTTTTATTCTTTTTTGTTAAAAAGAGCCCCAACTGGAAGCCAATGAAATGGGAAATATATTGACTTTTTTTCATCTTTGTATAATTGGTCACCTATAGTTGAACAGTGAAGTTAGATGCACAATACCCACCCTCAGCCTCTCTACAGAAATGGAAATGCAATTGGAATTTTCTGCTGTCTCTGAAGCTGGTTTTGTTTAATCTATTTTGTTTTAGCAGCAACCTTGTTGCTAAACGTTCTCAGACCAGGGAGGTTAAGTAACCTGATGTAAGCGTAGCCCATGTTCACAGAGGCATGGCTGCACAGAGAAACTTCTGGTATTTTGAGTCATAAACCCAACAATCTTTTGCTGGTTATGATATGAGAAATGTGTCAGGGAACTGGGTTAGGGATGCTCAGGGGGCCGGTTGTGTGGGAAACTCTTAGCAATCCCCTTTTTTCCCTGTGGGACAGCATGGATGTAGTACCAAGGCGGAGGGGCAAACCCATTGAGGGCACCCTGTGCAGTCCCTGCTGCTCCACCACCCCACACTCACCACAGCCCCATCAGAGCATCCTTGTGCGTGGTTCATGAGCTGCCCATGGTGGATGAGCTCTTCCTGGACCATGCTGCTACCACACACCGTTTTTCACTTGCAATCCTGCCCACTCTGCCCCGTCTGACCCATTCCATTAGCACCAGGGGGATCTGCAAAGGGGCTCTTGGAGGGGTCTGCCCAGGGCCTGGGCTCATGCACTGTGGAATGTGTAATAGAGTCAAACCAGATTTTGCTGAAATGGTGCTGAAGTGGAAGCCTGCCTGTCTGCTCTTTGACTAGACAACTGACACACTATATCTCCCTCTGTGAAAGCAAATATTTTTTCTGTCAAAATGTCTGTAATACAATCCATTCTCACTCTTGGTGTAGAAGCAAAAGCTTCTAAGATTTTAATCAGGGCTGGATTTTGTGGTCCCGTTAGTATTAGAAATCCAAGAACATACAAAGCTGTACTCCAAAGACAACTGGAGATATTCTTTTTTAAGGTCACAGCAAATGTAATAATGCCAACAGCTCATAGTGTTCTTCATTAGGCTGTGTAACTTCCCAACCCATCAATCACCCAGTGGAGGGTGTTCACTTACTTTCTTTAACAGGGTGAGTGTATTTTTAAATTGGTAACCTAGTTTAACTCTCCTTTATGAGACAGATGTGTCTGACCCTGTTGCTGTGGGAATTCAGTCATGCAAAACACAGAGGCAGAGTTGGGATTTCACGACCCCAAAGAGGTAAAGCCATAAAGGTACCCAGAGCACTGTACATCCCCCTGCCCCTCTCTTCCATCACATGGCTCAGCACTGGGTGGATGATAATTGAATATGTGGAATTTGCACTTGAAAATGTCTTTTTGTCTCTGTGCAGGTCAGCTCTGTACTGAGTCTCAGCTGCACCCCAAGAGCTCCTGAAACTTTGGAAAGAAGGCTTTGGTCTGTCAGAAACCCTGATTTGATATGGCATTTACCTCTAGGCTGGGTAAAACCTCTGAGGGTGTTAGAGAAAGTCACTCAAACCAGTGAAGTGGAGCCCAATAGGTGCTGGTGAGGGTGAGCACTGGGTGTTGTTGCTCCAGGCTCTGTCTCCTGGGTGTTCTCTGTTTGGATACCTTTTCTGGCCCCAGACAGCTGTTCCTGCAGGAGCTCCTCTTCCTGTCTCCCAGACAAGAGCAGGGGACACTTTTGCATCTGGGGCTTCCCAGACACTACCCACCTTCCAGGTTCCTTGGCATGCAGCAGTTTACATTGTGTACACTTTAGTATTATTTAATCAGAAATTTGGGCTTAGGGGTTTGTTTTGGGTTTGTTTGCCCTTATTTTCTAAATATTGGTAGAGAGCTCCTGGGAACTTGCTGCAGACAGCCACACTGACAGCTCTGGGCTTTGGTGTGGTCCTGGCGCTCACCGAGGCTCGCTGCTCATTCTTTCCTTAATTGAAGGTTGGGATGAGGATAAGGCTTAGCTCATACCCTTGTGAGACCTCACACATGCAGAGAGCTGTGCTTGATGGAAAGGCAAAAAGAGCATATTCCTGCCTGAGCCTTGGCTTTTTTTCCCCAACCCCTCCTTGGGAAGCAGGGAAGATGTAAGGGTATTCTGTGAGCAGCAGGAGGGGAGACCTTGCTGCTTCCCAGTGTAGGGATTATATATTAATACATCAGGCTTCAATGGTTTCTGGTTACACAAAAAGACATAGAGAACAGCAGAGGAGCTGGGAAGAACATTGAGTCTCTACAGCTCCGTGATCCTCTGGCAGCACAGGCACACATCCCTGCTTCCACGTGTGGGGTACTCACAGAGGCAGACACAGGGACAAGGAGAAAGAAGAGAGGAAACCAAACCCTCAGCTATGTGTCATGGCAACCAGAGCCACCACATCACTGCAACACAGTAGCATCCCGTCCTGCTGCTGCCGTATATGAGCACAGGTAGGAGCAATGCAAGAAGCAGCAGCTGGAGAGCACAGTGGGTCCATGGCAGAGCTGCCCCACCAGTATGTGTGGTTAAGCAGACAAAGCACTGCTGGTGCTGACAGTGTCCCTGGGAAGCAGCACTGTGCCTGGAAGGGTTCTAACCTGCTCTGTAACCATATCAGATGTGTGAGGCCCCAGTAGATGTGTTACACTGAATTAGCATGAATGCACTCAGCTTACAGGGTGTCTTATTTTGGTTCGAGTTGGTCATGTTGGAAGAGAGACAAATTATTGAAGGGCTGCTCCCAATCTCTTCATCCTCCAGACTGTAGTGACTCAGATGCAGGACCTTGCTCTTGGCCTTGTTGAACCTCATGAGGTTCACATGGACCCACTCCTTGAACTTGTCCAGGTCCCTCTGGATGGCACCCTATCCCTCATGGGTGTCAACCACAGCACTCAGCTTGGTGTCATGTGCAGACTGGCAGAGGCTGACAACACAAGGAGATGTGTGTTGTGCAGATCTGCTCTGCAGAGCTCTGTTCAATACAACAGCACTCGTGGGTGTGTGGTGGGGATGTGAACTGTTCCTGTACCATATCTATTGTCCGACAAGTGTGCCAGTGTCCCTAGAGCAGCTGGGCAAGAAAAGAGAAGAGCAATTTCCTGAATGCCTTGTGCTGAGAGGATGCAGCACTACAATACAGCACAAGCACTCCATCTACCTGAAGTGCAGACCTACTGCTGCCAGTAGATTAGCCCTAATGCCCTTGGAACGTTTAATTCAAATAAGCAACCTTGTTTCTGGCTGTGTACCTGAAACATCTCTTTGTGGTGGAAATCTTCTTTTTGTGGAGATTATGTTTGTGAATGCCAGGAGGTACTTGGCACTAAGTGCCTCATGCATTTGTATCCCTGCACAGTGCACAGCCTGCATAATCCACACATTGCCTGAAGATGGTCTTTAGCTGCAAAATTCAGATCTCCATCTTAAAACACTTTGCTGTCCTGACATTCTCAGTTCCAGAAGTTTAGGTTTATCTGCTCAGTGTTTCTCCACCATGGGAATTTGGTTTGGGACTAGCTGTTAATAAATTAAATGGCACTTTTTTTTTTTGGTAATTCTTTTGCAACAAAGGCCCATCAGGGAATATGGAGATAATCAGCTTGAAGAAAATCCTGAGAAATCTGTCTGTGCCTCTCCAAATAGGTCACCCAACAGGCAGCATCCCTGAAAATTGTATGGGGGGCCTTTGAGATAGCCTCCAGATTATTTATGGTGTTATAATTCAATTAAGTGGTATCAGGGGATCAGTAAGGGTGGCTGTGAGATCCTCACGTGCTAGATATTTTTGGACCCTACAGAGGAAGAAATGAGAGTATTTAGGATTGAGTAATTAAAATGGTTAGGATTTAATAGGGAATTTATACTGCAATCTGTGGATATTAGTCTAGATGGGTTACTTCATATGGAGGCATAGTAATGGAAGCACTTGTCAAACAGGTAGCTGGGGTTCTGCCTATAAATAACCAGTAAATGATCTATGGGAAAAGAGAGTGGATATGCTTGGACAATGTTTTATGACCATCCTTAAATTGTGGAGATAGGTGTTTTAAAATGTGAGTCTGCCTTACAGGCAGGAGAATTTTAGGTCAGTAAAGAAGAAGGTTATGGGTTAAAGCCTGACGGATTCCTTCCTGCAACAGACTGAGAACCAATTTTCCTTGAGTCGTTTAAAGGAAAAGGGGAAATATTGTGTAGCTGAGAGAATAACATGGTGCTTTAGCATAAGGCACTGAAATGCTGGCAAAACACTTTTGTTGGGAGAGATCATGAACTGTCAGGGTCAGAACAGTCCCACTGGAGGTGCAGATGAAACTTGACTGAGCTGAGAAAACAAGCAAGATGTTGCCTCAGTTCAGCTACAACAGAAAAATAGGGAAACACTTGTAGTATTGGTTCTCTACACTCTGGCCAAGTTGAAGACACCTCTTTCAGAGGTGTTACTGATCTTTCAAACCTTCATCTCAGTGCAAGCCACCTTAGAGTGATAATAAACAATCCTCATCTTCTTAGACCATGAGGTTTCACTACTGAGGGCTTTTTAACTGGTTTGTGAGACCTCTGCCTGCCTTTCCTCACAAGCAATCGAAAGCTACGGCTCGGTAAAACATTAAAATTTTATCCTTGCCTTCATCAGTTCCAAGTGAACGGAAATTGTTTCAATTTGTTAAATCTTCTTGGTGAAATGAGAGGGATGGCATGGATGGCCCTTCTGTGTTGGGCTGCAGTGGGATGTTGTTGATGACATTATCAAGTGCTCTAGAACTGAATCGTGACTTGTCAAACTCTCAAGTCCCACACCAGAGTGGTTGTGTGCTTTCAGTCAGAATTATGGCTGAGCAGAGCCCTCTTCCCCGTGCTGTCGGGGAAGCCCTGCTCCATGCTCAGCAGCCCAGGGTGTTCTGCTCCTCTGACAAGTCATTGGTGATTCCTTTTGCCTTCCCTGCAGAGGTACTGGCATTATCTGTTTCCTCTTTAAATTCGAGGGTATTACTTTGATCAATTGTTGAATGCAATCCTGGAGGTGAGGGATGTCTTACTGTCCTACCAGGACTCTGCAGCCATAGCATCTGTTATTCTGTGTGAGAAACCCACATTTCTAACCCCATTTCTAAACCATCATTAGTCACCAGCAAATTTAATTTGTCTCTTGGAGAACTGTGAGCAGACATGCATTGGATTGGAAAGTGGTATTTAGCATTTGGGGCCCTGCACTAAGATGCAGCTAATCTGGGTTCAGCTCCTGCCTCTACCTCAGGTGTTCTGCAGCCACAGCAGGATCCAGAATCAGGATGCAATCCCCAAGGATGGCACTGCAGAAGTATCTGGGACACTTCATTGTGGTGTTCACTGAGGTGCAGTGTAGTTTTGAAGCCCACTGGTTTCCATGGCAGGTTGCAGGAAAGGGATGGGAAGGAAGATGAAAATCTGATTTTGAATTACCATGAGCAGAAAGGAAAAAACCAAATGTATACCTGGACCCAAATCTCCTAATGTTCAATAGCATATCTGGATTTCTCCAGTGGTGATAACTTCTGTATCAAAAGAAGAAACTGGAAGAAGAATAACAGGTTCTTGGTATAAACCAGGACATTTTTCTTGTTTAATACTCCCTGTGGCAAGGGCATATAGCTCTGCCATGCTTCACGCACCAAGAGAAGTCACTCCTGTTTCTCATTTCCTCCTATCTCTGGTCACTATTAATCATTAGGCAATTACATTCTTTAAGATAAATCACCACAAGTTTCTCTTCTGTAAACAGAGAAACAGCTTTTCTTTGTAAAGATTGATTTAGTTGCCCTGCAATTTCCTGTTTAATTAAACAGGATCAGTCTGACAAATGCAGGTTTTTAAGCACTTTGTTTCTAGCCTTTTTTCCTTCTTCTAGGAATATACAAAGGATGGAATTATTTTCCATGGCACTGAGAGGGCAGCTAGGTTAATACCAGTCACTTTGCCCTTGAGCATTGATTATTATCAGCTATGCCAGATAATCTCATACAAGGGAACTCCAAGAGAGATTCTCCACCATCCTTTGTGGCCTTCAGCTGATACCAAGTGAGTGTCAGCCCTTCCTGAGGCAGCAGATGTGTTTTGTCAAGATGTGGGCCATCTTTGCTCTCCTTTATCCTTGGCCACATTGAGCCCTGCTCAAAGGAGTGGAAGGTTTGTACATCCATATCACAGACTTGCATGCTGAGTAGGTAAAGAGTAGATGTTAAAGTGCTTTTTTGAGATAAATCAAAGCCAAATCCTCAAATGGGTTTTGGGCTACTATCTTAGAAATAAAATGTCCCTAGAAACAGCAACAAATGGAAGGGTTGGGCTGGGAGTTTGTGGTTTGGAGGGAAGAAGCTTGAGGGGGACCTGGGCATGGGTTACCAAATATGAGGGTGGGAGATGCAGCTGATGTGGGGCTGTCCATGTCCTCCAAAATCAGGTCTATGGGTGCCTTGTGAATGAGGCTGAATTTTAAAGGGAATTGATTTGCACACAGGACAATGAAGTTCTGGCACATCTCAGAGTGGGAGATCTGGGAATGGATGGACAGGTCCAGAAAGGGATCAGCCACATTGATGGGCCACAGGGGGATAGCTAGAGCAGTCTGCTTTTTAGCAGAGGGGATAATGGGGAGAATGGGAGGAAGAGGCTGGGGCAGTCAGAGGGATGATGCAACTTGGGTGCCATTCCCTGTGGGAGCCGTATGGGGCTGGAGGAGCAGCAGGAAGCAGCCATGTGCCGTGGCAGCGGTGCTGCTCTCCAAGTGCCCACGCTGTGCTGAACAGCAGATGTGCCCTCCTGCATCGACTTGTCTGAGCTGAAAACACTCATCAAGGTGACGTTATACAGCCTGGGAAAACAGGAGACAGTCACATTTTTATTGGCTTTTAGATAAATGTTCCCTGACACTGGAGCCATCTGCAGATTCAGTCCTGCCACTCCTTTCATTCATGCCTCCATTTAAACAATTTCTTGAAAGGAGAAATCCAAAGAATTGTTTTTCCCCTTTCAACCTCTGCCTTTGCAGCTACCTGGGAATATCACTGATCACCCAATGACCAATTAGCACTCAACCTTCCCATACTCTCAGTACCATTATTACACCAACAAGGCAAAGGTGTCATGTTCCTGCTGCTTCTTCCTGAAATGGTAACAAGAGCAGGCTTTTTTCTGGAAGACATTTCCTTAAATATTCCCTTTGGGGTTTTGAAATGATACTCCTTAGTTGCTGTGACATGAACTAACCCTACCATTTGTTCTTATCTGTTCCAGAGTAAATAGTTGGAGATGTCCTACTGGTTCATACTAATGCCAGGTTTCACATTTGGGGCTGTGGTTGGAAGCTGTGCCAGAGTAAGTCTTGACAGGTGTACATGGAATAAATGGTGTTTTGATGCTTTTAGGAGAAAAGAGTGGTAAAATTTCCTTCAGAGATGCAGACTGTGCTCTCCCAGTTGTCTTTTACCCCTTTGTGATACAAAGGCAAAAACCAAAATGTACATGGAGGTTCTGCAACCACTCGTGTGGGATGGGAAAAAGGCAAGAACAATAGAGACTGGCACATCTGTGGCATCACTCCCAGGAGAAGCTCCAATCAACAAAACCATAGCCCCACCAGCCTGTAGTGCCCTCTCCTTGCTTCCTGCAGGGAACTTAGGTCTACCACCAGATGAGCACTCCTGCTCTGTGTCACACAAACGGTGGCAGCAGGGCAGGGATGTCCTGGCACAGAGGTGGTGATAACCCTCAGGTACAGTCACATCCTCTTCTGGCACAGGGGTGTGTGTGGGATCTCTGACCACAGAGCATCACAAACAAAAGTGACTCTGATCTTCCCAAGGGCTCAGCCTCTCTGCATGAATGCAAAGGTGAAGAGGTGACACAGCAGGAGCTCTCGGACTGGGCAGGAATTCTGCAGGAGAGCTGGCCTCCAGCACCGCAGCAGCTGGAGCTGAACGGGAGCGTCACCTGTCTCTTTGAGGATTTCCTTGCTGCTCACCCTGCTGAAACATCTTCTCCCTCAGGCTAAGTGGTTCATGGCTCTTGGCTTATTGCTATTACAAGACATTTATGTTTCGTGGCAGATGGTCTACTGCACAACTTGTTGTTTTGCTTTTTTTTTAACTAAGGTGGATCAGCAGGCAGTGGTTCAGTATCAGGCAGCTCCAGGTTGAGATATCAGTATTATTAGTACTTCTTTAAAGCAAATGAAAGAAGACAAAAAAAGATTGGGAGAGAAATATTTTCATAGTCACAAGATTTGTCACTTTTATAGTATATTTGGCACTTATTTTGTGATGGCCAAAGTACGATGACCCAAGCACCTTTAGAAAACTGTTAAGGTACAAAATAATGAGCGAACAGTACAAAGCTTTGTGACTGAATGCATGAAAATACACTGGCTCAAGCTAAGCTGCATGGAATTTGACCTTGGCACAAATGATGGTGCTTCTCCACCTCCTTTCCAACCTGTGCCTTTTCAGACGATTTGCAGATTTAATTTACAATGCATTTCCATATACAGAGGAAAAGTGCTACAGCTTTATCTGTCCATGGAGTCCCAGTAGTCTCACCTCACCAGATGTTCCTTACTCATTTAAACAGTGCATTGAGCTTTGCTTAGTGTGATAATTTTGAAATGCAATGAGTATGGGGACACATAATGAAGAGTTAGAGGTAGTGGCTGTAAGCGTAAAAAGTTTCAAGGAAAAGATCAATTGCCTTGTGTCCAGCTGTATTACCATAACTGGGTATTAATTGTTGTGCAAACACCTACAGGTCACTCTGAGCATAAATTATGTTTTGATATCTTTCCTTAAGGCCAGAAACTTGGTCAATAACCTTCATTTAAAAACAGGACCTCGCTGCAAGCAAAGTCTTTAACTCAAAACCTTGTGATTACCAGATTGGGTTTGCTGCAGCAGGGATTGTTCTTGGCTCTGGGGTGAGAAGGAGTGTAAAGGACATTTTTTTCAGCCATGCCTTCTTCCTACCCCCAGGAGCAAGAACATCTGAACTGTTTTTCCCGAGACTGATTCCCTTTTGTAGCATTCTGATTTTCACTCTATTTGTGTCCAGCCCTTGCTCCCTGCAGCAGCCCTGCCAAGGCCAGGCCACATCCCTGAAGCAGTTAAATGTTGGACTTTCTCCAGGAGCTCTCTAAGGGGCTTTCTCAGCCACTTTCCTCAGCTGAGATGGTGGAGGTCCCACAGGCTCTGGCAGCGAGAAAGCAGAGGGAGAATATTCACAGTTAACCTGCAGAGACCTCACCTTAGAGGCTTCACTGTGAGGTTCTACTCCGAGTCCAAGAAATAAACTGGAGAGAGATATTTATGTCTAGGACAACAGTCCATGGTGTGACAGGACCCTCCAAGGGACACAGAGAGGTTAAGGGACACCAGCAATGGCTGCTGAGGGTGATTCGAACAAGTGGAATGACCCTTGTGTCACTCCCAGGTATGCGCCATCCCTGAGGAGGCGTGACCTTGGATGATGGATAGAAAGGTAAATGCATTGCCAGCCCCTGGCCAGACTTCTTGAAAAAGAAAAAACTCAGTGAAAAAAGAAATTTCATTTTCAGCAGCACAGACAGAAAAATAATAAAAAAAAAATCAGCATATTCACCAGCTGAAAGGCAAACCAAGAGTTCATGTTTCCTAAAGAAGTTGAAATCTAAGAATCCACATAGTTACATGAATATTTTCCCCTTAAGGAATGTCAGGGTTTTGTTTTTTAAAGCTTAAAATAGTTTCACCTCCTCTTCAATATCTTAGTAAAATAGTAAAAATTTCTCAATCTCACTCAAGCTTGCAATAAATTATTTTTGCCCTATATTTACAGCAAGGTCAATTTTTTTCTCCCCGGATTTCTTGCATATAATTCATTTGAATGGGGTGGCTTCTATGTCATCTTTAATCTTCTAAATGTATCTTAAGTCCAAATTACAAGTCCTAGAAATGAGTGACCCATAATGAATTCTTAACCATAACTTTATGGCAGAACAAATATTCTTCTCAAATATGCAAACTGTTAAATGTTTTCTTATCATACTAAAAGTGTGAATTAAATTATACTATGATGAAAAAGTAGCAGTTTGCAGTAATTCCAAATGTGGCAAATCTTCAGTAGTGCATAAAATTATTCAGTGAACTGTGGAAAACATCAGAGCAATTCTAGCCTTAAAGCTTTTCTTCCAACAACCAAAAAGTGCCAAAAACAAGCAAGCATAGCTAAGCATTTCATCTTGGAAGCAGCTTATTGAATTAATAAGACAAGTCAATTAATGTAATGCTCTGTTGCTTCAGGATAAAACATGAAAAGGAAAAATATGGAGCTGTTTACTGTAGTGAGATCAAGCAACCATGAAGTCTGTAAAGTTAAAGTTGTTCATTTCTCTAAAACCCAAGGAAATGATCAGCACTGCCATTGTATAGGCTCACTTTATATGTAAGTCTTGAGTGAGATGTGGATCTTCTGCTGTTCAGACAGGGTTTTAATACCAATTTGCTCCTGCTATGAGTCTGGTTTCCCTCTCTGCTGCATAAACTCAAAACTGAGTAGCTGGCATCATTGACACTGGTCAAACATTGGAACAGCCTGCCAGGGAAGTGGCGGAATCACCAGCCCTGGAAGTGCTCAAAAAACGTGTGGATGTGACCCTTAGGGGCATGGTCTAGTGCTGGATCTGGCAGTGTTAGGTTAATGGTTGGACTTGATGATTTTAGAGGTCTTTTCCAACCCTAATGATTCTGTGATTCTCTATAGGTCATGTTTGATGGGTTCCCCTATGTCTGAGGGTGTTTCGGTGCTAACTGCTGGGGAAAGTTACCTCAGAAGTGTGCAGGGTATTTTCCACAGGTACCATTTAACCTCTGCATTGTAGAGCAGTGAAGAAAATCAAGAGCTGCAAGTAGAAACTCTCTGTATTTCGGCAGAGCAGCCTGTGTTTAAATCATGGCAAGGTCCTGATAAATTGAAAGTTAAGGTTGGTAATCTCTGCTTTCAGGTCAGTTCCTCGATTTTCATTTAACTTAATGCTAGGCTCATATGTGCTCAGAAATCCTGATTCCAAGTGTCTGTAAAAAAGTGTCTGAGAAGGATGGAGTCAATTAATGGTGAACAGCTGGTTTTCCTGTGTAATAGACCCTATCTTCCCAGAAATCCTCATTATGCAAACTTTGGGTTTTATTTGAAAAAATTATAATAATCCTGATCAAGAAATTTTCCAGTTGTGAACTCCCATTTTTCAAGTCTTCTGCCCAAATCACCACCTTTGAATGCAAGGGACTAATTAGATCAGTTGGGGGTTAAGGAGGACTACAGAAATGCCTTGCTGTTGGTTGGGATGAATGCCTCAATTATTCAGGCACAAGATGACTTTCATACCTGACAGCAATTTGGGAAGAACAACTCTCTCATGGCTATTCTGGTAAAATTCTGTTGGGTGTGAAGGGCAGCAGGTGAAAGGGAAACTGGAGACAGCAACACAATGACCAGGCCTACACTCATTTCTGTGAGGCTGCTTTTTGGGGCTCCCTTGCAGGTGACAAGGCTTCAAATGGCAGAGCTACAGGAGGTGCTGAAAGGTGGAGTTACCTGTAGTCTCGAAGAAGATATTAAAGGAAGATCATGAGGACTAGAAATCAATGACAACTATGTGTTAAACCAGTTTTAGTTTTGGGCTAAACCATTTTAGCAGCTTTGTGCTGCTCTTCCTAATTTTGCCACCAGATCTTCAGCAGCACTGACTGTAAGAAATCCTGTCGCTTATTTTCCTTTGCAGCTTTTTTTGATGGTGGAAAAAAGGGATGTATTGTTGTTACATTGTAAGTATTTTTTTGTAGTTTGCTCCTAGATGCACAATCAAGACGATGCTGTTGGGAAAAGCCATTGTGACACTTCTGAGAGCTTTTGAGGGACGTCATTAACTCCAGGATCTCATAGATCACATGCAACAAGCAGTTCCAAAAGTCAAAATAAAATTAGTATTGGGGGAAAAAAACCTTTCAAACTCAGCAATGGTACTGCAAAACAACATTATGAACCAGCAAATACTGTGGGTCAAATCCAGTGATGAGGGAAACTGAGGTATCTGCAGGTATTGACCCTAACTATCCAGTCCTCTGGGGTGAATTCAGAAACTTCAGCCTGGGGACTCTTCCTAGGCAGCAGGTACAATGTGTGTGGGTCACTCTCTCCTGTTTTGCTCCTGTCCCAATTGTTCTCCTTGCCTTGCTGGGCACTGGTGAAATTTTTGCCATGCTCTCCTTGAAGTCAGTGCCTAAAGGATAAAGACTAGCAAAAATATGAATCAATCTAACATGCACTTTAATTTGTCTAATATATGAATACCTGGATTATCATTTCAGAGTTGTCTGTTTCAGTTTTTGCTGCCCAGGGCTGGTGTTGACTGTAACAAGACACTGTTGGAAAGAGCCTTGTAAGGTGGAAGTTGCAGATTAGATGAATATAACATCTGTAGGGGAAAATTGTAGGATTGGGCCCATTATTTTGAAAACTGCATTCAATTCTGTTCAAATCAGAGAAATAGACACAGGTTACAGCTAGAGCTGTAAAAACATCAAAGTGGTATGAAGATAGTAAAAAGAAAAATTGATACAAAAAAGGTGTTTCAGTTATGGGAGTAGATTGGAATACTGTTTATAATCCAACAGCGAAGCAAATGATGAGATGATAAAATCAACAGGCTCTTATCCCCTGCCTTGTTTTGTGTGCCAAGTAAAAGAATAAGCTTTTGTGTAAGCAGAGTATAATTTTTTCTGCCTTGGACAAAGGAGTGGAGATGAGCTGAAAGGGAGATAGGCTATAATAACATTTAGAAAGCAGGTGCTGAGAGAGTAGGAAAGCTAACTGAGAATGTGATGTTCTTATAATAATCACATCTCAGCACAGATGAGCAGAAAATATCACTTCAGGCTTGTAAGAGTCTTATGGCTTTGGGTGCCAGAATTTCCTGTCCTTCCTTTCATGAGTCTTCCCTGTCTCCTATTCCAGATGAGGAGAAAGCAGTGCTAGGACATACCAACAATGGCTATGGTGATTTTCCACGTTTCTTTTCTGTCCAGTCACTGTTCTCTCTTGAGACCGTATGTTTTTGGGAGTCAAGGTCAGAACAAAATGAAGCCAAATGAGTGAAGCAAACATGGAAGCTGCCTCTTGCAGGTGCACATCCACACTGTGATGCTTCTTTGTTGCACTGGCTGTTGCTACTTAGGTGATGTGTCCCTGAGAGTCTGGTAGCCAAATAGAATGGGGGGAAAATAGCTAAGTTGCTGAGGAAAAACATCATAGTCTGGTTGTTCCTCTTGAGCAGCTTTGAACATATATGCCACCAAACTCTGCTCAAAGAGCAGGTACTTATACTGAGGTGGAAGTGCCTTCATCAGTAGGAAAGCCTTATTTGGACTGTCGTGCTGTGTTGTGAAGACATAAGTGCTGTTACCACACATAGTCATCAGTCAAATCCAGACTAGACTAAGAGCAAGGAAAGTTGGTGGAACACAAATCTGCTTACTGTGGATCCAGTGCTAAATGATAAACTTGCCTTTGGCAGAATTAAAGAAAAACTGTAGAGTGCCTGGAGGTAGCACTGCAAGGCAGTGACGTCTTTGTGACAGGTCTTCCCTGCTTACGTTCATTACTAAGACTTAAGTGGGTCTCAATGTGACCTATCAGTTCCTATTTGAGAAGTAAAGCTGGTGGAAGATTTGCCTAAGGGCTTGAATTCAAGAGCAAGTGCATTCCTTATTTTAAGATTTTTTTAGCTGATCTCCAGCATTAATTCAGTACTGAGGCTCTTCGGGTTGCAGAGTGCTTTAATGGCTGTTTCATTTCAGTGATACTTTGAGGGAGTACTCTCTGTAAGCAGGAAAGGACACAGAGACCATTGTCTTTAGCCTGTAACATTCTCTAACTCTTTCTTTGATTTATATCAGTGTCTGTGAGACACCAGGAAGGCTTTAGGAACTTGGGGTCAGATCTGTAAAAACTCTGGACCATTTTACATGGGACATCATGAAGGCCCTACTAGTCTAGATAGCAGAGTCTTTCAGAGAGAAAATGTAATTGAAAGAGCACCAGGGAAGAAAAAGCTCCGAAAAAACATTGGAACAGGTTTCCCAGGGAAGTGGTGGAATCACTATCCCTGGAAATGTTCAAAAAACATGTAGATGTGGTGCTCAGAGACACAGTTCAGTGCTAGACTTGGCAGTGCTTGGCTAATGATTGGTCTTGATAATCTTAGAAGTCTTTTCCAATCCAAGTGATTCTACGTCTGTGCTTGGATCCCACACTACACATTTCACAGCAGCTTGGCCTGTTCTTCACTTTTTATTTCAAGTCCAAAAAAAGCCAGATCAAATCAATAGTGCTAAATTTTCCTCTTGCAGAGGTTTAAATGGATGGCAAGCCCCAGTAGCCGGTGTGCCGAGTTCTCGGATCTGGTCAAGGCAGAGGAGACCTTAGGAAAAGCAACAAACAGAACAGGTTCAGGGAAGGTGAGGAGCTGACAATTAACTCCTCTGCAGCAAATCAAATACCAGCAGCACCTGCTTTGTACCCAGGGCACACCTGAGAGGGACCCCATGGCCCTGAGCTGGGGATTGCTGGTGTGGGCAGTGAAATACAGGGAGCTGCTGGCACAGATTGGCACCTCGCCTTCCAAAGTACACAGGAAAAAGGAAAAGAGAGAAGATCACATAAATCACTGTTCTTGAGGGGAACAGCTCCCTGAAAGGGGTCTTTTCTTTAGTCTGTGGGGCAGTAGTGGTGATAAAAGGCTAATAGAGACGGATGAATGTTGAGTGATGTGAAAGAGAGGGGATGAGATGAAATGAAAGTGAAATGAAACAGGAAATGAAGAGGAATGGAAGGTGGAAGGAAGAAAGCACATATTCCCCTGAGCAATATTTTAGGTTATGGGTGGTTTGCTTCATATCTAGGTGGGCCTCTAGCCCTCATTTCTAACTGAATCAAGGACAGCAATCTGAGAAATAAAACAGATGAGAAATAATGGGAAACAGGTCAGTAACCTGATGCTCAAACATGTGTTTTGTTTCTGGTCATACAAATTTGATCTTATTGCTTCATGGTGGGAAAACAAAAATTATGCAACCATGAGTGTTGGATGAACAGGTCTGTTAAATGGGAAAGACCTCTGCACATTTCTGAGCTGCAAGCAGGAATTAGAGGTACACGTCAAACAACAGTAAAAGGTTCAGCAAAGATCTGCCAAATGTGCCCACAGATGAATATTTGTCAAAACTAATTTTTTCTCCATTGCTTAGTTGCCCTGCATAGTATCCTCTCCTGTGGCAGAGGTGCTCCCACTTTCAGGTGAGACCAAGTTATTTGTGCTCCTTGTTGGCTAGTTCACCATTTTTCTGGTGGGAAGCAATGTGTGCCTTCTCTGCTCGAAGTCAGCTTTTACATGGAAATCATTCTCTCAAATGGATGTCTCTAAAAAATTACGACCTCCAAAAGAAGAAGCCTTGGTCCTTTTTTTCTGCCTTTCAGGGTTAAGCACAGCCATTTTCTATCTCTGCTCTCATCTGAAAGGCTCAGAGCAGCTTCTACTGTGGAGCCATGAAACCAAACAAAGGAAGGACTGTGTCCATGTGGGAGCAAAAGATGTTGGAGTAGACCTGGTTGTGATCTTCCCAGCATCAGTGGTTTGAAAAACCCAGCTGAAGGGAGATGCACAAGCTCTGGTCAGTTGGTGCTTGCAGATGGTTGTCCACATTTGACTGCAGGCCCCCAGTTCTGCTCTCTGTGACTCAAGCTCAAAGCCAGGGTCTGCTCTCAGCAAAATTTCACTGATGTGAATCGCAGATGAACCATCCTCAGCAATGCCCTAAAATCCTGGAGCCTTCAGTTCTACTGACGGGTCTGCTTCAGATTTTTAGCAGCACCTTGGGCAGGTCTCAGGTCTTATGAGTTTCAGTTTCCTGCCTGGAAAGCAGAGGATTCAGTTTCTTTCCTCAGAGCAGCATGGTTTTATAAAGTACAAATATTTGTGAAGTTAAGTGCTTTGACTGTGTGAGCCTCTGAGAGAAGAAACCATAAATATGTGTCAGGCCTATGATCTGAATTCAAACCAGTGAACTAGAAAAAGTGTTGACAGCCTGAAACCAACTGCCCTGTACACACATCTCCTTCTGTCTACCTGAAAGATTATTTGTGGAATGTGTTTCTATTTTTCTCTGACAAAAAATAGAATACCAAGCAAAGAAGCATGACCCATTTCTTTGTCAGGCAAGCTCTAAACCCTGCTTACTGGGATGTGACTGAGGTATTGATAAAACAGAAGCTCATTTTAGGCCACAATATTCATCCTGCCCTTGAAGAAGAAACAAAGCCTGCCACCTTCAGATGAAATGGATATGCTTTCCAAGCCAAAGTATGCTTATCTCCTCCACAACTTCTCTGTGGTCTGTAATTACATTTGGACCATACAGTGAAACAGGTAAGTGGCAAATGAGGAGAGTTAGGAATGTAACTAATCATTTTATAATAGGAAAACATACAAGCAGTACATTACTGACAGTACCTGCAAACTCTGCTAATAGTCAGTCAATAGATCTGATAAGAGCATCACTCATCATAAACTGCTTCACCTTCAGCAATTTTTCATGGTCCTTTCTCTGTGTAGGGCCAAGTCTGGGTGCACATCGTGCTGTTCCTGATGTTGGCCATAGGGGTGGACTTCTACAAGGTTTGGGTTTTTTTATATAGCATATAGCATATTCAAGATTCAATATCAAGTCATACCACACTGAGCATTTTATTACCAGAGATTTTTGGACAGAAGCACATAATCTAGAGTTTCGGAATTAATAGGCAGATGGTAGCTACTTTTTTTCTTTTTTTTTCTTTTTCTTTCTTTTCTTTGGTATTTTTTTCCAACTTATACATTTTAGATTTACATAACTTTATTTCACACATCTGACGAAACACTGACATAAATCTAAATTTATCTTTGATGCATTTACAAATACTCTTTTTCTTTTTTTTTCTTTTTCATTTCCTGAAATGTCTCTTTCTAGACTTCTGCCAAAAAGCAGGAACTTTAATTTTCTCCCCTGTTGACATAAATACCTTTTAACATTATGCAGAGAATGGCATGACTGTCACTTTCCCATGAGGATGTGGGGACCATTCACTTCACCACTGAAACACATCTGCTTTCCATCGGCCAGGATAAGTAGCTGTGACATCTTCCTGCTACACACTGTGCTACTGCAAATATCCCTGAAATGCAGAATATTTGTGACTCTAGGCTTGTTGAATTTCTTTTTGTTATTGTTTTCAATTTGGTTCCCTGAAACAATGAAGGTTAGCTGCATCCAACTCTTAATTGGACTTCACGTTCTATTAGTCATTATTTTTGCAAAAGCCTTAATTCCCCTCTAAAACATTTTAATTAAAACAGCAATTTCTCGGTCCCGCGCTCCACGAGCAGATTTTTGCAGCAACTTCAAAGAGACGCAGATGTTTACTGAATTTGGTGGGGTGGTATTTGAGGCTGCCTACTGGCAAAGAAAAATTCGTAAACATCTCAAAGAAACTTTCCTGTCGTAATGACAACATTTCCTTCTGATATGTTAGCAAGTCTAATATTTCCCAATCTCACAAGGCATATTTCATAGGCACAGCATAAGCAGCGTTATCTACTCACAGAATGAGCCATGTCAGATGCTCTGCTGTGGGGTATAAACCTCCCAGTGGTGATACCTTGGGCTTTGGCAAAGGGTACAAGGCCACACGTTAGTTTGTGGGGCTCCTCTTACAGAGTAGCAGCAGACTGGGAATAAGGAAACCAAAGTTCGATTTCTGCTGGATTTTCCACACCTCCCCAGTATGATTATGGGTGGCCATTTAGCCTTGTGTGCCTCAGCTCCAGCTGGTAAAGGGCTGATAACACATCCTGGCTTTGAATGGATTAACCTGCTGGTCTATCTCCTAGTGCACCAAGGGATGCTTGAGAGGGTCTTGGGGTTTATAAGGTGCTGTTTGAGCCAAATTCAGAAATGCTAAGGGTTTATTTTGGAGGAGTTTCTCCTTACTAGTGGCAGGTGAGCCTGGAGCTGATCTGATAATCCATTTGGAAGTAACCAGGCAGGCAGTGTTCTTCTCTGAACTGAGGTGATGGTACTGGGGACACATGGCCAGGGCAGACTACATCTAAAATATAGAGTAGGGTCCAGGTATCTTCTGTGGTTTGGGCAGGTGGCTGTCCCCAGAAAATACCTGGCCTGTCCAGCTGGGCCACCAGCGAGGGTGGTCTCCATGTGCAAGGATCTACAACTGATGGCGAAGCTCACACTCCTTTCTGCACACAGAACCATGGAATTCTTAATGCTGGAAATGACCTCTAAAATCATCAAATCCAACTGTTAACCTCACACTGCCATCTTCACCACTAAACCATGTCCCCAGGTGCCACACTGAGGCCTCTTCTTGAACACTTCCAGGGATGGTGATTCTACCACTTTCTGGGTAGTCTGTTTCTTCCCTGGATACTCTTCACTCATATTTTTGAAGGGGGACAGTAGAAGTACTTGGAAACAGCTTATCCATTTCCACAGTGAGCACTGGGCAAAGACCGGCGTGGAAAGCCAGCATGGAATATGGCGTGACACGTCATGTAGCTGCTTTAATCTACAGTGTAATTACAGTGACAATTTCTGCCTCTTGAAGCATCCGGATTGAAGTGGTTACCCTGAAGGAGAAAGAAAGTTAGTGGGGAATTTCAACCAAATCCAGGCTGGGAAGTGCAGCACTTCCCCTGCACTGGATTAAAAGTGATCATCATGGCCAAAGGCATCCTGTGAGAGACAGGTAAGCAGGCTGAAAGGAAATTGGAAATATTAAAGGATTGAAGCTGGACTGGACAGAAATAGTTTTACAATTCCCTATTCCTCTTTGATTTGGTAGCATTAGGCGGACTGAAGGGTAGATAGCGCAGACTTATGCGTGACAGCAAGACACTTTTCCACACCAATAAACCCCCTGAAATTAATTGGACTGCTCACAAAAGTGCCTGGGAATGTGAACTAGGCTTGCACATTTCAGCCCTCAGATCTGATCTTTCTTCAGCAATGCCAGGCCCAGGCTGCCTGGTGAACAGCTACAGCTCAGCCATAAATGGGAGTTGAGACTGCTCGCAGTGGCTGGGTCAAGGTCTCTGTGGACACATCCTTGCTGAGGAACATCTCAGCTCAGCTGAATTCACCATGGCAAGAAACAGATTGAAAATAAACTGAAGGAAACTATTCTGAAGCAAAAGCAGGGATCAGCCACGAGTTTGTGCTTGTCACAAACTGTTGTGCATTTGCTGTGCTGTGGAATTGCCTATTTGTATGCTTTTAGCTGGTGGCAAATGCTCTCAACAAGAGTTAGCCTGGCTTGCAATGAGGGAAACTTAAATTTAGGTAGTTGACCCATGTGTGCTGTGGGATAAGAGAACACAGCCAGGTGTCCACAGAGGCATGCTTAAGCTGAGGTGCCTGTTCAACCTCAAATGGGTTCCTGAAAAACCAAACTGTATGAAAAAATTCCCCTCACGTGTTGGTCTGGAAAGAAATAGCTTTGTTGTTGTTTCAAAGAATTAGTGAGCCAACAATGCAAAGCTTTGGAGGTGGTTACTGGGTTTTTACTAGAGTCTCTACGAGCTATACAAAGTCTGAAGACATTGTACGTACAGTACATCTTTAATAAGAAGGGAGCTCACAGTCTACCAAACTCTGCCAAATAAACTTTTAATACATACTGTACTTCACTCAGTAGTTGTCCATCTCTTCTTCATGGAATATCTAACAACTCTAAAAATATTTTCTTGGAGGAGGATAGAATTATCATTGTTATATATCAATCAAGTATGGTTAATGAAGCAAAGCCAGCATGCTAGTATTGCACAAGGGGAAAAGCCTCCAGAACACAAAGTGGAACAAAAAATGCCCTCAAAATTCTGCTGAAGGGAACAGGAAGCTCTGGATGCTGCATCGGTAGGATTCGTGTAGCTCTTAGGCGTCCTTGTACCACAGCAGGATTGCTTTGCCTCTTCACTGCCACATTTCTCTCTCAAACAGGTAGGGAACTTCCAGACCATTGCAAAAAAGGAAAAAAAATATTACAGCAGCTGCAGCAAAGTGTGGTACTACTCAATTTCTTGAAGAGTGAGGCTTTTATTTCAAAATATCATATATTAATATATATATATTTCTATATATATATACTTTAACTGGTATAAAGTAAATTGTAGATCCAAACTTATACTGTTGTTTGTACTTTGCAATCTCGGAAACTTTACCAAAGGAATCACTTTCTTCATTTTTTATTTTCAGCTGTCAAAAATCAGGGCCATTATTTCCACCGAATCCTTTCTTTCACACAGTAAAGCCACTGTTGTTTTCCGGTAAACAGTCAAAGTGCAAATAAGAAATCCATTTGGCTTGTAAATGCTGAGATGGTTTTAAACTTTCAATACTTTGTCCTCATAAATCAGCAGGGCTTTCACTGTCTCCATGCAGACGTGGGCGCTCTGTTAAGTCCTTGGGTGGATC
>NW_008236442.1:3019791-3030754 GCF_000691975.1 Corvus brachyrhynchos | reverse complement strand
TCAGTTATGCTTAATATGTTAATTTTTTAATATATTCTTTTAGAAAAGAAAGACCCAGGCTCTGTGGCATATAGCTGATTGATACAGCTGAATTTAAATATAATACTGGAGGGGTGTGTGTCTTTTAGCACTGCAGGGGTGTAAAAATATGCAAGAGGCAGATCCTGAGCAAGCTCCTGCCTCTGCCTTGGGAGATGCTGGGTGTGCATTAACCACCTGGGCTGGTGGTACTGGAGATCATGGAATCATAGAATGTCTTGGTTTGGCAAGGACACCTTTCACTACACCAGGTTGCTCCAAGCCCTGTCCAACCTGGCCCTGAACACTTCCAGGGACAAGGCAGCCACAGCTTCTCTGGGCACCCTGTGCCAGGGCCTCACCACCCTCACAGGGAAGAATTCCTTCCTAATGTCCAATCTAAATCCACTGTCTGTCAGTCTGAAGCCATTCCCCTTTGTGCTGTCACCTGATGCCCTTGTAAAGAATCTCTCTCCATCTTCCTTGTAGGAGCCCTTCAAGTAAGAAGGACATTCCAGGACAGCTTTGGGCCTGGGGCTGTGCTCACCCCAGCCTTCCACACTCCCCTTCCCAGAGAGATTCCAGTGATTTCTGCCAGACAAGACAGGCAGGTGCATCCACCTTTCAGGTTTGTTTGGAGCCACACCAGCCCACTCATAGAGAGGGCAGGGTAGGAGTGACTGGCCACAGCAGCTACTCCATGCACTCACCTCGGGTGAGATAACACACCCTGCAACAGACCAAAACCCATTCCTCTTTGTGACTACCACCAAAATCGATCCGAGTGCTGCACTAATGCTGCAAGAAGAAACACCAATGCCCAGATGTTTTTTTAGGATGCTGAAATAAGAACAACTGACTGACAGCAAAAATAGTGCTCTCAAGGAGATTAAAAACCAGTGCTCTCAAGCTTTTGTTACGCTTTTGTTTCTTTCCTCACTGGAACACCCAGATAAATGCCATGAGGGGTTCAGCCCTTTGCCAGGCACCTGGGTCAGCAATGAAACTCACATTGACTTGAATATGATCAGGCTTGGCCATTAAATCAGAGCTACAGGTTATTATCTAAGCATGAGGTGATTGAATGCAGCAGTAAGTATTAAAGCAAGAGAGATTTACAAGAGATCCGGCCTGTTCAAATTGAATGAAACTGAATCCCACCAGTTAAAACTGAAACCTGAAGCAAATGGTTTAAACCAGATTAAACCAGTCAAAACCAGTTCAAACAAGATTAAACTGGTCAGAACAGGGTAAAAATGGCAAAAATCAGTTTAAACCCTTTCAAACCAAATCAAACCAATCAACACCAGTTCAAACTGGCTCAAACTGGTCAGAACCAGTTCAGAAGGGTCAAAAATGGCTCCACCTCATTCAAACTGGTTAAGCCTGATCAAACCAGGTTGTAACAGAAGGCACAAGCTGTGAAGCTAGAGAGGTGCTTTGAGCTGAGCTGCTCTGCCAGTTCCTAACTGATCAACGCATTAATTTCCATCTTCCTGAATATCAGCAGCATCCAGCCCGAGACGCTGCTCTTCTATTTCCACTGGTGCCAGTTGCTGTGCTGAAAGTGCTGATGTGATCTCCAGCAGGTCCTAGTACAGCTCCAAGGGCCCCAGATTTTTGAGGAAAGCATTGAAAGTTATGTTCTTAAACAAATTTAAAAAAACCCAAAAAGGAGTGACGAGGGATTAAAAAAACATTGAAACTGCTCCAGAAATTGAATGACAAAATGATTTCTTTGCAGTGTTTGTCACCTGCCTGACCATCAATAGAAAACAAATTGATTTAAGGAAGCTGTGAGCTTTATAACTTTGGCTTTAAAAACTTAATTAGTGAGTTATGCTAAATGACTAAACACAGAAATAAATGCATGAAAAGGAAGGAATGAAGAATGTGCTGGTAAAGACTTCACTGAGTGTGTTGTCCACCTCCTTTTGACACTAATCACTTTTAATCATGTTTGAGACCTAACCATGAAGTTATGCACTACCCTAGCAAATGATATATACTGTGTATATCCATGTATGCATAAATATATATATATATATACACGTACACACATGCTTATATGTGATTTAGTGTGGGCCTGGAAGGATGTGCTAATGGGTATCTTAATCCCGAGAGTCATAAATGTGAATGTTTTCCTCATCAGGACAGCAGCTGCCCAATGTAAATGTATTTAGTGTAAGGAAAAGCCTTCATTAAAACAGTTTACAGTTTACAGCCTATGGAGACTTGCTGTAGCTTTCTGCCTAATGACCACAGAGAGAACTGGGATGTTGACTGATTTGTCTTGTTTCTTCTGGTTTCTTAACTTCTTTAACTACTCAAATTAGACACACATGGCCCAAACTTGGAACCTGGACTGTGGTCAGGGCAGATTACATTGTAATCTCATTCTCTGCTGCTGTCTGAAATGGCAAAACAAGGAAAAAAAAAGCCTGTTTCAGGATCTGATTGCTTCCATTATTTTATATTTATATTGCTAGACTTGACACAGTGGTATGGATTTGAGCGAAGTTTCAGGGACTAAGAAGTAGAATTTTTCTTTAGAAAATGCAAGAGACAGTTGCTGAGCACATCATGTCATGTTGCCTTTGTCACTTGGGTTCTGTAATGATATTTTAAAGCAACAAAGCAAAATTCTACTGGAAGCAGCACCATAAGGTACTCCCCTCACAAGCTAATTAAAACAACTCCTATGGGTAAATGAAGAAATATTTTTTCAGTTATGAGCACTCACTCTGCAAGTATTTAATTTAAATGAAATACAATAATGCATACTGAATAGATTGGACCATACAGCTGCATATTAATGAAGCTGCTAAATTTCTAGCAATCACTTCTATCGCCTAAAACTAGTTTATATGATGAGGATTGGGGGAGTTAAGAGAAGGACAGCTTCACTGAAGAAAGAAAATGCAATTCCTCAATTATATAACTTGTAGACTGACTGCAGAAGAGCTGAATTATTTTATAAGATACTTCATGTTGCTTCTTAGTTCTCCTGCATCACTTTCTTCCATTTTAACTCCCCAGTAGCCTCACTGGAAAGGACATGTAGTGAGCTTGTGGTTTGGGATTTTTTAATTGCACTGCAAGGCACATACATCACTGGAAAGAAACAACCTTCCAGTGGTGCTTCAGTGGGAACAGATCAGCTGTGGGCACAGAACAATTTGCAGGAACAACACTGCAGGAAGAAACTGAGTCAAGGAATCCCAGTTACCTCCATCCTTCCTCCTTTTCTCTTGGAGGTGACAAAGAGATCATATAGATCTTGTTTTTGGGGCCCCTTACTGCTTCCTACAAAGAAAACCTCCTAAGTCAGTAGGTCTCCTGATAATTTTAGTGTTGGTGTGGCAGAAGGTTCTGCTCCAGAAATGAGGATATGTTGCAATACAAATCATTCATTCTGGGGTAGGTCCTATGGAGGGGAAGAAAAGAATTTCGGTGGCATGGGGATTAGTTAGGGTAAAATCTCCTCCTTCAACAGAAGGCCTAGAAGACATGAAAAATGGCTGGAGTTAGGATTGGAAAGAAAGGAATAAATCAGGAAATCACAACACTAAGCTGCACATTCCTGTGAATTAGCAGCTGGGCATGAATATGTAGAATTTCTCATCAAAAAAGGAAAAAATTCTTGAAAATTCACTCTTTTTCATTTAGCTGGTTTCAAAAGCTATTTTCCAATTCACAGAGAATGAGAATTTATATATTTTAAAAAAAATTTGACAACCATGTCATTTTCTTGGAAAAAAACTTCAATGGTGGTATGAAAATTAGTTAATTAAAATTGTTGAATACAGGTATAGGAGACAGTTTTAAGACAATCGTTGTGAAACAGTTGGACAATGCAAAAGAGAAGCTAGAGTCCATTTCTGAAAAACACTTTTATTCCCAAGGTAATCTCACTGTGGGAGTTTAGGCAGCTCATTCACACTCTCTCTTTGCAGCCCTCTCTCTGCCTTTTCCTGGCAAGGTGTGGTGAAAGCTGTCGTCACCTGTTGGCCTGTGTTACCTGAACCTGCAGCATCTCAAGAGCTTGTCACTAATGGGTTTGTGGGGTTGGAGCAGCTCTGAAGTGAGACCCGAAGTGCAAACAGAGAGCTGAGTCCTCTGCTGCAAAGCACTTGTGCAGCTGCTAATCCAGGTGTGGCCTGGAACAGCCAAGGAATGGATATAGGATCCAGCAGATCCCTTTGAGCTAATAATCTTCCCTTTAGCCACCAGAAAGGGACTCCATGATCTGCATCAGGGTTTTTTTGAGGTGACAATGTCTGTAAGAAAGTGACCCGGCAATTCAGCAGCTCCAACCTGCTGGCTACCAAGCCTGGACCCAGCCGACCAGCTTGATCCATCTAAATTTTCACCAAACTATGGCCAGAAGCACTGGGTGATCATGAAGTGGTCTTTAAGACTTTTACAGCAGACATGATGATGGAAAAGACATGGGTGAGCAGTCATTAGTGACTCCCTTTCCTATTAAATCCTCCTGGGTGCTGACAGAAAGGAGACTTACTCTGGTGGTCTTGATTTTATTGCCAGTCGCACACATCCATCCAGAATTATCAGGCAACGTCTTACATTCCTCTCCTTCTAGGCAGGGCTCCATCTCACACCACCATTTCCCAATCACTATAGAAGCTAAAAGAGAAAAGACAATGTTCACAACTATGTTACAACGGACAAATCTAATTAAATAATATCTCAAGGGTCTAACACTGCAGTTAAAAGGCAGAGTGTCCCTTCAACTGGAGTTTAGTTGTAAGGATTTAATATTTAATTACTTGTTTGGCATCCTATATTGCCGAAGACAGCGCACTGCTTGCCAGAGCATCCTCGTACAGGAGATCTTGTCTGCTCCTGTGCTGTGGCTGCAGGGAATGCTGTGATGGCAGCAATTCTGCTGCAGACCAAAGGACCATCCAGCCTCATAGCCGCTCTCCCTGGATGCCAATCTGATCATCACGGACATGTACAAGAACAAGGCAAGTCTGAAGAGATTTTCCTCAGAATATTCTCCAGGTCTTCAGGACTTGTGGCTCAGTGTACTCCAGGTAAAACTGTCTGCTTTGCTTTCAGGACATGCAGCTGGATTTTTTTTTTATCACAAATCTATCCAGAATTATTTGGACCCATAAAGACTTCTAGCTTTCCCAGTATCCCATCCTAGGGAGCATCACAACTAGAAGTAGAGGGTAAGGTAACAGTGAACAGCAGCAGAAGTTGTTGAAACATGATTATGAATTTTGTAGAAACCATATTATCTCTAGCAGTAACTTTTAATTTCCAAATATTTAACATTGTAAATAATGGCAGCGTTTGGACCCTGTTGTTTGAATTTTATTGGCACATATGTTTACAACCTTGAATGTACCTTAATGAAGTTTCTTGCCTGGGAATTGGTATCTGACTATATCCTTAACTGTATCTTAATGACATTTTTTGTCTGGGGATTTTGATAAACTTTAGCTAACCTTGTAACTGCGAAAAGTTGGCTCATGAGTGGCTCCTTCTGTGGTTTGCTTTTTCTGGCAAGGATTTCATGGTTGCACTCAGGAAGCCTGTCAAAGCTTTCTGCATGATCACTCAAAGAGAGATGCTTAACCCATCCATATCATCCCTCATGGCTCCTTCAAGCCCACAAAATACCTTTGAAGCAGCTGCCTACCTTATACATACATATATATTAATATATATACACACCAGCTGACTGCCATTCAGCTCTGGAAAATGCCCTGTTGTGCATGCATTGATTTAAGGACATTACAGAGCTTATAATTAAATTCTTGAGTATAGAATTGAATAGAATAGTTCAGTTTCAGGGGCCCTACAATGATCATATAGCTCTCAGTGTTGTCTTTTCTGGTTCTTCCCACAGCTTATATCTGATTTTTATAATATAATATATAATTTCTCCATATATACAAGACACAAAAAAAGCCCTTTACACCTGTGCTGGCAAGGCAGTTTAATGATGCTATTCACACACCTTTTTCAGAAGGGTATCATTAATGCTGCTAACAGCAGAGAAAAAAAAATGTCTCTCTTTGCTATGCATGAAAAGGCACAAGGGCTGAATCTGTGCTCTAATAATAGATTGTGCAGTGGGCAAACTGAAAAACCATATCCTGCTAAATACTGGCCTTCACAGCAATCATCAGAGTAGAGCATGCTCAGGATGCATGAGAAGAATTCTGTGACATAGAATCAAAAGTGATGATCATAATTATTTACGAGGAGCAGTGCCGTAGCATTAAGTAACCACAGAGAAGGATCCTATGCTGCGAGGTGCAAAAACCCACAGACCTGAATGCCCTGGCCTGAGGAGCTTACAGTGTAAAACAGAGATATGAGGTGAATACAGACTGAGAGGCAGCATGGAGAAGCAATGCTGTTCATAGCAATTAAAATGATCCCACTACTTATTAATGCTGTTAAATACAGCCCAAGTATTCAGATCTTGACCTTGAAAAACAATCAAATGCAAGGTCAGTGCTGAACCTTAATGGCAACTGATTCATGTAGTGGTGTATAGGTTTTAGTATATAAATATATATATTTGTTAATTTGTGATCACAGTGCAATTGCATCCCAGTGTCTATCAGTGAGCACCCTCACCTCGGCTGAAGACCAGGCTCTTTTGTAACGGAGGAAACTAATGGGGATATTTACAGATGAAAAGCTCCTCTTTGTCTCTAATATGTAAGTAGGCAAAATCCTTTGTAAGTCTGAAGCACTACAGAGCTCACTGTGGTCTAAGTCCTCAGCCCCACACCATGGCAGGGGCGTCCAAAACCCAAAGAAAATTACCTTCTTTGAATCTTGTGTTTTTAGGCTTTCTCTTCTATTAAGAGCTTTTTAGTCTTTAGGACCAGTTGTCTTTCTTGGGCACTACTGATCCTTTGAGTTCTACTTGATTTCAAAGTTTTATACCTCCAGCTCTCTTCAAAGAAGGAGGAAAAAGCTTTAAAATGAATCACAGTTTGCAGCATTTGAGATTGGGTCCACCTGTATGAGGAGGGGAGAAACCTCCCCAGGGAAATGACGCAGCTTCTCTATGTTTAGGTTATGTCACTCTGAGATGAGCTGAAGCAGTCATGTGAGAGAGGGAATTGCTCAAGTTAAGATGTTTCCCCTCAGGGTGGTTTTTATTCAAGAACTCCCAGATCCTGAGGAGGCTGAGCTTCTCAGTGACCCTGATGCCTTGAAGTGGCTACCAGAAAACAGAGGCTAGACAAGATTAAGAGAATAAAAGTAGGTATTTATTTGAAGGGCCTTCAAAGGTACACCCTGAGCAGTCAAAAGCCTCCGAGGAGCTCCACCCAAGATGGAGCCTGGGTCGTGGGTTCTTCACACTTCTGTAAGTTTGGTCCATTTGCATATCAGGGTTAATTCTCCAATTATAACATCAGTTCATGATGTAATTACCCCAAGTTTTCCCCTCCTCTCAAAGGCTTTTGGTTTACATACTTTGGGACCTGGGACAACAAAGTGTCCTTGAAGTGCAAACCTAGAGAGGGTTTGTTACACCTAACCAGCATGAGAGAGCAGTAGCTAACAGGCCATATGAAATTTAGACTTACATACTAGGCAGTACAGGATTGAAAAATACAGAAGTTAAAACCTAAGACATCAGCCTGAACAGCTCATTCTGGGTGAGAATTATGGATTCCTGTTAATCACCAAGCAGCACAGGCTGTGAATGCTCACATCAGTAATGCTCTGGAGTGCTTCTCATTGTGTTCTCAATGTCTGGGGACTACACAAAGCACAAGAGTTTCTTCATGCAGGGCTGCATTGACTGAGACAGATCCCTCTGCCATGGGGAGAGGAAAAGGATAGGAAAAGAAGAGCCTTGACTACTTCTGCTTTGCTTGTGTTTTGTTTGAGTGCTTTTCTTTTTTCCCCATCTCCTTCTAGGTTAAATAAGTGACTGCTTATATCTTAACTGTTTTCAAGAAAATGCCTCTTTTAAAAGAATGTTAAACTCTAAACATATGACTAATGGAGCTGGGGAACTCAGGAAATTCTCAAGCTTTCTTTTCCAGCCTGATTCACACCATTTTTTAAAATCTTTGTTTGCAAAGCCATAGAATAATTTTGATCAAAATATTTAACTTTTGATGTATTTTGTCTGCATGGATTAACACACAATAAAAGCATTTGGTTGAAATGGCATTTGCTAATCGTGTGCTCCAGAGAAATAAACTACAGATAAGAAGTCTGGAGATCAGATAGAATACAGGGAGAAATCAATAGAATAGGTTATATTTTCTCATGTTTACACAATTCTATTGCATTTTAAAATACATTTGTTCCCAGACATAATGCCCAAAGCCTTAGGTGGCTGCAGGGAAGTGCTAGTTTAGCTTGGATTCAGTGGGATTCAGCCTTCGAAGTTCACGAGAACCTTTGGAGGTTGCACAAGGGTAGTGACTGTTCTTTGATTTGCTCTTGTGCATCGTCTGGAGCACAAAGTTTTAATGCATGAAGGCAGCTGGCTGGGGAAGTTTTCCCCTTGAATTTCAGTATCAACATACTCCATTAAGGGCAATAGAAATGCACTGAACACCTTCACATATCTACACCTAAAAGATCAAATCATCATGGAAACACTAACCCTTCAATCATCTTCCTCTTGAATCAAACAAAGTTTGGAAAAAATACACAATCCATTTGAATAAAGCTGCCTGTTGAAACTCCTGAATTTAGTATGTTTCACATTTCTCAGTCTTCTAAGTCTTGCATTAAACTGATGCTACTCAGTTCCTCAGAGCCGTTTTACAGGTGATTAACAGGACATGGACAGAGAAAATGTGCACACACAGCCCAGACACTCACAGGCACTTGCTTCTGTCATGTTTGGTACTCCTGTGTGTAGAGAAAATGCAAATGGTTTTTTTTTTTTTTCAGATAAAATTCTCCTTTTCTGCATTTGTATTTAGGACATTGCTTTAACAATATGACAGACTCTATATGGCAATAAGTATAAAGACATTGTATCTAACAATGTAACAATAAGACCATCCTCACAGAGTAACAGATAACTTTAATTCATGTTTATGGAATACCCTGAAATATGAAGACAGAGCAAAGTATCATCATGCATTTTTCAACAGCTTAGAGGGAACATGCTATGTATTAAAATGTTCCAAGATTGCTTCTGCAGTTGCCATTATAAAGCCACAGCAGCTCTCTTTTTTCTGTGATAAAGTGCACACATTTTGTTTATATAGAAATAGAATACAAAGGAATGGAGATATTAGATTGTGGTTCCTCCTGATCATAGGTATCGTGTTACTGCAAGGAATAAGAAGCAGAGCTCATTTTCAAAACCAGTACACTCATTGCAGGATGGGAAAGTTTTCCCTGTAAGTATAGAGCATTCCATTTTAATCTCGTTTCCACCAGCAAAGATTGATATAAATAAAATTTAAATAGAGAACACATTTCACAGATGTCAGAAGTGAAAAAGACTTTGTCAGCTTAATGAAAAGATATCAATTTTCTCCACTTTATTCAATATATTGTGAGTCATTTTCTAAATGGATTAGATTAAAGGAAAGTTCAAACTCCCTGTGAGAGATTCTTGCGCTGATGGAGATTTTGGCAATAGTAACAGCACAGAGGTGGATAAAATCTTTCAAGAAATTTGGGGTTTTTTGGAAAAAAAGGATATAAACCAGAATGGGAGAAACTGTAACCCTGTGCTCAACTACTCCTTATACAACAAAATCTCAGAGAATTGAATGAGACATGCAGTTTCTCTTCGTTTATTGGGACGTCACGGGGAGCAGAATGAATTACAGAGGTAGGAACACACTTTCTGGGAGGATGAGAAAACTGGACTGAAAGAAAGTGTCATCTGAAGGGTTATATATTTCATAAACAGTCTGAGATAGCAGCCACTTTGGGAGCTGTAGAGCAGTAATCTGATAAATTAAAGAATACAAATCCGAAACAAAACATTTCAGGTTGAATATTGCTATCTGGGAGAAATACAGGATGTTTCCTACAGGGAATCCAAACTATCAAACTCTTTACTTTAATTCAATCTTACTCAATTTTGGAAGTATCAATCTAACGTTCCTGCTGTGCAGTGCTTCACAGACTTTGATAACAGACCTCTCATAGTTCTGGGAAAATGGACATTTCTCCTGTTTAAAGTATAAGCACAGTGCAATCAGTCTGGCAAGCGGTGTCTCATATCCCTAATTGCCTGAAATTCAGTCTTGCTGAGTTAATTTAATATTTTTTAATTGTAGTAAACATTAAAAAGACATCAGCATACTAAACTTCTTTTTTTTTTTTTTGAACACACTGATCTTTGCAATATTCCCCAGGTTTTTTTTTAAATGTTTTATTAATTCACTGGCAGAGTTGAAAGAATTGAAGATTTTTTTTTTTTTCCACTCAGAATTCTTGATTCTCCATTGTAAAATATTCAGCAGCTAGAGTAAGGTATTTTTAAGAGTGTATTACATGTCTGAACAACACTGTGGGCTGCACCATTAAATATGAAAGGACAGATTAGATGCAAAGAATCCATGAAAAATTTCCTTTTAAGATCTGCATAAACCAGCAAAAAAGGGTGCTAATTCGACAGCATGAGAAGACTCACTAGTGAAAAACCACTTACACTGGCATTTCCTAGCAGCCAACACACTGTTAGGTAAATTAGGAAAAACGACATAAACACGTTGTGTACTTCCCCCCTAACAATGTGACTAATAGAGGTGGTGTTGGCTAATGGCCTGAGAAGCAGAAACTCCCAGGGCTTGTTTAATCCCAGATCTGCTTCTCACTTTCTCTATTACTACAGGTAAATCATCTCCTTGCTATTCCAGTTGGCCATTTGCAATTTTATTTACTTAAGAGGATGAGTTATTCTTGCCATGCTTCCTTGTATGTTCCCCTCTGTCTCTCCTGCCCTGATGAA
>NW_008236442.1:3014244-3019709 GCF_000691975.1 Corvus brachyrhynchos | reverse complement strand
CATTTTTTTCCACATTTGTACAGCTTGAAAAATGGATTTCTCAGGTCCTATGAAAATAAATTATAACATTAAAATTACGGAAATGCTGCCAGAAGGTCCTTAAGCACATTCCTGCCTTTGAGCTGAATGGAGATGGTCTGTTAGAGAGCAGATTTCACACAAAATAATTTAGATTTTGCCAAGGAATTTCTAGTCCTCAATGCCGTTCAGCTTGGGAGTGTCAAATGCTGCAGCTTTGTCATTTTTCCACGTCCCTTTGTTTGCACCTCTGGAAACAGCTGCTGCTTAACCATAGAGGTGAGGGGCATCCATAGCTGAAGTAGGACCAGGATTCCTCATGGACAGCAGCTTCATGGTGAGTGAATGTGCATCTTCCCTTCCCTGAGTCCACCGACAGTGACAGTACCCAGGTTCTCTGCAAAGTGTGCCCAGCTGTTCAGAGGTAAAACACTGATTTGTTAGCTAGGCACACAGATAAATCATCCAGAGTTTAAGGAGAACTGTAGAATTTGCATAACCATGCTCTGAGTCAGGTAGATCTCAGCAGCAATGACAAGGAAAAGAAATCAAAATGTTTCTTAGCCCCTCAAAGTTCAACTATTGAGATCTTTTCAAAGTCTGGGATTTTAGGTAATACAAAAATGAAGCCAGCAGAAGCTGTCAGGCTGGGAGGCCTCTTGTGGCACTCCTTCAGGAGATGCCAGCAGGTCCCAGGCCAGTCGTGCTGGCAGCTGGCTCTCAACCCTGTTCTCATTTGATAATCCTGTACTCAAAAAGTGTGGTAGGCTTTTTAAAGCTGTAATTATTCCACATTCCACTGAACTCAAACATGACTAATGCTTGACACTTTCTCTGAAAGTCATGGATCATAGTTGATATTCTAACTGAACCCTCAGCACATTATCTATCAGGAAACTTCATTTTTTGCAAAGGAAAGGCAGAGTAAGCCTCAACAAAACAGATTTTTTGCAGATATGTGTGGCAGAGAGAAAGGACATGAAATGATAAAATAAATCATGTATGAGAAACTTGTCCCCCCAAAAGTGCATAGTGTATTCTATGACCTTCCAGAGTGCTGGGACGCAGTGTTATATTTTTTCTTGGAATTTCCTGAATTCTTGCACAGCAACATATATCCAAGGCAAGCATCAAGCTGCCAACTTTATTTATAGTTTTTTTATTGGCAGTTGACATAACATCTCTGCAAAGACAGTGGGGCATTGGAGAGCAACCTGCTGATGCTAATGAGCGCTAATGAGGCTGATGAGAGCATGAAATCCAACATTCAGGGAGCTGATGGGAAGGCAGGTGACCGAGGACCCCCTCCCAACCTGTCCAGGGATCTTTTGTAGGTTAGGGAGACCCAGTGCTGCTATTTATTACTGAAGTTTGGGACAGAATCCACCCTTCCCTGCAGAACAAAGCTGAGAGCAGGCTGCTAAAATATTGTTCAGTGAAGAAGTGTTATTTACATCCTCTTTGAATGGCTTCAGATAACCTAGTGAAAGCTTAATCTTTTTGTTATATATTTAATGAAATGCCAATGAAATGCAACATATTTATACATATTTGAAAAGAAAATAGGAAGCTACTTATAAGTATTCACAGACATGTTTCAGACCAGGGTTGAGGACTGGTGTGCCATCAAAGAAGTGTATTGGTAATTTTTCAGGAATAATAATTCATTAATAACGTAAATGAACAAGTTGAAATGCAGAGGGAGAAGAGCCAGGCTGTGAGATGAAGATTAGGGGGGGACACAAAGGTTTGTGGGTGGTCTTGCTATGCTATTCCTCCATTGGCTGCTGGGACCCCAAATCATACATATATATATATATATATATATATACACACACACACCAGCAATCTGTGTTTAGTGTGTGATCCAACAGTTACTGGAGAAACACAGAAAAAACCCCTCAGTTTTTGCAGACTTCAGACCAAATCTGGTGTCTGTAAAAGCTGCTGTTGGCTCAAATGTGAATTCCCTGTGCTGTGGGTGTTGGGTTTGGGGATGTGGAAGGGAAAAGCTGTGAGATGGGCTCGGAAGGGTGAAAGTCTATTGTGAAATTTTGACTGAATGAGGTGCCAGAATCACAGCCTAGCAGCAAGCACTCTATGAAAGAACTCTGGAAATGAATAAATTATATAACTGTAATGCATTTATAAGGCATAACAAAGCATGCATAATATGTTGGAGGGTTATCAGTTATGAAATTAAATTCTGGTGTACCACTCGGGTATAAATTGTGTTTCTCTCATTACCAGAGAAACTCTTGTTAACAGAGAAGATTCCTGTAAATAAATATACATAGAAAATTCTTCCATTGAATCTACAGAAATTAATTGGATATAATGTGATCATGTGTGATTAGTCAATGAAAAACACCTCTTTTGGCGTTTTTTTTTTTTTTTTTGTGCACGTTTTTCCAGAGAAAAATGGTTTTTGCTTTGGTTTTCTTTTTGAAATGCAAGCTATTATACTGTCCCTGTCTTCCTCTGTGAAAAATACTAAGTTCTCTGTGCTTTAAAGACCTGTGGCTGGAACTCTAAACTCAGAAAATGTTGAAATATGTGGCTGAGATTCCAAGTGTCTCTGCAGCAGTGGGGGCTGTCAGATGGGTGCCTGCTGCTGGAGAAAGCAACGGAGAGCAGGAAAAGTGGCAAAAGAACTGAAGGCACAGAAGAACCTGAGAAGTAAAAGGGTGAAAGAGAGCGGGTTTTGATTAGAGATTGAGAAGAAATTCTTCACAGTGGGGGTGAGGAGGCCCTGGCACAGGGTGCCCAGAGAAGCTTTGGCTGCCCCATCCCTGGAGGTGTCCAAGGCCAGGTTGGATGGGGCATGGAGCAACCTGGGATAGTGGAAGGTGTCCCTGCCTATGGCAGGGGGTGGAACAGAATGGTCATGAAGATCCCTTCCAACCGAAACCATTCTATGATTCTATATTTCTCCTAAAATCTGGATACCAAGGAATTTTTGGGAAAAGAGACTGCTAAGAGGCGTGAAGTACATGAAGCCATCTGCTATTCTCCCCTTAAAAAGGATGGAAAGATGATAATAATCAGAGCCAGAAGATTTCTGAAGCAAAATTCCCCTTAATTTTGAGGTATTATAAGCATGTAATGTCCTAAAAGAGTTTCACCAGTACAAGTCCCTGCTGGTGTGGTCACACTTCTGTCCAAGACACCCACAAACACAGGCCTTTGTCCTGTCTAGTAACAGTAAATCTGTCCAACTTCTCCACAGCTGGAGATTAAAACACTTTCCCAGCTTTAGCTGAAGCTTATCTGTGCTTCACCTTGTGCCTCATAACACATTCTTGGTAGGTTCTTTCCCCCTAAATGTCCTGCAGCATAACAAAATACATGAAAACCTATTATCCAATGGACACAAATCCAACAGCTGCCTTCAGCATGTAGCTGGTTGATTTTCAGAGTGCAATGCTGCAGATCAAAGCCCGATGAACAGCATCCCTGGATGACCCAGGGTGCTCTGGGGAAGGGTGGCAGCAGTCCTTTTCTAGTGTCTGTACCCACCAGATAATTTCAGTCCAGCTACAGAAATTTGTTTATTCGAACCTCCACCAACCCAAACCCACCTTGCATGGGGCCAGGTGCCCTGTGCTCCCACTGCAGGGATGATTCTGCATGAAAGGAAAACTAAGGGAGGTTTTATTGTCTTAATGATGGTACTCTGAATTTGCACGTGGTGTTTTCTGCTTCATGCACAGTGGTACTGAAAGGCAGAGCCTGCAGATTTCTTGAGGAAGTAGTTAACTTGCAATTATCTCTGCTGGGAAAAGACAATAAGGTCCAAATTCTCCTCCATGGACTGGGAATTACTGTGGCATAAACAACACACCTATAGAGCACCCATATCTCCACAGTCCAGGAGAGCACATTTTAAAATCTGTGTGGAGGAAGCTGTTTTCAAAGGTTAAGTTAAATGAGCCAACTGGCACTACACAAGGTAATTACTGATTTATTAAAAGTGTTGTATTCATTCAGCTATCTTTGTTCTGTGATGTAAGACAAGTCTAATTTTGTTTCAAAGATTAAAGGAACATTTGTTTTTTGTAAACAAATCCCTAGCTGCTATTACAAATTACATCATGCATAATCTTGACATGATAGATTGGGAGATATTTCAGTGCAACAATGCCAGTGCAATTGGAACAAGAACTGCGAGACTGAACAAAAATTGATGAATTGAGCACATGATATTTTGTGTTTCATATCATAGCTTAATTACTGCTTCAATATGCATGGAATAAGAGAAGTAACTCAATTATAAAAGCTTATCAGCAAGACTTACAAACAGTGAAATTCATGTGTGGATATTAAACTGACCTTAACTGACAAGCTTTGTTTTGAAATTATGTTTTCCTTCAGTGCTCATAATACTTATTTACTCTGAGACCTTTTACAGAGAATTCTTTTAATGGGCACTTGAAATTTCATGGCTGTGTTGGTATTGGCACAGCTCATGTATTTTTGCCTCTGTTCAATTTAACTCTGAGTTGTACTATTTTAAAAGATCAAAATTCACTACCACTCACAGTGATATTTTTTCCTCTTTTTTTTTTTTTTTTTTTACCTTGGAAAAGGCCCTGGATTTCACTTCTTCCAGTTAACTCTTTGTTACTAATAATTTATGCAATGACCTTACCCTGTTGTCGTTAGAGTGAATAACCCTGAATTATACAAAAATCATCCTTTCCACTGTAATGCACAAGATGGGCTCTTGAAAAAATAAGTAGGTGGAAGGAGCTGTGAGCCTCAGACTCCAGGTACTCCAGGAATCTAGTGCCCACTCTGCTCAGGTGACTCTCAGCTATGAAGCTGTGATCTCTGTTCTCATCACTACAAAAGGGAGTTTGTTTTTCACTAACATCTGTCCTTGCTCTTCTTGATCTCATTAACGCTCATACAAAATGAGTGTACGTGGAGCCTGAGCGTGCCCAGCCCAAGCTCCTTACAATTATGAGCATGAATTAGTGGAAAAGGTTTTGCAGAATGTGTTCAGCTCTGCCAGTTGCAAAATGTATGCAAGCAGGAGCCCTCCAAAGACAAACAGCTAAACAAAGACACTGGGAATTGCTATAGTTACCAGAAAACCAAATAGAAAGCTTTAGATGAAAATTTATGATTTTTTAATTCTCTTATTTTACAATACTCCCTTCTTCCATCATTTTAAAGCACTTAAAAACAGAACAAGGTTGAAATAGCTGGGCTTTCTTTCTAAAAAAAGAAATCTCAAAAAAATCATCTCCAAAAATACCTAATCAAACAGGAAAGATAATTGTCTAGTGAACCCCCTAATTCTGGGCATTATGTTGCAGTCCTCAGACTTCGTATTTCTGATTTTCTGCTTTAACAGTGATCACCAATAGAAGAGAAGGTGGATGAACAAGAGAAGCAGGTCAGTGGAAAAGTGCTGGGAAAGCTGTAAAGACTGTCTGTGC
>NW_008236442.1:3005138-3014225 GCF_000691975.1 Corvus brachyrhynchos | reverse complement strand
GGTTCCATCAAGCATCACCTCAGGTCACAGTCTGAGGTTTTACAGCAGGAGCATCTCCTTGTCCATCCTGCATGACCACAAACTGACTTTAACAAATTGTCATGGAATCCATGTGTCCACCTCATGAGGCTCCTTGAACACAGGACAATTAAGAAAGAAGCACATGGTGAATGGGTTCATCACCAGACATCTCTTTCTATTTAATAACTTTAATTATCCATTACCCAAATTCTGCAGAGGCACTTCTGTCCTGACTGGCACCTGCCATTTGTAATGTGAGTGTCCTTGACAGCCAGACATGACCATGTGCACAGAGAATGGGACCCAAAAGGTGGGAACGTCCACAAAGTGACTCTTCACCTTACCCACCAACACTGCAAAACTGAGAGCTCCCATAAAAAGCTTTCTTCCATCCAGAAAAGAATTTCCAGGAAAGTTTATCCCGAGAAGTTTTTGCTATTCTGCAGCTGCCATTTTTTATATAATTTTATTTTTTCATTTCCTTTCATATAAGAAATCCCTTTGCACTGCTCAGGCTGATCTGCCATAGATTCTCGGGGTTGATATTCTTTCCAGCACCACTTACAGTATCTGACTTCTCATTCGATCAATCGATCTGTGTGAGTGATTTCTCCTTTCACTTGCTTTAGGCCTTCTCCTTAGCACCAATCCTTCCCCTCTTGTCAGTAATTCAGTCTCCACACCTGTGATCCCAAAGCTGAGGCTGGAAACTGATGCCTCCCCCATAAGACACAGAGCACAGCCCATACTCAATTACGTAACATTTAGTACAAACACTGTAAGATACAGATGTTATCTCACTTTGACCTTTAGGTGCTGATTTTTATGGTTTTTGCTGCTACTTAGACAAATTACTCCTGTCCTAGACCTTGTGATGACAGGCAGCTGAAAAGGCTTTCTCACGAAAGGCAATCTTCAGAGGTCTTTAATTTAGCTTTCAATGAAGGTAGAATATAATAATTTATGATGAGTGCCTTTTGCATGGGCTTCCTCAAATATTTATAAACTCATTTAAATAATTAATAAAGGATTTCTAATAAACTGTTTATATTCACAAAAGGAATGTAATTTGCAGAAAGGACAGTTCAGGTGCTAGGAAACATGGGTAGACCACAGAATTAAAAATAATGACTTGCATTGTAAGTTTATATGACCTTTTTACAAGTTGTGTAAGGTTGCTTTCCTGTGGTGAAAAAATGTTTCTATCGATCTGCATAAGCTGTGCGCTGCACAGGCTATTTTAGGGAGGGAAAAAGAACAACTTTCTATTAACTTGGGGATTGTCAAGATCAAAGTTTGTCCAAAGAAACAAAATATATTATGTTAAGTATATAAGTATATCAAACATAAGTTTCCTTTTTTCCCTTTTTTTTTTTCCCTTTTTTTTTTTTTTGAGAAATTGTTGCTACACATTATTTTCAGGAAAGAGAAACAAGTTTTTTATCCATTGGATCAAGTTTGCATTTATCACTACAGCAGGCCATTATTTAATCAAGCATAAGCTATCTGAACCAGCCTGTGATCATCCTAATGTGGATAATAACAATGAAATCCTATTAACAAAAGCAATTACTTCACAGCAATGCAGCCAGTTAGAGCTTTCCCAGCCTGCCTGGGCATCACTGATTTCCTCTCTCCACCTCTGGAGCTGAGTTGAGCACACAGCTCTTGTAGGATGTCAGATTCCACTGTGGCTGAAAGGGAGCAGCTCTCTCTCCATCTGATTTCTCCCTAGATCCTGTTCCATTGGGATGTGGGGTGTTTAGCTCGTGCTGAGGTGAAGAGCCCCCTGAGCTGATCTGAGCAGGTATCATGGTATGGCAGGGCTGTAAGGCTGCAGGAAAAACTTCCCTGCCTTCTCTTCCTGAGAAACCAGCCTGGGCCTAATGCTTGACTTCTGCCATACGACCTTATAGCATCACAAAAAAGAAAGATTATTACATTCCATCCTTTAGCTGATAAGTAATTGCTATTGCTGGCCCAAGGCAGGTCTCTCAACACATATGTGGGAAAGGCTGCCTTTCATCTTGGTATCATTTATCCTCTTCAAGGTCACCCTTAAACTTTGCTTGAAGCACTCACTTGAGTGCAAGCAGGTGGACACAGCTCTTCCTGAAGCAGAGGCTACTGCAGGTCCACGAGCCCCTCTCTGTACCGGCTCTCCCTTATTCCAGCTGCCATCCCTTTGAGGTACCAACTACTTTCACTGCTCCAAGCAGCATCAGCTCAAAGTCATATGAACACCAATTTTTCACACAGAAACAGGAGGAGGAAAGGAGGCAGACTTTTTTCCCCTCACCTCATCTACGTAAGCACACCCCCCCACACACCATCACATTTAGAAAGGCAATCACACCTATTTCAAATACCAAACAAACCCAAGCTTATCTTGTAACTTCTTCTGCTGTCTTAAAACTCAGGGGTGCTATGTTCTGCAAACACCTCCTCTTTGCATAAACCACCAGCAATCTCCAGCTCCAACCCTGGAGAGAGTGCTGGCGACTAAACCAAGGCAGATAGCAGGGAAGGAGAGCAAAGTATGCAAATTTCACTGGGCACACTATAATTACTAATTCATAGCAGAACAGATCACAGTACTTCACGCTTATCCCATGTAATTCAGTCACAGCAGTATTCATTTTACTATTAATTTTAATAGAATAATTACCTTTATAAAGAAGAAAGAAACTACTGTTAGAGGGTCAGATCCTCAGGTGGGGAAGATATGGTGATTTATGCTAGCTTGATGAATTTTGTAATCTTCCTTTTTCCTTCCTTTGAAAGGAATTCAGTAATTGACTAGCTGCCAGACTTACCGAGATAATCTATGCTAAATGAAGCAAACTAAGAAGAAATGGGGAAGCAAAGAGGTGCAAATACTTAATGGTAAAATTTACATTATGTGCATTTGAATGTTTATGCATGTGCCTGCCTGGCAGACAAACACACACAGAGTCACACGTGCCTAAACAGCCAGTTCCCAGTTCATTCCCAACGCTGTCTGGCAGCAGAAACAGTTCCCATAGTGACACACAGTGCTGAATTTATAATGCTTTGTGTCCAGATTCTGCTCTGCGAAATGGCTAAGAGGTTGGGATTCCAATAACATCCTTTTTGAATATTAGCAGACAGAATGGGTTTAGAGTATGAGCTGTATTAATGACCTACAAAACAAGGAGCAGACAGCTATAGTATTATCTCAACAACCCAGAGAGATATGCAAACCACTTAAAAATTTAGCTCTTGGTCATCAGAAATGTTTGACAGGAACTCTTCATAGCCCGCAGCTGCCATAGTTCATGTATTTTTGAGGATAAGCTTAGACCTTACCCATCTGCCACTTGCTGCCCTCACAGCTATTCTATCTTTTCTCCTGTTTTTCCTGACGTTTTTGTTTCCTTGTCCTTTTTCCTCATTCTCCTGGCTCATAGGAGCAGATCTGCCTTTTGTCTGGAATGGCATGCCAGAAAGGAGGCAGAAGAAGTTAGAATTTGCCACCAGGAGCTGCTGGGCAGCTTCTGCATCTGCCTCTGGTCATTAAGCATCTTCAGCTGCTGTAATTTAGATACTTCAAGGTGCTGCATTATATTATAATGAATTGCTTTGAGAACTACTACTGAGATTAATTAAATTTATGGCTCCATCTTGGAGTATGTGCCCTCTTGTTGTGATTAAGATAATGCATTGCTTGAAACAGAAGTTAAAATACATGTCAATTTTGGCAGTCAGCAGTGCTGTCATTGGAGTTTTTACTTCAAAAAAAAAAAAAAAAAGAGAATTTCAAGATAATTGTTTCCTTTCTCTCTGCTAGGGTTTTAAATTCAACTATTTTATTTCAGGGTTCTGTTTAAATTGAAACTACTCCAGCATTATATGCAAAGAGAAATCAATCTCAGAGGGGGAAAAAAGAAGAACCAAATATAGATTAAAAAGCTGCCTCTCCAAAGGTTTTGAAATATGAGAAGCCTGGCTCTGCATGTAAGATTAATGACAGCTACGTGTGTGATGAATAGTTCAGCTCAAATCAGGGGAAAGTTTTACCCTAAGTATCTGCTGTTCCAAATGTTGAAACCCTGATATCACCCAGCCCTGCAGCAGGAGCACTCTGCATCCTGATTGTCCTGCTCTGCACAGAGAAGTGAACAACAGAGAGAAATAATGCCCATGCTTATAACCAACCCACATCACTTCATGACAAAAACATAATTTCTCTCTCTGGATATCTCTTTTCCATTATTTTTATACATGGTAATATATCAGCTTTGTTGGCCTCTTATTAAGAACCGTAGATATGGCACCGGTGGCAGAGGCTTTGCTCACATCGTGGCTCATGAATGGAGCTATTCTTGTACTTTAAATTGTAACTATTTTTCTAAAGAATGGACAAAATGAATATTCAGTTACTGTGCATTCAGGGCCTCAATTTGTGGCCAGGGAGCATTCAAGGCTTCAATTCTGTGCTGGGAACTCATGGGGAGACCTTCAGCTCTGCCTTGCAGGGAACAGCAGCCCTGGCCAGGGAAATGCAGAAGAGCTTCTGCAAGAAAGCGTCTTTAGTGGCTGATGTGTTTAACTTTTTTTTTTTATTATTAAAAAGCAGGTGGAAATAGTCAAATTAGGACAGCTTTTGACCTCCAAAGGCTTTTATAGTAATGGGGAGGCTCGTGCTGCAGCCAAGTTGGTGTCTCATCACACCAGAGCAATTTCCTGTGTCTTTCCAACACTTCCACTACAAGGATCTCAAAGCACTTTTCAGGCCGTACCTTGACATTGTTAAATCCTGCCAAGGTAGAAGGGAAAGCATATTCTTGTCCTTGGATCACTGTGGATTGTACAAGCTGCTCTGAAGGACATGGGGCAAAATGGTAAAAATATCCCTGATCCTTCAGTGAAAATATTGGGTTGTATTTGTGTTCTCTGCCAGAGAGAGAAGCAGAGGCAATCCTTTCCATTTTCTGTGGGCAGTGGAATAGAAAGGCACTCATGATTTCCTTAAGAATGGCTGTAAGAGTTTATCTAGCGAAATAACAATAATACTAGAAAAATCTGACTCCAGAGAAATCTCTTATTGTACCCATGTACATTCATTATTACTGTTTGGGAGGGAATTCTTCAAAAGCTAACAAGGTATGTAAATTTATTTTTTATACTCATGGTATTTGGTCCTAATTTCAAATGGAATAAATGAGATATTGAATAGTACAGGTAGCACTTTTTGTTTTAAATTGTAATTTTTAATTTAGAAAACCACCGAGGGCAAGTTGTTCAGGTGCCCAAACATGGAATTTAGGTAACTCACTGGAAGCCCTCAGGCTTTGAAAGTGAGTTCTAGAATACCTGTTTGCACTAAGGGGAGAGAGGGAGGAGCAGGCTGTGTCTGCAGCTTCAGCAGTGCAGCAGTAGTGTGTCTGTGCTCTTCTGCACCCTGCAGTACCCACCAAAGCACCACTCAGCATGATGCCAAATGGCTTCACTTGACATACACCTGAAAAAAATACACAGGATGGGAAAGAAAAACATCTAGACAACCAGATAGCTGTGAAATGGATACCAATATATATCTATAGATCTAATTCTGTGCTTTCTTTTTTCCAGGGCACTGAAAGAGATGGGCAACAGGGACACACCTTTGCTGCATCTTCCCTCCATGCAGAGATGCTGCGAGATACCACAGTGAAGTCAAATCCCAGCAGCATTTCAGCAAGAGCCTGCTAATCTCTGGTGAAGCAAAAGGGAGTCAGATCAGCACAAAGAAAAGAGAACTGTGTATTTAATATCCCTATGGGGTTGCCTGGGACTGGCCTCTCAGCAGAGCACACTGCATTACATTTGTGTTCTGCAAGGGGACAGTAACAAATGGAACTATCAGAAAGGGCCACAGGTGCCTCCTCTGTCATTTTGAAGAAAACTGGAATTGTAAGAACTCAGACACACTGTATGCAAAGGAGGGTCTAAATGTACTGGAATAAGATTGAAGAGTTGACATTTAAATTGCCAGGCTGACATTTTTAAGCATTTTTGCATGCATGCTCTCACGGCTCTGTGGGTAGATGGAGGGTAGGAATGAGGAGGTGATGCCATCACCTCCTGATGATGGCTTGCAAAGGCAAAAAGAGAAATTGTTATTTATGGCAGTGCTGATCAGATCTTTATAAAATGCACTTGCTTATCATTCAGGACAAAGATGTGGAAATCTCCTTGTTTTGCTGAAACTCTTGGAAAATATGTGCAAATATGTGGCAGGGTTTCACACTCATATTTCCATACTTCCAGTGATGCCATATAAAGACCTTTCCATTGTCAGCCTGTTATACAGTTTTCCTGCAGCCATGTTTAGTTCTTCTGGCCATGAAACTAATGGTAAAGCTTCTCCCAGAAACAGAAGCTTCCCTTCAGCTCACCTTCAGCAGAGTCCAAAGGTCTTACACCTGCCCGTACCGATGTTTTTAAAAACTCCAAAGCACCACCACAACACTGCTTAGACTGAATGACAAGACAGAGTTGAAAACAGTTTATGCATAGAGTCAATGCACTCAGTCTGAACAGTTATGCAAAGAATATATTTGCCTGAAACTCCCCAAACCATCTTGCAAAACCTCTGAAGAGCTGCATCTTTTTGGCAGGTTACTTTTTTTTTTTCTTTCTTTTGGGTTTTGGGGCTTTGTTGTTGTTGTTTTTGTGTGGAGGTTTTGGATCATAATTAGAGTTACTGCCTGGTATAATTTCTTAATACTATGCACAGCATGCACAAAAAGCCTGCTTTCCAAAATGTCTTGTCTGACTGTTTCTCAGGAAGGCAAGTTCCTTGAGCAGTGGATAAGTTTCTGGGGATCAAAATGGTGCAAATACACTTCTGGATTTAGGGATCACAAGAAAACCTCACAGCTCCAATCCTGATCCTTTTACAAACACAGCAGAGAACAGACAGAGCAGCAACAATTGCAGTGCCCAGGCTAACCATGACGTGAATTGTATATTACCACAGGCAGATTTCTGCCAAGGCTAAGCTATAAAACCTCCAGTACTCCTAGAAAAACAAAAACTCACTGCCCTGATTCAACTAGAAGGTGATGACTGCAAATATGCTTTACAAGTGTGCACGACAAATAAGGGTAGAATTGAACATTAAATCCACCAGCATCTCATAACCCAGGACATCTTCCCAACCAGAAATGCAATCTGTTATCTCACTAATTTTGATCCTATCTTTTTCCATCTTCTTTGTTTTAGTGGTGACTAGATCTGATTGAGAATTAGTTTGCTCCATTTAATCCTAATTCATGTGTGTCTCTGAGACTTCCTACCTTGTCTGCCTGTCCTCCTCTGTGTACCTAAAATGCAATAATCTATGGTTCACAAAGTTTTTATGATGACAGCAAGTCAGAGAAGGAGTTTCAACTGCACCAAACTATCCTTGTAATCAACCTTAACATAAATGTTGTCTTATTATGCATCTGTCTTCTCCAGCAGGCCAGAATTGTTCCTGTAGAGATTTTCATGGCAGTGGGCAGCAGCCTTTCCAGCCTACCATGTGTGTTAGCTTTCATTTGTACCAGTAGATCATGGAAGAAGAAACACAGATAATGTGTTAGTCTGGAAAGCAATGCACAAGAGATATCACAGACAGATTAATCTGGCGCCTCAAAGACAGCATAATTCATTTGGATGAGAAAGGGGATTCTCCTCAGTGAGACAGAGAAAAATCTCCTTTTATCTTTTTCTTGGCAGAAGAGTGAAACACGAGGAGAATCCGTTCATGGGAAATGGGAATGCCATTTTAACTGCTGACACCCTCCTGGCCAGGGGCACTCAATTAGCCCCATGTCCGATTTCCTCTTTGGCCATAGGCTTCCACAGCTACCTGGGCTTTGTGGTTCAGTCCCCTAAATGTACAATAGGCACAACACCACCTCTTCTGTCTCCTCCCAGTATAAAGTCCAGTGATGAGATGGACTTCAGTGAAATGGCCAAAACAGGAGAATTCCAGCCTCCCCGGGGAGCCTGGACTATCCACAATGCCTGCTAGTCTGTAACACATACAAACAATTCTTTCCTCTGCAAAGGTTAAGTCTGGGCTGATGGTGGTCACAGGACATCACTGCAGGTGGGACAGCTTCAGCACTGTCAAACTCTGCCCTCCAGCCTTCCCTTGGAAAATATATTATTGTGAGCACAGGTAATTTCTTGTAACTGTCAAGAGGCTTTATTTTTCCTTCTCTTCTGTGATGAATTCCCTGTTAACCAGAATAATGTGACAAGGAATAATTGTCAAAGAGGTAAATTCATACTCAGTTCTTTTGATGATTTGGCAGTTTTTGAATTTGCACAGGCAGCAAGCAATGTTTTTTTAATATATAGGACTTGAATAAAAACAAATACGCTCCCAGTAAAATACCTGTTAGACACATTTTATAATGGAAAGAGTTGTGGACAGATGTGGGTCAAGATTTCAGAGCAAGGATAACTCATTGTCAGTCTGTTTTGAGGTGGGTAACTTGCCACTCCCTGAAGTTACTTGGTTTTCAGAGCAAGTATAGTTCAACTCTCCTAGAAAATGAGACTTCTGTGAAGGTCTGTTCATTTTGTGCATCATTATGCTCCACTTCATAAAACCTCAAGTAGACTCTTCTCAACTCTAACTGCTATTTCTGCTGTAAAGATGAGCAAAAGGGGCTATACTCATTTCTCATCAGGAACCTGAATCAACACTCCTGGAAAACTCCCATTAGCTTGAATGTGAATTGCCTCATGCCAATATAAAGTTATAAATATGGAGGAGCACCACTGGCACAGAACTGACACTGTTGTAAAATATGAGGTATGATTACCGTGGCCTGTTTTACTCTGCGTGCTGCTTCTGTAATACAGTTTCCAAGGCCCACCACCAAAATTTGCAATAATTCCCTAATTTGCATCAGATGTCTATCCTCCATTCAATGGCTTTTTAATGTCCCTGTAATTCCACGGGGCAGTGGCACTGGGCACATGGCTTTGGCATGGGGCCACCTGAAACATAGGGTTTCCTTTGCAGCATTTTATTAGCAAAAGACCAGGTAATGGAAAGAG
>NW_008236442.1:2965086-3004776 GCF_000691975.1 Corvus brachyrhynchos | reverse complement strand
GAGTGCTCAAAGAGGTGTAAAAATAATAATAGCACTGAGATATTGATTTATAAGGGACTGGGTTTAGATTACAGCAAGATAAGCATTACTGAAATTCAACAGCAAGTTAAAAAAGGTATCTAAAATATTACTATAGAGGGAAATGTGAGACAGAAGGAGTAACAGAGGCTGGAGAGGAGAACAAAGTGTACCATCAGCACAGGGAGTCCAGCAAGAAAGTGCAAAACTTCAGCTGACACCACCCCCTGGTGAAGGCAATTGGTTACACTGGTGTTTTTCAGGCAGGAAAATAAAAGAAATGAGCAACTTGCCCAAACAAGCTGGGAAAAGAACAGAGAAGAAAGCCAAGACCAAGGCTATGGTTTTCATTTCCACTGGCTGTAGCACAGCATTTCCCTGGAAAAGGAAATGATACTGAGGGGTAGTGGCCTGAGAACCCTCCCCTGGAAACACTCAGGGTGTGCATGGCTAGAGATGGGAACAGAGACTGGAGAGATCCTGCAGGGAAACAAAAACCAAAGGGGCAGCTAAGCCAAAACAGACTGTGTCACTAAATCATGTTTCTTTCTTGGAGGGATGTTGATTAATCAAGACAGAACTAAAAGTGAGTCTTTGATAAAATGCTTAAGTGGCCACACTCGATCTACAAATTATTTGCATCAACTAGAAGATGAAACATTAGTTTTCCATTATGCTCCAGGACATAGCAGCTTGCTAAATAACACTTTTAACTTTCCTCTGGCACCTATTGATTACATCCAATAGAAATTAAGAGTAGAAGGCAATTAAGTTCAAAATTTAATGGTGTTCTGCTCCTGTTAATTTACTGCCTGACCTGATCAATACATTACACTGGATAACAATCTATTCCAGCGAGGCTTGGTTTCTCCAGTGTCCCTTCCACTAAAATTACAGTAATGACAAACAACTAAATTTTCAGCAAATAATACTCAAAAAACAAAGAAATAACATAAAAAATAATTAAAAATTGGATTATTCACTGTAGTGGTGAAAACAACAGCACAGAGCTTGGACTTCATCAAAATATTGGATAAGCTACAACCTCAGCCAACAGAACCCTCTGGAAATTGAAATCTCAAGCAAGTTTTAAACACCTCACATATACAGGAATACAAAAAATACCCCCTTAATCTAGAAGGCAAAATTGAAGTGGGAAACAAAAGATCAATGGTAGTGAAAGCAACAATATTGTGCTGTTGTTCTTTTTCCCACATAATAGTTTAGGTCTCCAGGTGAATACACACAGCAGAGACTTTGTGTATAACCAGCTCCATCAAAACCTACAAGCACAGAGTTAATTTGCATTAGGTTGCAGGTTTTTTTGGTCCTTCCTCCAAATCCTTGTAAGCACTTTTTAAATAAACAAACTGTTTCCTAAAGGAAACAAGGACACGGTGACATTTTGTCACCTCCTTTTATTCTCAGAAGTGGCACATGCCGGGTCCCACAGTGCACATAGCACTGGGTGTTTTGGAGACCACAGGGGTGCTCCTGCAATCCTGCCCTGCAGACAGAACCCTTGGGGAGGACAGTCCGGGTGCAAATGGTGACCAGCAGCCCAGCATGCGTCCAGTGATGGAGCATTTCTCTGGAGAGATGTCTCCTGCCAGAGAATCACCATGGGACTGGCTGTCCCTCTGTGTGTCCAAGTGCTCACACACTTGCCTATACAACTGACTGAATTACATCCCTTTTTTGCCAAAATTCAACGTGTCAGCATAAAGTCAAAACAAAATATGATGAGGTTTTCTGAAAATATCCTCTTTGCTGATCAGCTGCATCCCTGCTGGCATTCACTGTGTAGCCAGCTAACCATTAATCACTACGAAACATTTTCATTTATTTTGACACCAAAAAGAAATTGGAAGGAAGGGTATTTTTGGATGGGAATGAAAAGCAGGTTGGAGGAACATCTCCTTTTACCTTAGGGTTTCCCCAGACTGACTGTCAACCATGACCCTGTGGAACTGCCCCCCATGCTCTGTTTTTATCTCATCTGTCACAGGTACAGTAACACTGATCTGAACATTGCATGTCTTTAATCTATTTATTGTGCATTCTTTCAGGTTTAAAAAACAGGAAAAAAAAAAATCCAAATATTTGATGTTATTTACTGCATTCAGTATTACCTACACAGCAAGTCTGCTGACATTCTGCAGTGTGGCTTCTCTTCACTCCTGTCTTGCCCACAGCCCAGTTTTTCTTCTCACTACATGAAGCCTGTGCTTCTGCCCTTGCTGGATGCCTGCCTTGTTTTGCAGCATAAAATAGTAAATTGTATTTTTTTGTTAGATTTCAGAGTGCAAGTATAGCCCCCTTGGTCTCTGCAAAACTCCTGGGAAGAACCTCTAAACATCTATGGTGTTGTTTTCTTAGTGAAAAAAAACCAAACCAAAATAATACAGCAGTAATTCCCAGCACCTGTCATTTTTAGCTGAAAAATTATATAGGAAGCAGCAGCATCTACATTCTTTGACATATTGTAGCATGCCATGAAGTGAGCAAATACAAAGGTAGACATAACTAAAATATGTTGTACAAGCAGGACACTACCCCAACATGGCTGATTTGTATTCTACAGAAAGCTGCATGGAGCAAGACCTAATATTTCAGGAAAAGCCAGCAGAACAAGTGCACGATCCGTACCCTGAGCACAGGGATACTGCAGTAAGCCCTGCCCATAATTCTGCCCAAAACCTGTGGACTCAGCAGAGCCAGGAAGGGCTCTGGCTGGCCCTTCTGCTTCTTCTGATCTGCCAGCACTGCTGATGTCCCTGGCTACGCATTTCCTCCCGGTCTATCACAACTAGATGCTCATGTTTAGGAAGGGAAAGTAAAAAAGTAAGAACACCAGAACAAAAATGCAACAGAATTCAGCAAAATAACATTAATACTTCCTAAAATGGCATAGGTATCCAGCAAACCCACAGGGCTGCACTCAGTAGTGGTGAAGATGCAGGTCATTAAGATACAGGTGATCCTTACAGGGTTTCTCTACTAATGATGCACTATTGAAATTGAAAGAGCACATTTATAACTTTGCATTTTTAGCAGCATTTAGTAATAGAGACCAGTGCGTTATATTTGCTTCTTATCTCATGCTATGCAAAGCAGAGCCTAGCAAATGCTCCACAGTTAGCAATTTATTTGATTTAGGACTGTAGTTTGTCCATGAACAATCTGCTAGTTGAGTGTGGTGATTACACTTTGGTTATTTTAGAACTATTTGGTGGAAAAAAAATGAAACGGGACAGTTTGCTCTGCAGCTACTGCAGTAACATTTCAGACATGCACCACTGAGAGTTTATTAGCTGGGTTGAAACCCTCCAGTCTAAACCAGCAAATTTATTCCTGGAACACTGCTTCCTCACAGGTCACCATCTGTATGGATTAGATCTGAGACCTGGAGTGGTTTATAAACATGAATTTATATTGCTGTTTCTATTAGTTTAATAGTAATCCAATAATAAATTATTCTAATCCTATTTTTCTTTTAAAATGCCAGACTATTTTTCGTTGCAAACATAGACAGGAAAGGAAAAAAAACCCTGAAAATTCCAACTAATTAAAGAGCATTAAACCAGCCGGGCAAAGTTCCTTACAAGGTTTAATATATAAAAGCATTCACAGACAGTTTTTTTTCTCTACCAAATATGCTTATTTTAACAGTTAGGCTGCAATATTTTTTGGCATTTCTGCCCCAGACTTCAACATTGAGTCAGAGCAGCATTTTCACACCATCTCTACTGACCTTTATGGGACTGGGCTTCCTTGCCTCTGATGACCAGGAAAAAGCCACGCTCAGTGCAGGCTGCTCCAGGGAGGAGGGGAAAGACAACCTGGCAATTTCCCTCCGGACTGCCCAGGCTCTGCTCAGCCAGAGCAGCCCCAAGGTGCCAAAACAGCCCGAAGGTGCCAAAACAGCCCGAAGGTGCCGATCGCCCCCAGCTGCTCACACAGCAGCCCGGAGGAGCCGGTCCCATCAAAGCAGAGCCACTCGTTCTGGAAGCCAGTGCGGAGCGGTGGGAAGCTGCCAACACTAACTTCCTAAAGGTTAATACTTACAACTACGTTTTGGCTGATATTTCCAAAGCTGCCTGGAGGGAATGGATGCCCAGTGCCCATTAATTTTAATAGGAGCTGGGCAGGCACAGTCCTTATGAGGGTAGGACTATTTCAGCCTATTACTGGTGGTGACATAAGGTTTGATATTGCAGGAGCCTGATTACCTGCTGGGAGCACTGAAGCTAATGCAGCTCCTATATTTTGGCTTGAAAATTGAATATGCAAAATGCATGAAGTGTGTGGCTATGCTTACCATAAATAATGAGTTTAAAATGAAAGTGGTTCAGATGGAAAGGGTCCAACCCAAAGCTAGCTGCTAATGAGTGTTCCTGACGATTTCAGAAATACAAATTGATAGGATTTAGCACACTCTTGCAGGAAGTTTCACTGAAGACCGGTGAATAAGGGCTGTTACATTCAGAGCTTAAGCTTCTAACCTGGTTTGTCAATTTATTCCTTCTATTAGGAAGTTGTATCAGCTTTCAAAGGGTGCCATTAAACAGTAAAACACAGACTCGGGTGATTTGCAATTATGTTTGAATTTTAGGAATTTCAAAACCTCCCCCATTCATTCTATTTATCCAGCCTGGCTACACAGAACACTTTCAGACCATGTCTATTGTAATCACAGATCATTTCTGATCACAGTTTCCATCCTGCCATGTGTTAATGAGCAGCTCAGCTGGGAAATCTGAGAAGTCAAATGGATACATTTTGCTAGAATCCCCACTTGTGGGCACCAGGGGTCATTGGTAGAATGCAAGCCAGGTAGCAAAACTATAATTTACTTAATTTTTGTTTGAAAATGTTGTGGTTTTTTTCTTCAGTGATCACACAGAATTTACAAGGGCTGTTCCAGAGGAGTAGTATAAAAGGATTTTGCAACACTGCCTCATTATTGCTCACCCAGGGAAGTCCAGGACTGGCATCTCTGACAAACAGAATAGATTAAAAATATCTAAGTCAATATTTACAATGGAGAATTAATTGGTTCCACAGCTAAAGCTGATTTATCAGCAGGTTATTGCAAATAAATGAATAAAAAAAGATACCAATGTTGGTCAACCAAACAATAAAAAATGATTGTATCAAATAAAGCCAAACTGTAACTAAAGACTTCAAGAGAGTGTTTTTTTTTTTTCCCCCTCTAACACAAGAATGACAGCATTTTGTCTTGGCTTTCGTGTCTGTGATCCACCCATTGCTCACCACTATGCTGCAGTGTTTGTTATTTGAACAAATAACACCAGTTACTTTGCATTCTGTGGGTGTGACAAAAGACACTGGAAGTCTTCAAAATCAGCTGTCATCCCTCGTGGGAAGCTGTTGCCAACCCCCTCTTAGAGCTGGTAGTACTCTTCTTCTAATTTCCAACCTTTAATGATGGGGAGTTGATATCTATTAAACCCCCCACTGTTTTCTTAGCCTTTATCCATCCCTGGTCTGACAGCAGATTCCTGCTCCTCCATCTTTTGCTCTGCTGCCCTACAACTCTTCTCTCTCAACAGAGGCTGCCTATTCTCCTGAGCAGCCAAAACCTCTCTCCACATCTGGCCCCATGAGTAAATTCACCCCTTTTTTTGAAGCAGAGTGGCTGGAACTGCACATATATCCCAGGAAAGGACCAGTCCTTGTACTAGAGGGAAGCACTACACTTCTCCACCTCTGCCACAAACACCTCAACTGATTCCCTGCCTGACATTCAGATCCCCCAAATTCATCACAATGCACAGACAAACCAGAGAAATTAATAGTGCCAGTGCAATGATGAGGCTGGGCCTCTGCTACTGAGCTGAATCCCAGAGGATACACAACCTGTCCAAAACCATACAGATTTTCTCCTCTGCTGCTCTGTTCCTGTGCTCTGTGGTGTAAAGCAGTGATCACTGTCCTGCCCCCCATCCTGCTCCGAGCAATGGTACCTGTGCCCTTGGGTAACTGATGTGGTGCAGGTGTTCACTGCACTAATGGACTTGGGTTTTTTATATAGCAGGGACCACAGGTGCTCTTGTTTTAAAAAGTGTTCATCCAGTTGACAATTCTCAAGTGAAGGAAAGCAAACTTCTAAAGGAAATAGAGTTCATTTGTTATTTGCATAACTATATTACACACAACCGTATTTGATGGTATTTCGTGGAGGGGTCTGGAGAAAAATGAGAGGGAATTTTGTAATAAGAAGACCAATAGAGAGAGATGTTTTCTACTCTCATTTGAGTTAATGGGAGATTTCCCTTTGTCCTCAGTTAAGACAGTGTCATTTGCTTCTCCATTTCATTCCTGAGTGATGGTTTGTGCTGATGTTTCACCTTGCTGTTCCTCAGTTCTGGGCACATTTGGAAGAGAAAAAAAGTGTACTGACCATGCACATGCATCTTTAAAACTCTGCTGTGCGCTTGCTGCCTAGGAATTGTAATCAAGAGGAAATTATTACACAAACCCACATATTAAAAGCAATCCATCTGCCTGCGGAATAGTTTTTATGTACTAATGACATAGAGCAGAATGCTTAAATTGTGGAGCACAGCTCCTTTCCCCACTGCTGTCTTTTGCATGATCGTTTCAAAAGGGAGAGGCAGCACTTTTTAAATACTATTGAAATTTGCCATCCTCCATCTTGCTTAACCTTGAGCAATTATTGTAGCAAACTGAATGGTCTAGGAAAACAGCTCCCAAAGAGGAATAATGCTTTCTTTGATATACAGGATTAGTAAACTGCTTTTTGACACCTACATATAGAGACCTGTTCCAAAATCTGAAGGCTATTTACATGCTGAGTAGCACACTTCCTCAGCACAACGTCTAAGATTTGATATAAATCCCTCGCTTGCAACATCCTTACTCGATTCCTAAACTTAAGACAATTCTGCAGTATTAGTGCATAAAAATCTCCCAAAGCAGACTACAGACTGAGAAACTGCTGAGGGCCTTGGGTCCTACAGTGACCTGGTTGTATTCTGAGAGGAGGAACCATAAATGTGTCTGTGATCAATTGTATGGATAACTGATCCTCTGAAACCAATTAAACACTTGTTGAAGCGCCTGCCTCCAGTTGCAGTTGCCAGATTAATTTGCATAGTTCAACACAACAGACACTCTCAGTGCTAAATTAGTGACTCCTATGTGAACTCTCTTCATCAGTAAGAGGATAAATTATTTGTTTGCTTCCTTCAAAGATTTGGTCACTGCCTCTTTAAAATTTCAGTGTGTAATAGCTTCAGGTTGTTGTTTATTAATTTAAAGAGAGTGCACTGTGGAGAAGCATTTTTCATTTTTACTTAATCATCCACTTCTTTCATGTTCAAACCCTAATCCTACAAACCACATTCAAGCCTTGTGAACTAGCTCCATGTTTATAGACAGAAGGTAGCTTTGAAAGAAAAGAAAAAAACTTCCTGCTCTGCAATACTCCAATCATGTATTTTCTATAGTGTATTAGAGACACCTATAGAAACACAGCATTTCACAATGTACCAAAACCACAGCTTTTGATGCAGAAAAGATGTATGGCATGAGCTTATGCAGAATTAGCCTCTCGGTCATATGGTGATCCTTGGCAGGGACAAACTATCATCAGAACTCCTGCCAGGATTTGGTGCCAGAGGATACAGCACACATGCTACCCCGACCCTAATGTTTCCCTGAGCTCCCCTTGGCCACCAATTAGCTGGACACTGGTCCCACACATTCCCTGAGGACTTTGAGCATGGATTAATAGCCAGTCACCATCCTGCTCCTTTTCCTAAACTCAGCAAGCTGTGCACAAATTAGCAAGGCTCTCGGGTTCAAGAGCCAATTTACACCAGCTGAAAATCTGCCTCTGGGTGTCAAACTGCTTTCTGGGAGCATTTTGAACACTGCACTTGGGCTGTGCACATGTGCTTTGCCACACAAGGAAAAGATGAACCTAGTGCTTGTTTAAAGGCAGGGTGTAAAGGTTTAACCCTTTCACTCCTAAGACACCACACATTGTCCATCAGCTGGAACATCTCCACACAGGTGCAATAAACAGCAGCAAACCTCTTTGTCTTGCTGCCATGCAGGGCAGATACCCACCAGACTGTACCTTCCTGGCATTTGAAAATCTCTCCCTCAGCATTGCTGGGTGAAGGGCTGTTGTGAGAAGCCTTCCTTAGCACTGCTGTAGCTTTTTTTGCCCCTAGATCTACCCTCTGTAGATTTGCACATAGGTCACGGGGCTGTCTCTTGTTCTGGGCTCACCAAAGCAGATCTATATCTGCAAAGCAGTGAAACGCCTTGTCCTGGTTTTCTCCATGCTCTCCAGGCAGCATGACCAGTCCTTAACCAGAACTCATGGTCCTACCTGTGACTTCATCCCTGCGAGGGAATTTTCTTTTCTTTTTTAGGCTCTCTTTTTCCTTCCAGCTTGTGCTTCTTTTTCCCTGTGATGCCTGGCACGCTGGCATGGCTGGCTGCCCTCCCTGCCTCCAAACTCTCTTCCCAGGCTCTTTCCAGTGCTGTGATTAGCACTTAATGCTACCTATCAGAGGAGAAAACTCCTACTGTTTTTCCATTTAGCCTCTAGCGGGTTTATTTCAAGTACTTGAGCGAAAGTTTACTTTCCTCTGTATGGAGGTGAAGTAATTATATGTTCCTGTGTGTCTTCACACTGCTCCAGAGCCATGCCATTCCCTAATTTCACCATAGGGATGCTGTTTGTGCACCTTGGTTGGCTGGGAGGGCTCTGCTTCGTGTCAGCACTGAAGTCTGTCAGCTGGAAAAGTGACCCCCCCCCTCACACAGATGGAGATAGTGCTATGACTTATGGCTTTTTTTACCCCTCTTAAGTAGAAAAAGAAAATGTTTTTCTTGTGGAAATTGGGATTTAAGTGAGCTCTCTGCACTTCGTCAGGGGTGGATTAGTCAGCTGTTCTATGAGCTTGATATTAAAAGGGTGGTTGCTTTGCTGCACAGGGAACTGCAATGTCACTGGGAAATGAAAGAAATATAAGACATAGGTAGGGAGAAAACTTATAGATGCGATGAAGAGGTACTCACACAAACCCACAGTCAGACACTCTCATTAGCTGCACCATCTTCACACCAGAAAGACAGGAGCATCCATTTCCCTCTCCCCAGAGCCTGGTGCAGTTTGCATGCAGGAGATGGGGGAGCGCCTGCCTGGGAACCCCTCAGTGCAGACTGGCTCAGGTCAGCTGCAGATTTGCCCCTTGAATGTCCTGCCTCTGTGTACCTTAAGCACAGTAAAACATCCCTGTGTGTCTGAGCAGCTCTGGGTGCTGTAAGGCACCACCCGTGGCAGGGTGGCTCTGCAGCGTGCACAGAAAGACACACACAGATATGCATAGATGTGTATCCATATGCCCACACAGAGACTTGTGTGCACATCCACTTGCTCAGGGAGAAGCACAGCCTCTCTGCTCTCCTCAGGCTGCTCACTGATGCTCTGGGTCCAGGAGATGATGCTGTGCTCTGACAGGAAATCTCACCCACCATTGGCAGGGTCAGGCACATGCCTCCCCTCTGCTCCCTTCAGCCTCTGTGCTGCAATGGGAAGGCAAACTGGTAATGAGAGATTCTGTGCCTGGGTAAATGAATTAATTACGCTGCATAGCCACCGCCAGCTTTGCTTTTGCTCGCTCTGAAGTCAGCACCTCTCAGGTTCTGGCTGCAGATTCAGGGTGGCTGCAGGGGTGTTTCAAGAAGACATGATCTGGACAAAAGAAAAGCCTAAAATATTTCAGTAAAGTTAGGCTTCTCTCCCCATCTCTCCTTTTTTTAATAGCACATGCGATATTCTGTGAATTTTTTGAGCTCACTAAATGGATGTCAGTGGGGAAGAAAGACATTTTTTTCCTCCTTACAAATGAAGTCATCTGAATTCACCAAATAAAAATAAATACGAGCTTACTGCTTGGTTCCAGTGGTGCTGCAGAAGGACAGGGCTATAGATTTTCCCAGGAGTGTGGAATAATTCACCAAGGCTGCTCGTTATTCATATAGACAGTGAATTAATAATATGGGACCCTGAGATCTCTTCTTATCTAGGCCGAAGCACAGCTAGAGGGATGAGAAGCTGACTCCTTGGATTTCAAAAAGCATTTTTCCCCCTTTCTTCAAGAAATAAGAATTGATTGAAAGTAATTTCACAGAGTGGGAGAAAAAAGGCTTTCTGGTGATACCACCTAAAATACACATTAGATAAATAGAACACTATTGGCTTTGTGACTGTGAACTGTTTTCACTTGATGTAAGTGCTGATAGATACAGGATTATCTCTAACAAAGCATTTACTAAGGACCTGACCCAAAGTCAATAGGAGTCTTTCATTTGACTCTACAATGCTTGAATCCTGCTTTGACTCCAGGGAGAGCCAGGAAGTGTCTGTGTATCCCTGGCCCACCTCTCAGCTGGTGCAAGCTGGGGCAGCACCAGTGCTGTGGGAGGATGCTGAGGGCTGAGGACCAGCACAAGGGGCTGTGCTATACCTCTGTAGTGAAGGAACACGGAACTCCTGAATTATGGATTCTTGCTCCACAGTAGGTATCTCACCCGTAATTTAAAAGTTAAAATAAATTAGCTGATGTCCACAGGGTGGCTGCACTTACTGTCTGCCTAAGGAGTGACAGACCAGATGTAACCCTTTCATTTGTAGGTCCTGGGTGAGAGAGAGGAGGGCAAACAGCAGCAAATGGAGCATGTGCTCTGAATGCTGTCCTCTCTCTGCTCCACCTAGTGCACATGGAAAAATAAGGATGACCAGCACCAATCATCCAGTAGAATGACTGGAGAGGTGTGAGGTGCTGGCCCAGAGAGGCATTAAAACTCAGGGTTCTCCCACTGGTCAGTAAGACTTGTGTTTGGTTTGGTAGTGCTGTCCTGATGAAGTGGGATGTAAATTCACAGGGCCACATGGTGGCTAGTGATCCTCAAACTATTAGAAATCTGAAGTATATGCCTGTGTGTTAATATTTCATACATTGTGGAATGATCGGAAACCTGAGGGGATCCAAAGCCAGTCTGTGAGAAAGGGAAATACTGGTTTGATTTAATTTTATTTTTCTGTATCAGTGAATGATTTCTCTTTCTTCTGATGCATGACTGGTATAAAATAGGACAAGAGCAGACCATGGAGACGAAACCACTAATCCTGCTGCCTGAGAGTCAATGCTTCAAATCCTGTGTTGCAGAAAACGTGGAATGGGATCACCTCAGGTGTCTGCAGAGGCCTTTCTTACAGGTACAACTTGGAGAGATACTGCACAGCATTTCAGTAGCACCTTCCTTTTTCCTCATTGGTTTTAACTAGTGTTAAACCCACCTCATTTCCTAAAAGCACTGGCAACATGCACAACCTGCATGAAAGTCCCTTTGTGGCTGATTTCAAAAGCCAGTGCAGGTGCTTTTCTGTTATTCCATACTCTGTGGTCCAACAAATTTCACAGATAATTATGCAAGAAATATGAGGTTGCCTGTGAAAGAGTTTAAAATAGCCTGGAAGAAGATTGAAGGGAAGGGAACAGAAAAATGAAACATTAAAAAAAACTGTGTGTGAGAGCATTGACTGTAACACAGTAAACTCCAGTATGGATGAACAAATTATATATTAGTCATAAGCCTTGAAGAACACACAGACATAACCACCTACTGACTGTACAGCATGGTTCAATACCACTTTAAAGGATATGGTACAAAGCACAGTATTCCCAGTATAAAAGTGACAGTATCAAAATTATAAGGATCTTTTTTTATAGTAATGATATGACAAAGGAATAAAACCTCAGCCCACAGGAGCAATCGTGCCAGCAACAGCGATTTGTGCTGAGGCACCTGAGGGCCTTCATGAGCCCACTGGAGATGCTGGACATTGCTTTCCCCAGAAAAAGGGATCCTCTCAAACTCCTGTAACGCATAATGAAGGAAATCCACCTGGAACATGCTCTGGAGAGATATTTGGGCAAATGAGGACTATAATAACATCCATGGCAGAGAGCTGAGCAGCCTAATGCCCGTGGTATCTGCTGTGGCCAAGTGGCAGGCAAGATAAATTGTAGAGAGGGAAGGGAGTATTTCAAACCATCCTTCAAACAAAAAGGACCTTGAAGTAGTGCAGGGAATCATGAAAATAAATTTGTAACAGAATAGGCAAAGAAACAGAAACTGGTGTCTGTGTTTCATGGCAAAGTTTGGCTTTTGTATTGCTCCCACTGGTGCTACTGTATAATTCACTGGTGATTGAGGCAGCTTTTAGGACAGTGTCTACTGAATGAGCCACAAGGAATCATTTATAACTTCTAAGGCTGCCACAGCCTGGCCTCACTGTACTTTATTAAGATGAGACCCCAAAGAAAAAGTTCGCTGGACTTGGCAGGAAGTGATACTTGGGAATACACATCAACTTCATCCCTTTCATAGTACAAAAAACACAACCTCGGCCTGAATTTTGGCCCATGCAGGAGGAGGACTGCAGGCCAAGCCCTGTGTACTGGGAGGGTGTGCTACCCATGATCAGATCTCACAACAAAAGAGACGAAAGGACCATTCACCATCCCTGATACGTATTAGAAATGTTAAGACGACTCCTATGTATAATTGTATTCTCTTAAAGAGGAAACAAAACCAGCTCTCCACACAGTCCCAGCCACACAGCCCAGTTGTGTCCTGCAGCAATTGCTGGTAGGAGTGGAAGGCAATGCAATCTCTCCTCTGCAACTGGACTCAAACTGTCAAAGCAGCAGCCTTGATGAGGTGTTTTCTGATGAAATTTAACTGGGAAACACCAAAAGCTTGATCCCAATACCATTAAGTCACAGTTTGGCAGGGCAGTACTGAGGTTCAGCCTGTTTTGTACACACTACTACATAGCCATGGGGTGGAGATGGCTCAAGGTGCTAATCAACCAGCAGCCGAACTGCTCACAGGGGTCTCCCAGTCCCTGTCACCTCTCAGAGGTGATGTCTCTGTTTGGGTGTGAGTATATTGCTGTACCTGAACACCTGTGGATATTTAATTAGGACCCAAGCAAGCTTTCTTAGTGACACATTATGTCTTGAAATCATATATATTTACACAGTATAAAGAAAACCTAGTGTGAGATTTACTGGTCTTAATCCTTTCAATATTATAGATGAAGAAGGCAGAAAGTTGCAGGTGACATTTTGAAACATCCTCATGTACAAAATAAACAGCACATCCCAAATCTTTGTGTGAGTTAAAGCACTGACGTCAGTGGGACTCCCATGGGAAGTTTTGGGAGTTTGTCTTAACAAGAACAGAACCACCAAACAGGAAAAAGTTTTGCCTTAAACCAGGTCAGTATGTCAAAATTCACACAGCAAAGCCCGGGATTAAACAAAGGCCAAAGCAAATGTCCCTTGGATTAATTTTTACCAGCAGCATATTGGGCTTTTGAACCGTTCTCCAGCCATCTACAAAAGCAGCTATGGGCTGACTACAACAACTGAACTTGAAAGGGGAAGACATTCCTTTGTAGTTCACGTTTGCTGGCTTTGAAGTCACAGTGAGTCTTACCAGTGACTTCAATGGGACTTGCCTTACACTTTCATATTAGCCATTGTTTTATCCTAAGTCCTTTCAAAATTCCAGACAATAACATTTCTCTTTATTGTAATCCTGACAGAGCAATTAGGCTCCAGTCCACACCTGCACCCAGCTTTTTTCTTAACACAGCACTCTTTGAGCTTCTCTTCTCTGAACAGAGTTATGAGAGCTGAATTAATGGTGTCTCTCTGCTCTATCTGCTGCCTCTGTATTTCATGACCTGCTGAAGAACATGAAATTCTTCAAGGCTAGTACAGCTGATCTTTGGTTATGACCAACTGTAGTTTTCACCTACCATTTTATGACTGTGCTTAGCAGAAAAAGAAAAGCTTCTTTTTATCAGGGTAATTAAGCAATAACAGAATGACAGGATGTGGACTAAAGTGCAGTCATTCACAGGTGCATTCATAGCATGGTTTTAATCATGAGTTCAGAAGCTGAATTGCATTCCCAGTGTAACAAGCTATGAAACACTGTTTCATAATTTAGAAATTTGAATGTGTTTTTTAAATAATAAAACATTTTCTTTTGTATCTTTAATATATAAAATAGATATCCACATGCCAGAAATACCTGCTGAGAAAATGCGAGATTCTCATTCCTCTAAGGCACTCCCTAATCATTCACCTTTTTGGTGTCAAATATGCAAGGCTGAGTTTTGTCTGCACAATCCTCCATTCCACAATACCCAGCAATATTCCTGTCTAACTACAACTCCTGTCTGAGCTACACTGGACCACTCCCTGCTCCATTCTAATCCCTTTGCAGCCTAGGACTGAGGAAAGGTATCCAGAAGAGAACATTTTTCCCAATATTTGCTTGTAGAACTCCCCACTCTCACTTGCTTGGGGTGAAGCTGAGTGCCAAACGCAGACCCAAAGAGGAAATGTTGAGTGCTTCCAAAGTGGACAGAGACACCATCACCCCTGGGATTATAGCATGGAAAGCTGAGTATAGAAAAACTGCCCCCTGGGATTATAGCATAGAAAGAGTGAGGAGAGCCCAGTGCAGAGCCTACAGAGCTGCACAAAACCAACCCGTGGCTCTCTGAAGCACCTGTGGGTTGGTACAAACAACAGCACACGACATCCACCCAAAAGAGCAGCGAGGGATTTTTACAAGATACTCCATTTCACAAAGCTGCTGCACTGAGGGTTTCAGCAGCACAGAGCAGCTTGTTTGGGAAGGGTAACTAATGGGATTAGTACCACTTACTCCCCATCTTCTTATGTGATTTATATTTTGCTAAGCCCTTCCCAGCCACGACTCTCTCCCCAGTTGCTGTGTGGTTTCCCCTTGCAGTGCTGGCAGGGGAGCCCCAGAGAGGAAAACACCCTGTGGAGCTAAACCTGATATGAAAACCAGACACAAATAACACGGTGCTTTTTCTTCAGGAAAAAAAAAAAAAACCAACAAAACCAACAAACAAAACAAAGAAACAAACCAAAAAAATCCCCGTGACAAGCAACAGCAGTGGTGATTTCAAAAGACAAAGATTTTTTCCAGCTTTCTGCAATGTTTGTTTCAGGACTAGAATACAAGATTTATTTATTTATGTTATCTTGCCACTGACTTTCCAAATGTCTAATTAAATCAAAATGAATGGCAGCTGTCCTTTGAAATATTTATGAATCAAAACTAATGTGGCACCGATGGGGCTCCATGAAGTGATGCAAGGGATAATTCTGTCCAGTTATTTATCAATAATAAATCTCTTATACTCATCAAAGCATCTATCCTGGGCACTATGGTCACAGTTTTCAGGTAAATCTTAACATGACCCATGTGCACAGAACTATGCACTAAAGTAGCAAGAAGGTGGTCTAAATATATACTTATGCTTACAGATTTCTCTGTTGTGTTAAATGAAGAACACAGCGAAATTCCTATGCACAATCTATAGACTTAGAGCTTTCTACTGGATGGTACACAAACAGAAACATATACACAGGAGGAGCTACTTGCCATCAACACAGGAAGGTCTGTTTCTTGTAGTCCCAGCCACTTTCCCAGGTAGACAGGAGCATTTTACTGTTTGTGATCTTTCCTCAATTCGATTCTTATTACAGCATCTGTGTGCTGCTATAACTTCACACGTTCCTCCTTCTGGCAAAAAAAAAAAAAGAAAAAAAAAAAGAAAAAAGAGAATATTGACACTCTGATTAGGAAGAGCAGCAGTGGCTAATCAAAGCACCCAGGCGTGCTCCTGTCTGTGCCTCTGCCCAGCTTCTGTAAAGGTGGGATTACAGTGTTATTTCTATCTTTTTGTGTGCTCCCGAATAAGCTGAATAATAATAGGTGCTGCTATACTACATTTTTAATAGAAAATGCAGATAAGTGTCCCTTGCCTTTCTTATATTAAAAGTTTCTATGACATACACATAATTTTTGGCCTAAAAATGATGGTGTCAAGGTCTGGGCCTGAATAAAAGTAGAAAAAATACTACAGAAAATGTGCAACAACTGTTGGATGGTTTTATGCTTGTAATATTGGAGGCCTCTTCCCCAAATATATTCTCATACAAGGACAGAGACTAAGGGAATCCATCTGGAAATAAGATATTTCTTCAAATATTTGATTCTGTGCTGGTACTCAGCCCTTAGGGAATGACAATGAGTCTCTCCAAATTACAGGGTGGCCCAACAGCACTTTCCTTTGCTCCCCCACTCACTAAGTTGGCAATTTCAAGGCAGGAAACATTCCCTTTTTGTGTGAGATCACCAGGCATAATTTATCTCCTCCCTAATTGTTCTTTATGAACATTTGCAATGGTTTTATTAGAAGGAGAACACAGCGGAGTGATAGACAGATAGATGGTGGCTTTGGGCTTATGAGTACTTGGTGTTTGTGGCATATACTGAGCACAGAAATGAAGTCTCAGGTGCGCCATTCCCCTTCACCTCAGCACTGCAGTACAAGGAGACAAACACCACAGTGGGCTAATGCACTGCCCAGGTAATTTCTCCATTCCTCTTCACACTGCATTTAGTTCATAACCACTGAGTGTTTAATAGTGTCAGGCTGTTCCCACAGATATTTGGCTACTTTCTGAAATTGCAGCATAAATTTGGCAGGGTTTGTTTCAACTTAGTACAAAACCTCATGTGCTGCCCTCTAAAGGGCAGGATGTGCAAGATTTTCTAGAAGAGCATTATTTCTTCATGCCAATAAGAATTGCTAAGTGCACAGCACTTTTACTACAGCATAAACCACATTACTCATGTCTTTGGCTTTCACTCTTTTTGAAAGAATAGTGAGAGCTTTTGACTCTGTAGTGCTGTGCAGCCAGGTAGGAGAATAAGAAGTGTGGGGATGCTGATCCACATCTGGCTGTGAGCAAGGGGTTTTGGTAGGTCTGGGACTCCAGTGGCATCTCCCTGCTCAGGAGCGAGTCCTGATACCTGGTGTTTCTAAAAATGTGGTATTTTTAGTGAAGCAGTGGGCAGGTAGGCAGGGAGGAATCTCCCTTGCCTGATGTTGGTCATATGGTGGTGTCATATGGTGGAGTTTGAAAGCATGAGATTAACTCTGTAGTAAATACTGAAGTCATCTGGAGAGACATGCTGCTGCATCTCAGTTATTAGGTGCATTTGGCCTGCTGACACAAGCTTTTTGAAAGCCAATAGGTGTCAGAGAAGAGAGATCCCAACAATTCAGAGAGCCATCCTCTGACAAACAGTCTTTGAAGTGTCTCTGAGGAGTAAGAGAAATTGTGATAATCAACTCAGCCCCAAATGCTTGCATTTTCTATGAAGTAATCCTTCACACAAACTCCCTGTTCCCCTATCCAAATCATACTGAAAGCAATGAAAAGATTCTCATTGGTTCAATCCATCTTATGGTCATGCCCTAGGAGAAGAGAGATTTGTGATTTTATTGATTGCAACTTCAACAATAAAGATAATGTACACAGTAATAAGCATTTCTAATTTTAGACTACATAGACTGTGTGGTAAAGATCTGTGAGTAACCTAAATGCTTAATTTTCTCTATGAATTTGCTGTATGAGTACTAAGAACCACATGAGCTAGTCTTGGTTATTTGGTTATCTATTCAAGATAACGGCGTTGTGCTGGAGAAGCTTTATAACACCTTTAATTGCTATGTGAAACTCAAGTTGCTGGAGCAGTAAAGAATTTAGCTCAAAGTGTGTAGTTGTTTAGGAGGGACAAAACATAGTGAAACTATAAAAGCAATGAAAAACCATTTTTTTAAACTGCTAGGCAGTTAAATACTTTAATTGGAAGTTTTATCTACATAGGCTATAAAAGTATGCAAATAATAATAATTATAATAATAGAAAGACCCTTTCCAGTGCTGACAGAGAAGAGAAAATCCACCTCACGTGGAGAAAGTTCTGCATGTTATACACCCTGTTTTCCGGAAAAATCTGTTAAGTGGGATCAGATCTTTCCACTAAAACATGTTTAGCCTATGGATACCTACTGGGTACATTGCATGCCATGTGTTTTGCTGGTATGGATTTTACCAGCCATGCATGTACATGTGAGACTTTTAAAAAGCCATATACAAAATGGGAAGAGACACAGATATAAATGGACACAGAGAGAACAGGAAGAACACCGCATTGAAAAAGTGTACTCCTTATTACATCATTCACAGAAACATTTATACCACAAATATATTGAGAGTGGGAGGTTCTATTTAAATCTATTTCAGTTGCATAAATGAGGAAATTAATCGAGTGGGGAGAGGAACATGAATCCATCTTCACTTTCCATTGAAAACCACTCAATGTATTCAGGTGGATATGCAAAATACCTTTGTATTCTGTGTTTTTTATTTTTCATTTCCAGCTTTCTTCTTTTGGGGGGGGGGGGGGGGGGTGGGGTGTGATGACTTTCCTGAGCCATTTTTTTTCTCAATGGTTCACCTGGATTATGGGAAGACCTGGTGAGATATTACATGGCGGGAGTCCTGAAAAAAGATGTGAATTATAGACCTGATAGGCTGTGAGTGCAGCAAGAGTTTGAATCCTTGTCATAAACCCCGCAAATGTCTCTGTTTTTGGAAGTTTATGGTCTATTGAGCTACAGTAGCTTCTGGCTTTGATTCCACAATAACAGCCTCATCCACCTCATTCAAGTCAATAGGGGATTTGCCATTGCACTTAAAACAAGAGGAAAGGGCCCTAAAATCCTCAAAGTAAGTGTCTTCTGAATGGTATGTTGACAGTTACATTTCATGAAATGGCTGTTTTATCTTCCTGGCTTTTTTTTTTTTTTTTTTTTTTTTTTTAAAATTCCCTTCTGCCCCAAGAAAATCAGAAGATTAGAAATGGAGTTGGAACTTGCAGGTCAGGAAGAGCATTGATCTTCCTTCAAGAAACTTGAGAGACGAATGAAAATCTCCTATCATGATTTAGATCTCCTTCACACCAAACATTAGCAAGACTTGATAGTGAGAACAGCTGATCCTTCCTGAGCACTCAGTTCATGGGGGGCCCTCAACTTTGCATGAAAGAAACGTGATGCCTACCAAAGCAAGAGGGACAGAACTGGCTGCCAGGGAGGATTCTGAGCTGTTGAAGATGGTAACTGTGTCATTGCAACTCAGCTCATTCCCTAGGCTTCCAGAAATCCTTGTTCTGCATAGACTTAAAATAGAAAACTGTAGAAATAATACATAATTCTTACTGTAAAACAGGGGCAACTGTTTGTTATGCCTGAAAATGATTTAGTTCCAATTGGAGGACACTAAACTCCTGAAATAATGCTCATTTTTGTCCCTGTTATAAAGCCACCTTGAGTTTACACACCGCTGAGTGAAATATTTTATCATGAGCATGAGCCTGCTGTGGGAGGCTGTGATTTAAAATATCTAATCACCTATAGGGTCTGACTGCATGCCTGGCAGAAGCCAAAAAGTCATCTTCTAGTCATCTCTGTTTTTTATATCTCTAGCTAGGAGGCAATAATAAAAGCATATTTTGCGCTTCAAAATTATAACTTGCCTCTGCATTCCAGCCAAGCCTGAACTTATCAGTAAACAAACATAAAAAAGGCAAACAGCACTACTGATTTGTGTTATACATTGTGGAAGTCATTAACTATGACTCAGGTAGCAAAACTTATACGTTCTCTCTTTGACAGTGATGACAATTTAATAGTATTTGACTCTGCTGAGTTACATGGAGCGTCCTGCAGCAATGAGAGGGGTTGTTTATCAAAATGATAAACATGTTTTCATTTCCTCCTTGGCTGCATGTATGTGATCAGAAGTCCAAGGCCATCAAGAATTCACTTATTCTGGCCACCAGACAGACATTAAGCTATTCAGGACCATCTGTGCTTGAAAGGAGTTCCACTTAATGGACCTTCCTAGGGCAGGTCAATCATAATGAATGCATGTGTGCATGAATGCATGAGCAGAGCAGCTTTGGTGAGACTTCTCGGGCTGCTTGGCGGTGGCACAGACGGCTGACAGATAAGATGTGTCTTTCTTTTTGGGGTCATATGCCCAGTGATTTTAGAATTCAGACCCTCTGTTACATTTGCTTCTAGCTCATTGCAAATGCACCTCACAGCCTAATCCAGACGAAGGTTGTTGTAAGAACTTGCTCGTGCTACTTGCAAAAAAACTAGCGATGCCCAAACAACATCATGGGCTTTGCTGGCCAAAGTCTGCCTCTGTTACACCATTAGTAATTCACCATGGGAATACAAGCAAAAGAAATCGAATGGACCAATTTTATCCACACTTCCAGACAGTTCATTAGGACTATAGCTGGTTTATGGTAGCTCTATTTATTTGTACAGCTTCAAGTAGCCAGTCTAAGTGCCAGTGCTATCATCCTGCTAAGGTCATATACCCATATGTTATTCTGAAAATGCTTAAGGATATGCACATGCTGCTGCTAGACCTAGGAGAACAGAGAAAATTTAAAAGAGAATTAAGGTTCTATAGACTGCAAACAAATGTTTAACAATGTGACAGTAAAAATCCTTCAGACTCTTGTAGACTTGCTGAAAAAGTGCTCACAGAAACTAATGGGTAAAAAAATTTGCACCCTTGCCACCTCATGTCTTTATACAAACATCCAAGAGAAAGAAAAAAACAACCCTGTGTCAGCCTTTTTTACATTTACTATAAAGACTTCAGGTTTGGGGGCTGCAGTTTAAAGAGTTTTCAGTTTGAATAAGCTCTGGAAACTTCCCAGGTGTAATTAATACATTCATAAGCTTTAATCAAAATGTTTATGCCAGCTAATGTGCCAGAACTACAGACTACAGTGTGCACAGGGGAAAATACTATACTTTAAGAAATAATAAGCCACTACTATGGAACTTACAAAGTAACATTTTTGCTTCTGACAGGAATATGTAACAGATGGAAAAACGAAGTCCCATGCTACGCCACGAGCCACTTCACAAGTGAACAAATAAAAGACTCCTCATAGCCACAGTGCAATTACACTCAATTTTTCTTTTACATATAATCCACTGACATTCTGTATCTGCTCCAGAAGGAAAAGTATCAAGGTTACAGGATGCATTTGCAGAGCAATCAGAGAGGGCTTAGGGTTTTCACTCATTTTCACAAGGTCAAGGATAATTGCCATCAATGAAGTCACAAAACAGCTGAATTTGGCTTATAAACATGATGTAACACAAAGGTACCATCAAAAAATTGATCTAAGTATAACACATTAACATTATTCCTCACTTAATTCTTTTCCATTATGGTAACTGATACAAATAAATTAATGGGCTTTTCTTTATGGATGGAGTTACCATAACCATGGGAATTTGGAACGCTTCACACATGCTCTGCAAGTCCCCTGCTTATATACTGGGGCTTTTTTTAGCCCAGTGGATCAGAATAGACTGCAGTGGTTTGTTTCCTAAGTTTCTATTTATATTCTCATTAATATTCAGTATTTCATTGTTCATTATGCAAGATCTATATTATTTTCTTATTGGGAAGACTCTATGCAACAGCAGCAACATCAGTGACTCCTGCTGTGGGTCATTAAGTTTTGGGTTGGGATACTGTTTTATTGAATTCCGTTGCTGTGAAAGGGTCCTGGAGATGCAGGTACCCCCTTAAAGAAACTGCTGCTTCTCGACAAAAGACCAGAACAAGAGGACCACGGCTAGGGAAATTTGTTTTCCTGTGGAAATGCACCTTGTGTTAAATTTTAAAATCCTTTTGAGGTTCTTCTGATGTCCAGATGACTTAAGAGAGCACTCCTGGAGGTCACAGCTCTGAGAGCCCACAGGACTCTGTCCCAGGGGATGGTGCCACATTCCTGTAGGTTGAGGCCCCAGGTCCTGTGTCATGGCACAACACCCCTATTTTAGTAAGACCAATAATAAGATTGTCTTGCTTTGTGCTGGTCCATGATCAGAGTCTGGAGAAGAGCTGCTGGGCGAAGCAGGTCAGTTACATGAGAAAATTCATTCCACACTCAGCCAAAGTTCTGATTGATTCTGGAGTCAGAATTCCTGAGCTAAGAGGGGCAATGTGCATTATCACAGGCATCTCTGGTTATTTATCTTAGAAACTCTTGAGAGTAATTGTGACAGAAAAGGCCATTTTTATAAAATCAAACTTTTCTGCAAAAATGAATAACAAAGGAACTTTTAGAGGAAAATAATATCTTTAAAATATTTTGTTCAGCAGAATGTTAATATTTCAGTTTAATATTAACTTCTTTTTTTTTCCATTTGTATTTTATTTCCCATTCAGTATAATAGGGGAAGCAAGGATATGCAAAGCTCTAATTAGCACAAGGATTTGTAGTCTTTTACAATTTTCTACTAATGCTCTCTGCCATCAGCCACAGGAGGCTTTTTATCTGAGAGATTTACAGATTCTTATACTTACACCCAGAATAGAATAGACTCTGATCCTCACAAACTGGTTTATTCGCAGAAATTAAAAACATGTATTTTCTGTAAAGGAGAAATGATGTGGATTCTACTCTTGAATTCACAAAGAAAACCCGGAGCACACCAGCATGTGAGCTGTGATTGGATCTAGGGCTGGCTTATGGATTTCCATATCAAACCAATATACACACCAGAGAATAGGTTTTTCTACTAAAGAGTCTTGCAAATTGATCTCCTGAGAAATTTGCACAGGACCTTTTTCCTATGCATATTAAAAAAAAAAAAAATCTTACAGATGAATCAAAGGGAAAATGGTATCCAGAACAACAAGGCAGCCTTCTAGCAGCTCCTGCCTCTGGCACATTGCAGTTCCAAAGGCAGTGGAATAACCAGCAAGGCTGAGGAAGGTGAGGGGACAACAGGGCAAGGGTGGCTGGAGAGGAATGCTGATGAGGAATCTGCTCCTAGCTCTTATTTAAGCAGGGTTATGAGTAGTTTTAATTAGGATTTTGCATGCATGTGTACAATATACCCCAAAATGACAGAATCTATGAGAAAATCCCACTTCTTTTGTGTGGAGCTGTCCCTGCCAGGGCCATACCCAATCCCCACAGGACTGGTTGCTTTTTAGTCACAGGGAGTACGGCAAGGGAATTGTAATAAGGACTATCAGCACTCTGGTACTGATGAACTACAAAACCCAGATATGTAACTCACAAGGCAGGCAAGAATCCAATGTTCTCTTAGTGGGGATCTTCAGTCTTTTAATGAGATTTTTTTACTTCAAAGGGAGACCAACTTACAGCAACTTTGAGAAATGGAGGTTAGAAATTAGAAGTCTTGGTGGGATTTACAGCTCTGGAATGCCATTAAGAGACGTGTGTGAAGAGGCAGGACTTAATTCAGAAAGAGAAGAATGTTATTTCTGAGAAATAACTGAAGTTCCATATCAAAAAGTAATAAGCATTATGACTCTAAATTTCATTGACTTTCAGTGAGATATGACACTCCTAGAGGTCTATATCACTTGTAAATAAGATGTCTTGGTCTAAATGATGTATGCCAGTAAGGCTGAGCATACAATCTTGTAAGTACTTTAAAAAAAATCTTGCTCTTAGTCACTTGGGTGGTTTGGAAAATTTAATATTTGATATGTCAGAGAGGATAAAAAAATGAGTTTGGACAAAATAGATGTAATATGCCTGCATTGAAGCCAGTGCTCCTCCTATAACTTAAACTGCAGGCAGCAGTATAAACTAGAGATTAAAAAGACCTGCTGTGCTATTCTGATCATTGCTTTGCAGCTGCACAATTCTTGCCCAGAACAAATTTTCTAGGTATCAAAGCTGTGGAGAAATGTACATTTCTGCTGCTGAACATAAATGAACATTTCCATAATTGACATCTCTAGTTCCTTGCCAGAGAACAGCGAAAATCCAAAGTGGAATTAGGCCTGAAAATACCCTAACAATAAAATTTGAGTGAACCACAAAATATTGTTCTTGTTACCTCTAAATGTTGTTCTAAATGCTGCCAGCAAAAGGCATCCAAAGAATCAGTTTTAAGTTTCAGGAAAAACACAGAATGAAAGGAAGACAGGACTACTCTCTTTTTGGATGGAATAATTAAGTTGATAAGAAATAAGTGATTCAGTCACAGCTGCTGATGAGAAACGAATATAGAAGCGTGCATGAGAAGTAGTTACTAAGAAAGGATTTAGAAATTATTCCATGCCAACTATGCAAGCACAGCTTGGTCCTGCCAGAGTCTCACTTTTGCCCAACAGGTTTTCCCCAAGCACCAGATCTCTAAAACTGATTTGGCTTTCACTGAATGCCTTCATCACCAAACTACTCTCCAAACTGGGAAACTGTATTAATTTTCCCTTCAGCCTTAAAAGAGATGCAAAATTGCTTATTATGCTCATGATACACCCTTTGCATTTTTTATATGGTACATGAAAATGTCATACTTTTAGGATTTTAAAAAAATATTTAGAAAATAATCCACTGATTACAAAGAAGCTGAGCAAAAACCAACTTTCAAATCCAGGATCTGAGCCATCACAAAATTATTCAGGGAACTTAAATTCTTGTGGAAAAGCAAAACAGTGTTGCTCTATACAGTTCATCTTTTGATATGAATGTTGCAGATAAATTCATACCCAGATAATTTTATCCACTAAGGTGATTAGCCTATGGAGAGCCTATGATGTGTTTACTGAGCACAGTAGCATAGTTTATGGTAATGCTCTTGTCATGCTTTATAAATGTGTGAGGTACTTTTATGAAGTAGTTAGATAAGGAGTGGTGAAAGTAATGTGATCCATGAAGAATGCACAGTGATGAAGAGCTGGGATTGCAGAGATACTACAGACAGACTGATAGAGAGAGTTATAACCAGTGCAGAGGCTGCATTAATCTTCCAAAGAATGGTAATAAATAAAATAACAAGAAGGAATGGTTCTAAACAAATTTGGCCAATGTATAAAACTGAGATGTCAGGGTGGGATCAAAGTGAAGGTGTTTTGAATGGGATCTCTTAGGGATAAGTTGACTTGCCATAGTGGCAATAACATTTTCATCGATGGGGTTGACCACGTCTTACAAAACCCATGAGAAGGAAACCAGAGGACTGCAAGTTACAGCACGTGTAAGCAAGTGCCACTGTAAGATGCTGTGTGTGACAAGCAGCAGCAGTAAATCCTGTCCTCTGCAGCAGCTGAGCAATGCCAAGCAATCACTTCCCAGGCATTGCTCAGTGGACAAGTGTGCCCATTATCCCACCCCATATATTTCTAGAATTACTCATACTGTGGCGACCAGCAGCTGGTCCTGCATTTGAGCAAACAATTCCTTTGCCAGGAACTGGCTGCACAATGGTGCAGAAGGACAGAGGATGGGACCAAAGGCTCAGAGGCAATCAGTTGTTTTTGCATGGAAAGCATTTTACACTGCATTCATTATCCTCAGCAGAAGAACCTGGTAGTCTCCAGCCTAAGGAATTTACAGCACATTCATTTCTGAACCTTATTTAGCTTCAAGCACAGTCAAGCACTTCAGTAAATGTTAGGGACTGGGTATGTGAACAGCAATATTTTAACTTTCAGGCTGCTATACTTCAGTTATGAATTAACAAGTCAAGGAATTCTCTCTCAATCTATTTTAACTTTCAGGCTACTCCACTGTGGTTATGAATTAGCAAGTTTAAAAATTCCCCCTCAAAATGATCTATTCCCTCCAGACTTAAGCATGATTGAACTGTTTTACTTGTGGTTAGGACCAAACTGCGGCTGAGGAAGAGGGGGAAGCAGAGGATGATGTGGGATTCAGACCATATTGCTCTCAAAACTCAACTCATCAGTGCAGCCATTTCTGTGGGAAGCTTCAGTGGGAGGGTGGTTGCCTCCTCCTCACTGAAATCTTAAGGGACAGTGGCAATATTTTATTTCACGATAATTTTGGCACCTCTTGTTTTCTTCTTTGGCTTTGTTCTTGTGACATTCATCTCAAACAAAGCAAGTCTGACCGATTTTCTCTTTTCCTGTATTACTTTAATCATTTCCCAAACCTCTCTTCTCCTACATTTTCCCATAGTCACTGTCCTTAGCTGCTTTTTTTTGCATGAGTCTCCATGTTTTGATGTCTCTCTCCTCCCTATTTCTGTTGATGAGCAATATTTTATTTCCTGCCACCTTGATTTGCTCTGTCTTTCCGCTCCACCTCTCTGCATACAATTTTAACCCTGATTTATTCTGGTTCCCCACTCTCCCTCACTCTCTCCCTCTTTACCTTTTTTTTTCAACTGCATTGAATGTTTCTTTCTCTGACAATTTCTCTTCTCTCTGGGAGCTCCTGGTGAACAACACAATACAGTACTACCTCCTAATAATTGATCACCTGGCTGCTGTTCAGATTTGTACTGCTCCTTTGAATACATGTGCAATTCAGTTCACTCTGTTCCTTTATAATGTGGATAAAAAGGCCTGCATACTCAAGCGGAAATACAGGCAGTCTAGTGAGCAAATAATTTCCTACTTTGAAAGCAACATGTGACACATTACAACATTGGCTTGAAATTTTTATTAATTTATTTTTTATTAGTTAAACAGTAGCAATATGCAGGGAGCTCTGCAGTTAGCAGAACCTAAGAGGCTAGGCAGAAAACACATTTATTTTTCTCTCCCCTGTTTACCCTTGGTGATGATCAATATTCATGCAAACACTGTCTAAGAGAATGTGGAATCAGATTGTTCAATTAAAAGTTGCTTTTTAAACAGTTTTTTTCAAAAACTAAAATCTTTTTGATGAAAAACATTGACACTTCACTGGCCAATGTCAACAAATTTCAATTCAAGATAAAATGCCTGTCTGGGTGTGTTATAATTCATACAACTCAACTACTTTTAGCAAATGATTCCCAGTTTCTATATAGTACTACAGCCAATAAACTACACCATACTCACATCATCACTAAAAAGGGGAAAGTGTCTTGAATGCTGAAGTCCAGACAAAGAAGGAAGTAAGGAATTATTTGAGCTATGTCTCATGGTCACAAAGGAACCATTTTACACTAAGATAAAAATAAATTCAACTTTTGTTCCAAAATGATCCAAGTGATCTATTCCAAGGAAATTATGCAAAAAGAAAAAAGATACATGCACGTGTCCTGGGCATGTCCTGCAGCTTCCTGAGGAGCAGCAGCTCATCTGATGTGTTGCAGATTCTGTGCTAATTCCTGCACTGCCTCCAAGGGGTCCTTCTTCCCTCAGCTCTTAGACTTGTCCTGATTTATGTCCAGCTTAGTCCACTTTTGAGCTAGTTGAAAAAACCCCATTCCATTCAACCCCCAAGGTTTTGTGTCAGAGAGCTCAGGTTTAAGTGCCATCCCACAGGGTTCATGTGGATGCGGCTCCAGGTGAGCCCCACCGGAGAAAGGACCCCAATGCTCTGACCCCTCAATTCAGCTGCCTGCATTTCCATGTTTAAAACGTTTTGGATAATGTTGAATATAAACTGGGCTTTCATTGGGGGAAAAAAAAAAAGGGAAAAGCCTGTGAACTAGAAACAGGACAGCTCTGCCAACTCTCCTTAATGGTGTGCTGGTAATTAAAAGCAGAAGAGGTCATCTTGCCCAGTTCTTTCCCAGTATCAAAATGTTTCCCTCCACACACTCATGAGAATCTTGCTCAATTTATTTTCACATTATTTAAGCAGTTGGACTTCTGCTTGTGCATCCTTTGAAGATGCCATTCTAGCATTTAATGGGATCTACCATTGGGCCGAACAGAAAAAGAATGTTCTGTTTTCTTTTGCTCAGTTTTCCTCATTAACACTAATTGTGATGCTATGACCAACTGAACACAACTATTCCCTGTTCCACGTTTACAGACATCAGATGCATTTCAGATGGTCATCACATCCCCCATCATCATTATCACCACTTAGACAAGCTGTGCATTTGCTGCTTCTCTTCCTCTTTCTTCACGAGCCTGTCCCCATCACTTCACTGATGTCCACGGCTCTTCTCAGCATCATTGGCATCACTGATGTTTTTAAAATTCCACTATGTAACAATTACATTATTATTAAAAGTGATAAAAATTCTGTGCTGTAAATTGGATGAGTATTATCTCCATTAAAGAGAGAAAATCTGCCCTATTTTCCCAGTCCAGCACTTATGTCTACTCAGCTCTTCAGTATTATTAACTAAAACATAGACAACCAGCACAAGTTAATCAAGTTTCAAGAATATTTGATCATCAGTGTATGAACAACCAGATAGATTGGTATTTATTACTGCCTGGGCTCGCCAGCACTGTGGAGATGGACAAGGAATAAAAAACAGGGTGTAGAAACAGAGACAGATGCTCTGTAATAGAAAATCCAGCCAACAGTCTGAGATGGAAGACGAATGCCATATCTAATTGAAATGGTGCTCTGTGCTTCCCAGCAGTGTTCTCAACAAGGAAAGACACTATTAACTCCTGCTCTTGGAGAAACTGCCATCACTTTCCTACTTTTTCCATCCCCACTTCAGCAGTTGGCAATTTTCCAGCATTAATGTTTGAATACTTATTTTCCCCAGGTATATCAGTTCACTTTTTTTCTAGTTACACTCACATTATTTCCTGGGCCTTCAGATTTTTCTTGTCCTTTTTATTCTGGGTCTTGTAGTCCAGTGACATGTTATAACACATATTTTACTATCACTGGTAAATTGGCAGAGGTCCTGCTCCCTGTGAGCCACAAGCTGGATAAAGCCATCCCCAAATATTTCTTTTAAAACCTGAAAGACACTTTTTTGCTTGGCAGAAAACCGAACTAGCACTTGCAATAGCCATGGCCCTAAATGGAGTAAAAGGAACAGATTTTCAAGCCCAACCTACCAAGTTATCCAGCACTGCAAAGGTGTGGGCTTCCCTCTTGTTCCAGTGGGAGCCTTCTCCTATCAAACTGCACACTAACAAAGAAGGAATTTAACCCTGCAGCCAGAAAAACTACTGACTTTCCACTGAACAAACAAAAATGTAATATCAGCAATACCTTTAAGGCGGGCTTGGTTGACAAACAGGTGCTCTCTCTGTAAGACAGTTTTCTTATTGATCTGTGCTAACATCTTGCAGGAGTGAACAATCTCATTGCCATGTCAAAGGCTAACCATCTGTGAACAAGTAATGCAGCCAGAAAATCCTTGTTGCTACAATAATAGCTTTAGGACGTGGGTTTTGTTTCAATCACCACAAAAAGAAACCTACAGGAAACTTCACAAGAATTGTTTTTCTGAGAAATCAGTGAACCTAGAAAAATATTGCTTACACAAATTTCATAGAAATAAATTACAATAATTTACACACTATCGAGCAAGTAAAGTTACTGAAATAATTGGAAAGTTCATTTTTCCCTTTTTCTCCTTTGATATTGCAATCACCTTCTCACAGTCTCATGCATCACAGCCCTTCTCTTATTTAAAAATCATAATTCTCTCTGTGGGAAAAATCACCTCTTCAATACCTGAATATATATGTTAATACTTTCAGGATCAGATTTTTTTTTTCACATCAATAAACAGTATTCAGCCATGCTGGAACCACAATTTTAGACTAAAAGACCATTCTAAGAGATTGATGTGCAAGCACAGTGTCATACTGAGAGAGAGACTAGTGAATTAATGATTCTGGAACAAAAATCTAATGGCAGGACTTCCTGAGACCAGGAGACAGTCTTGTGAGAAACTTTCTTACTCAGTGAGATAGCATTAGGTCCTAAATAATTATCGTGTCAGAGAATGTTAGGTGCCCAGGCATAATTTTTGACTAAGGGATTTAAGAATTTGACTGTTCCCGTAGAAATGTGTACCAGGAGGTCCCGTATATCAAGGTAATTAATTAATTATTATTATTATCATCATCATCATTGTTACTAATTACTGCCTTTGATAAGTTACTGGACATTTTTCAGTCTATAGCTAAGTGTCATTGAAAAAATCTAAGTTTCTGTCTAGATCTGGAAGGCCTTAACTTTGTCTTTCGACTCACTGGTTATGCCTAGGGAACAGCCTCATGGAATACCAGCACTGTGGCGTCCAGAAACAACTCTGGTTCCCAAATCCTGATGAACACCTGCAAGGAGCAAAGCTGAGCTCATGGTCTCTTGCACCCAGACAAAGCTGGTGAGATGACGTGAGTGCAGATGTTTCAATGGCACAGTTGAATACTGAGATCTTTGGGGTAACTCACCACTAATGAACAGCAAATTGCTGTACCTGCCCATTTACAGTCGGGACAAGGGTGTCAGTGCATGGAGCAGAGAGGAGGCTGGCTGGTACCACTGGAGCTCCTGGTCAGGAACTCCAACAGAGACAGAGTCAGGGAGGGAATCCTTGACCCCAAACTTCTCAGATCAGTGCACAGCACAAGCTGGGCTGGGAAGAGGCACAACAGGACAGAGCTGCCACAGGTTTCCCATTCTCCTTCTCTGCCCTGTTCATTCCTGTTTTCACTCTGGCAGTCTCAGGCCTGTCATCCCTGGCTGATGTAGGTGAGCTGTCTGAGGGGTCTGTTATCTTTGTGCATAAATATCTCACCTCCTGCTGATCTCCTGGGCACTTGTGGGCTTCTCCCCACTATCCCTGTTTTGCTGACTTGTTTCAGCTGAAAATTTGCACAAATAGAAGAAATGGTTTCAATTCTTTTTAAGTTAGTCTGGATAAAGAAAGTATCAACAGGAAACAGAAACAACAGCACTGTCAGTAACTCAGTGAAGTCATGGTTCACTCTTCTTGGGCTTTTTCAACCCAAAATGTCAGAGACAACAAACTGGAACTTCTTGATGTATATTTGCATATTTTTTTACTTTTCAAACTAATTAGCTTTTAAAGTATTACCAGGGAGCTGAACAAATGTACCGTATAGCTCCAAAAAAAATACAAGAGAAACTGTTTGAATTTGAATGAATTTACTTTGCTGGCACCATGGATGTGTCAGCCCAGTGAACACTTAATGTTGAACATTAATTATACAAACAAAGGAAATGGGACAAAGCTGTTGTCTCTGTTAGTTTTCTTCCAGGATTCAACCATGTTTATGCTGGAGGTTTTGTGTCGTGAATAAATTCCTGACTGTGACGGCTTCAAATGGGATGATATTTCAGAAGATTGAAAATATGCACTGATCAATGCCCGAGACAAACAAGCTCTCAGCTGTTGTTGCTCACTCACTGACCCTTGCTCAGGAAGGAATTCTTTATATCATGCTGTGAATTTCATCAGCTGGTCATCAGCATGATGGACTGATGGTGGCTCTGCTCCCTCTGGCCACTTGTCTGACATACAGCTTTCCAGTCAACTGCTCATGGGTTTATGGCCTTCTTCTGATCCTTAGGACAGGGAGAGTAAGCACTTGGGCATCAGAACCAAGCAAAAAAAGATAAGTGCAAAATTCATTGAAACTTCTTGGAGAAATTTAGATTCAAAGTCAAAATTTGGATTAAATTCAGGTTAAATTTAGGTTAAATTAGGTTTAAGTTAACCCTGCCAGATACTTTTGTCTGTCAATCTAAAAAAAAAAAAAGTCAAAAACGAACCCAATAACAAAACTCAGTAAATAGCAATATAAAGTGAATGGAGAAGGACAAAAAAGTCAACTGCAACTTGTTGATGTCCAACTGTAAAAAATAAATTTTAAGATGGTGGTGAAATAATGTCAGTTAAGAACAAAATTTAAAAGTTTCTAACCAACATAGGAGTGACTTTCTGAAGAAGAATATTATTGGGAGTGATAAACAAGAGAGGTGGTTGGAGCGATGAATAATCAGTGTTCTGAGAGATGTCAGGAAAATACAATTTTTCACTGCGTCTTCCAGTGTTAAATCCAGGAATTAAGACAGAACATGAAGTTGAAGTTTCAAAAAAATAAGGGAAAATCTCACACAAGGCACATGAGCTGAAAGTTTTCTATGAGCTCACAAAACAGTTAGAAAAGCAAATTCTTTTAGGGGTTATTAAACACAATCCCTGCATCACAAACTAATGAAAACTGGAAAGGTCTAGACAGAAATTCTCTTTGTTGGTTTATCACTCCTGTACTCTGCCTTAGCATGGGCTGCAACTGCTACTGGAAACAAGATTGGACTCCTGACCTGACCCAGTATGGTTGCTTTTAAATTCCCAGAGATGGTCCCAACGTCCCAGAGGTCATTCTTCTAGTCATCTGAAAATAGTAACCCACTGTAAAGTATCACCAAGCTATTTAGGACACATATTCCTAACATAAATCATATATTGGGACTTTCATATCCCTTTGCAGGTCTTGCATTTCCATTTTTTCCTGCTCTTATCCAGGGCAAATCTCCATCACACACCCATCTCCTGTTTTCTCTTTATATTCAAATCACATCACCTTTGACGTTCCCTCTCCAACTCGTGCTACGAAATGCCATCACCAGTACACCCTAAACTTTTATTTATTTCCTCACCATCTGACAGCCTGCCTCGCACAGCTTTGTCCAGAGTCACTGCTACAGGACACAACAAGGGAGGAAATGTCAAAGTTGTCATGCACATTCCCCACTTCTTTGATTTCTGCTGCCAGCCTCACCTTCTCAAAACTTCCTTGTTCTTGGGCTTCAAGATAAGGATGAAACTCCCACGTGCCTGAGAAATTCTCAGATTTCTGAGCATCCCAGATTCACTGCTAAATGGCCCTTAAATGTGTACAAACCTGGAACACAAATACTGCCAAACTAGAGCAGAACAATTGTCCATCATCTCTTCTGCACTCCCTGTGACAGATGAAACACAAAGGGCTTCAAAAGAACACTAAAGATGCCCATAAATGGGACAACTGCAATATAGGCTGCCTACACACTTACTTTCTGGGGAATAGGAACTCCTATTCCTTTGGGAGAATTTTTAATCCTAGATAAATTCATAATATTCAAATCATCTAGAAAAATACACGTATTATTATTATACGTCCCCATTAATATTGGTGCACCATAACTTTCACATACATTATACACTGTATTAATAAATATTTTAAACCTGGTTCCCTGCATCGATTTTACAAATTCCTTGGGTATCTGCATTCATTCATCAGAAGAACTGCAAATATAACAGTTATTCTGCATTCCATTTTGTGCCTCTTCAGTTTTTCTCTAGTGTATATGGTCACCTGCATGTCAATTTTTGCTCATATAAAGCTATTTCCTTGTGTCTCAAACATATCATGTGGCTCCTAGTTTAGATCTCACTGGTTAAAATTGATGATAAAAGGGGCAATGTGAATCTGTCAGTGGACACATCTTAAATACTCATAATGACATTCAAGAGTTCAGTATTCAATACAGTATTTCCCATATTTATCCTGGTGTGCTGGAGCAAGCATTGCAGTAGTCACCAGTTTGGGCACACCTATTTCACTCTAACACTGTTTTTTTTCCAATAACCAATGTTTTCATAATAAATCACCAGATAGGTGTTTTTCCCTCACCACTCCAAGGGCAGGAGGTGGCTCACCCCTGGGACTACTCAAGCTCTGTTTTCAAATCATTCTCCATTTTCTTCCTATCCTCTTGGGCCTGAACTCCTTTTGTGCTGTTCTGCAGTCTCTGCTCATCCCCAGGAACAATTCAGCACACGTTCCCCCGGGTGCTCTTGTCTCTCTACCGTTTACATCTTGACAACATCACCTTCCCTCGTTCTTCACTTACACGATCTGTCACAGATCCATTATTCATTTTCAGAGCACAGTGTTGTGAACCATGTCGCAGGTTCAATTCACAGTGTTGTGAACCAGATGTTCTGCTCAGGAGAAAGAATTGGGTCTTTGAATGCAGTAGTTAGGATTTAATTAGAGCCCTGTTCTGAGGGACATTCACAAGGACTGCCCGTAGCCCAGACATGATCCTGAAAATAGTACTTTAAATGCACATCTCTCTCCATTGGATACAAAGGCAGAATAATGCCCCAAAGCTAAAATTATCCATTGTGATTTTCTTTCTGTGTAAACATTTGTTTAGTTGTTCCTGCTTTTAACAACTTTTTTCAGATCATCTGCTGTTACACTACCCATTCACCTGGTTTTCATCTAGTTTTCTTAATCCCTGTGAGAGTCTTTGTTATGTTCTCTCTCACCCAAGACTGTATCAAGCTTTATAAGTCAAATCTTCTCATTTGCTTCATAAAAAGTTTTTTACTCCATACTTCTCCAAACGTGCCAGATTATTGCCCAAACCTTTAGTAAATCTAATTTATGTTAAATATTTCTCTTCATACAAATTAATTAGCATTAAAAATAAGATATGACTGTAACATTTCTGAACACTTCTGGAAGTGCTTAAAAATAGTGTTAGCACACTAAAGGTATTACTGATAGTAATTCCATTATTTCCACATACAATCCCACATGTACACACACTGTTACATGAATATTATTTAACTTTGTCCTGGCTCCCTAAAGATAAGGAGCTTTTAATTTTAATATTGGTTTGCATGCAGTGAGAGAGAATTTTAGATTACAGCAGGGACCATGAACTACACGCACTTTTTAGCAGTGTCTGTGCACATCAGCCTGTAAAAATTCTGGATGCACATGCACAGGGTGGGCAATTGTGCACATCAGCATCCATCCATGTCTTCAGCTCTCTGTTCTGAGCATGCCAGACTGTGGTCTGTGTACAGATATAAAGAGTTTTCCACGTTATAGGCACAGGGACTATTACAGAAAATCATTCATTACAGATGAGCAGCATATTTTTCTGCATCTTTTTCAATCATTAAAATATGTTTCATAGTATATTTTTAGCTCAGTTCATTAAATGCATGCACAAACTTGCCCACATATCTATAATTCCACGAGGCCACTTTTAGCAGTTTTGCTCAGTAACATTAAACTCTGTGTACTGCAGGCTTTGTGTTTTACTACTACTGCCATGAGCTTTGCAAACTTAATTGCCAGAGTGACAATATTTCAGGCGGAGCTGTGAATTGAGGCTGCTGTTGGAAGGCTGTGTGTCACAGCTGAGGTGATGAAGGGCAGGCACTGGATATCTTTGTATGGAAGTGTTAGAATTTTATTCATGGAAAGCCAATGTTTGTGAATGCCGTCCGTGCCTGCAAGGTGTTGGAAGTCGCTAAGGGATGTGTCAAGGTCTTTCTAACACACTGCCTGATTCTTGATGCCAATCATCAAAGAGCAATTGGAGAAAAGGCAAAACGCTATCACCTTTGTATACAGCTTTTAAAACTCACTTTAGACTGTGGATATGAGATGTTGATCCCCTTTCCCAAATAGGTAACAGGTTAATGACCTTATACTTGGATTCTTTTCACAAACAAGTTTGTGCCCACTCTGATTTTTCCTTGGATTGCAGAGGGTCACACTCGCATCAGTTTAACAGAACAGCAACACCAATAAACACCTGCAGCTCAACTCAGCTTCAGCTTCTCTGTCTCAGGCCAACGGTTGCAGATGAAGGGAGGAGGCATTTCTTCATCCTTGTATCCACTATTATCAAAATAATTACTGCATGTCTAAACATAATTCCCAAGAAAAGCAGAAGGGAAAAGCTGTCTCTTTGATAATACAGTAGAATCAATAACAAAAATTAACTAATGAGAAGGTAATAACATAGAGAAATGAAGCAGAGGGAAAAAGTAAAGCTGAAGTACAAATATTGGAGCATCAGGAATTTGAATTAAATAGACCTTTCTATCTCTGTCTCACTTTGAATTTCCACAGCTATTCCAAGTACATGCAGCAAAATCCACTAAAGTACCTTTCTAAGAAGCTTCTGAGGAATTAACATAGCTGAAAGCTGAGAGTGCAAAAGTTGACAGGAGATTTGGTCCCTGTATGCCACATAAAATCTCAAGGCAAAATCCTGGTCCCACAGAAGAAATTGGCAAATGTGGACAGGATTTTGCTCCGTCTGCTTCAATATTCAAACTGAAAACTGCTTTGTTTATGGGATGTGGACTGCATGAAATTGAGTTGCCTTCATTTTATCTGTGCAGCTGATCTCCAGCCTCTGGTGAAGGATTCCAAACTCTAAATAAAAGAGGGTAAGTGGACTTTAAAAGTTGATTTTGTGGATTGGTTCCTTTCCCCCCTGCTCTGGGCTGTAAATGGTTCAATTACTAGGATATCATCAAAAAGTCTCCAAAGTTTATCCACCACACACCCAGGAATCCGGGTGTTTCTTTAGTTATTTTGTCGAACAGAAATATCTTTGCATAGGTGTTAACTTCCAGGGTTAGGTGGGTTTATTGCTTACATTTCCTATCAAAATTGTTCTATGAAGAGAAACAAAAGATGAAATAAAATGTTCAAAGGAGCACAGCAACACCACATCACTGTGGAAGGGATCCAGACAAAAACCTACTCTAATAAAGGCAGCGTTGTGTGGTTTCCCTAACAAAATTCGTAGGCATCAGGTATAAAATGTCAAAAGCCCTTGGTCCTACACGATCTATTTATATATTTGGACAAAATTATACAACTATAATTCCAAAGGTTTTTTGAGTAACACATCACAAACACCAGAAACATTTCTCCTTAGACCACTTACATCTAATTTTCATTAGAAATAATGCTATGTAAACATCTAGGGTTTACACTGTAGGATTGTACTCACCCCTACACAAAGAACTCCATCACATCTTCAAGGGCTACGAGTGGTGATCATTCCTTGGAAAAATCACTTTTAGCCACGTGGATACCACACTAACACAACACTAACTGCTTTATGAACAACTGTATCACCTCTTCCTGGTGATCTATTGTGGACAAGATAGTGTCAAGAAACTCCCAGTTCTATGCTTAAATTCACTGTATTTTCATAAAGGAGAGGTTCTTTGGCTGGCTGGAGACAGTTTTCTACCTGGGTGAGTTAATAAACAGTAGTGCATCAATTTATTTGGGAAAGGTTATTGCTACAATAAGAATGGCTGAAAGTTACCTGGCAGCTTGTCTTATTTTGGAAAGAAAACAGAGTTTCAGAAAGTATTTGATTCTTGGATTCCTGCACTTAGCTTGGATGGCTGAGATTTTCCCTTATTACTACAAGAGTTGGGCAGTAATGCCAAATGTTTTAAAAAGTGGATTTTTTTTAGCTGTTTTCACTGCCTGTCAGATCTACAAAATGACTTTTAAAGCTCATGTAGAACACGCCCAAAAAGTATTCTTTGTTGGAGTAAAGTGATCATTATACTGTAACTAAGAGCAACAAGAACCTCTTGCAGGGCTCACGCATTTATTTTCAGCCCAGATGAAGAGCTCTGTCTCATTAAAGGATGCTCTGCATCACCTGGAAGGTTTCCTACAAACTTCAAATGTCTCTGCAGGACCTTTTCCTGCTGGGGTGGAACTCTTGTTAGCTGTTTGTGTTTCCCAACATGGGTGATCTGCTTCCCAACCAAGCAAATCCACTGCTTCCCTACCCCAAAAACTCCCCGTGAGTACCTTCTGAAATGGTCCAGGGAGGCAAGAGATGTTGCCTCTTCACCAAAATACAGAGATTCTTAATGGCAACATTGGCACAACGAATACAGTCCCATTCCCAGGCACTTCATTGCCTTATCTTGTAACACCACTAATTGGGAATTTTTGGTTCATCAACATAATTTGCAGGGTGCCAGCCACTGTAGAGTCTATTCACCAAATAAAATCAGAGTAAGCCCTTTGGTTTGTGGTTGGGTTTTTTTGGTGGTGGTGGTTTTTTTTTTTCAGATGGATACAACATTTGGTTATCATTCTTCCCATCACAGGTGGCAATCCCATTTGCTGAGTGACTATGTTTCTTCTTACTTATTTGCTGTTTTCTTGCTGTTCCTCTAATTCTTCTTCAATCTTTGCATTATCCTACAATTGTTCCTGGATCTGATGTCTTCTACAGTCTTTGTGCCTACAAAATCCAGATAATGCAACAAGTAGCTGCTATAAATGCAAACTAAAATACCTATAAACAAATAAAATAAAAACTTATCTAAATACTAACAAAAATGCCAGCTCTTCTAAAGCTGAGGAAATCCACTTCCAGTCACCAAGCAGCAATTATTATTATTATGACTTTCATGCTACAGTAGGCAGTATTATGTTTGCTCAGAAGACCAAGTAATAGATAATAAAAGGGTCATCAATTAATGCTAAATTATATTATCTATTTTCATCTATAAAATCAGACACTGAGTGTGACTTCCCTCCTACAACATACTTTGAAAAAGGCAAATAAAGGAGAATGAGAGAAATGTTATGAATTGACTTTGAAGCAGAGCATATGCTCTACTTAAATGGAGATTATGTCAGTTAAGGATGTATTTGCACATACTCAGAGTGAACATCTCCAAAATCTCTGTGCATGTGTATAAGCACATACTCATTCTTAAACATATATAGGCATGAAAGTTCATCTTGCTCAGAATTTAAAATTCAGTCATATTTTCCTCAGGAGCCCCTGACTATCTTGAAAGATCTGTGCAGTTAGCAGATAGCTGCAGGTACATTCCCACCACTGCTCTGCCTTCACCTGCTGTTATTTTCAGAATATGAGAGGAAAGTGAGTGATGTCTTCTACTCTCCATCTAAGAGGACCACAGGCACTCAGTAAGTGTTTTAAACCATCTTTGCCTGAGTAAGTTTCTTAATGTCATCTGGCATATTCTGACATTTACTAGCTATTTGCAAGTTAGGTTAAAAAAAATTACATATACAGATCATTTTCTACAAGGAAATAGCACGTTTTGGTGATAATCCCAGTTCACCCAAGGAATCCTGATTTCACATAGATCCAGGTAGTAGAACTGATCTATTGTGTTAATTAACTTTATCAGAATAGATAAATTATTGCATTATTTATCTGTTCTCTACCATTTGAAAACACTAAAATTAGAATCCTGAAATGAAACCATAACTAATGTGGATCATCACAGATATCATTGCTTGATCTGTCTACTTGATCTGGCTTTAATGCTTTAAAATATGGTTCCCAAAACTAATATTGTCATAAACTAAATGCATCATCTCCTGAAAAATGATTCCCTTTTCTAACACTATTTGGTATTTCTCTTATTTATTGATGTCTTTTAAGCCTTTGTCTTAGTGTGTCAGTACACATAAAACTTATGCAGCTTATTTGGTCACATGTTATCTACATGGCTTTATCAATATTTTTGAGCATCTGCTGCCTGGCAGCAGCATTCATTAGATCATGCACAGCTTTTGACTGCAGGGGGATATTTGAGCTCAGGTGTAAACTTTTGCATGGCAACCTTCAAACCACTGTGAAATGAATCCCCCTTTCCTGGTCATAACAGGAATATAGTTGTGCAACTGTTAAATATCTAGCCTGAATTATTCTTATTTTCATGGTTTGGACTGCCATGGAAAATTCAGACTAAGCACGCATTAATACTTGCACTCTTTGGCACAGGTTGTGTTTTTTCTTTTCTCAACCTGTTGCACAGTCCTGAGTAATGATTGCTTATTCTTCGTCTTCAATTCTCTTGTTTCTCTCTTTGATCAAAGCCCAACTGTGTCATCTACAAATTGGTTATGACAGTCACATGCAGGAAATAATGTTTTTCAAAGATACTTTGGATAGAGAAAGTAATCATTTTCAGTGTTGCAAACACTTTGTCTACTTCAGTGTTTCAGTCTAATCTTTGATCTTGCTGCTCCATGTGTGTACTATTATACAATTACCACCCATG
>NW_008236442.1:2938934-2965075 GCF_000691975.1 Corvus brachyrhynchos | reverse complement strand
CAAGAAAACAAATATTTGCACAAGTTCCCTCTGTAGAAGCAGCATTGCTTTGTGCAGCTGCAGTAGGCAATCTTCCCTACCATTTCCTTTGATGTTTAGAAATGATCAATAGTAGAGAAACTGCATCCATCTCCTGCCTGCATGTCTGTGGCTAAGGAGCAGACACACACACAGCTCTCAGCCTTACAGGCCTCATTATGCATAATTACAAGGCGTATTTCCTTGTATTACAATAAATAAGTGATCCATATTCTTGCTGTTATGATATCAGACAGGGTGGATAAAATCCTGCAGCCCCACTAAGATGATAAAGTCAGTGGGATTTCTACTCAGTAAGAACTAAAAGAGACATGAAGAATTTGTCTGATATTATTAAGAGGTCCTTTCTGGATTACAGATAAGGTGCGTTATATTACCCACTGTTTGCAATCCCAGAATATTTTACATTTTGTCATATTACACTGCAAGCTCTTTGGAAGTCCCTATTTAGCAGCTCTTACCACTTTCAGATGGGAGCAATTGGATTCAGACCACATGAAAATCTTGGAGGTGTTATTAAGGACATAAAGAATTTGAGGGCTTATTGGAACAAATAATTCCTTGTCTTTGCTTACCACACAGGAAAAGGCTTACTTTTATTTTTGTTTCCTGAGGCAGGGCTCCAAAAATGTATGAATTACTTAGGAGTAAGGTATTACTTATCCCAGCCTTTGCACGTATTAAAACAGTAAATGAAAGATGTGCCAAAGGAAGCCCTTGCACACCCATGTGCAGAGGTAAATGGATGCAGATAAATAGAGGCACTACTATTTAAAATCTTCAGTTAGCTGGAAAATTCATCCTTCAGTCGTAAATCGCCCCTGAAATCTGGAGACATTGGATTTCAGATGAATATTTTATATTACATCTTAAAGGCTCTTCACTACAAGAAGTAAAATAATTGTTATTAAATTCTCAGCAGATTACAAGGCATCTCCAGCACAGAGTGCAAAGGAGGGATTGGGCCTTTGTGGTGCACAACTCACTGCACGCTGGGGAAGTGGATTTTGCTTTTTGAAGGATATTTGCCTCCAGCATAATACCAATAATGGAAATAATATCACATCATATAAAGTTGAAGCTTTTATTCTCTACAGAACTGAGGAATGATGTGAGAAGTACTCTGGGAATTTTACCCCTTAGATTAAATATTTGAGTCATGAATGTCTGAGACAATCAGTTTCAGTTCTGAAATTACCTTGCTATCTCAAGCATAGGAAGAATAAAAGATACTTTCTGTATTACAATTAAGACATGGCAAATCTTATTTTCAACAAGATTTTATGCTTAACACAAGAGAAGAATTTTTTTTTAAATAGTGCTGAGCCTTGATGTCAGCTTTTCCATCATTATCTGAACTCAGCCTGTGCGTTCATGGATTGGTCTGGTCCTCACTGCAGCCCATTCCATAGTCAGACCATTGTGGTTCTTCTCTCAGGTAACAAGCTACAGGATAAGAGGAAATGGCCTCAAGTTGTGCAAGGGGAGGTATTAGAAGAAATTAGGAAAAATTTTTTCACCTTAATGTTTGTCAAGAGTTGGAACCAGCTGCTGAAGGCAGTGGTGTTATCACCAACACTGGAAGTGTTTATAAAAGCTGTGAATGTGGCACTTGAGGACATGGATTAGAGGGGAACATGGACGAGCTGGGTTGATGGTTGGACCCAATGATCTTGGAGGCATGTTCCAAACCTAACTATTCTATCAGCCTATGGTGGCACTGGAAAGCCATTCCAAGGCAGGAAGGGACCACAGTGGTCATCTGGTCCAAACTCCCAAAAAAGCATGTGCGTTTCACTGCAGTGTTTCAGGCCAGCAGACACATAAGATGCAGGCATCCTAGAGAGTTTACCAAAGGTTTGTTCCCAGAAAATTCCACAAATAAGCCCAGACCACACACAAAAAGTAACACTTCTGTAACAAAGAAGAAAATGTAAGAATTTTCTCCACCTTGTAAATTTGATCTGTAAAGCTTTTACAAAGTTTCTATCTTCAGAAACTTCTGTCTAAACTAAATTCATTATAGATGTAGAGATGATGCAGAACCAACATTATTTGTTCTCAGGGACGATTTAGCAAGTAGAGAAAGCAGCATGAGATAAATGTGTGTGCACATGTGTATTCAGAGGACTATGTCATATGTATTTTCTTCTCTATAAAAAAACCCACTAGATTGTACTTCCCAAGAAGTGACATAATCTCTATATGTTTAAATACTTTTCTACATAAAAAGATTGGCATTTTGAGTAAAAATGGAATAGGACAGAAGGGATTTGCCAGGCTGAGAGGGGCAGGCTCAGTTCATTTCTTCAGTTCGTGGACTTCTGCCTCAGTAAATATGATTATTCAACAGAGTTTACAAGGCTCAGCACTGAAACAGCTGCATGAAATCCTGTGACCTTTGCAACACAAGAGAATGGAATTCTAGAGGCACTTTCTGACCTTAAAAATCTTTGAGACAATGGAATAACTATAAAAAAGGAGAAATTTCATACATCTTTGAAATGCTGAGTCCATGGACTTTCAAAGAATTAATTCCATGTATTCCCTTTTTAGCTTATTTCCTTTTTTTCCATCATTCATCTACATTGAAGATAATATCTAAAATCCAATGTAATTATATTGCCACCTAATTCACTGGGGCCAATATATAATACAAGAAAAATCTTCAAAATACCATAAATTGTGCACATTAAAATGAAATAGCAGAGACCACTTATTATACAAAAATGGAAAAATATTTGACATTTTTGGCACAACCGGGACACAACACAGTTACAAGCATGAAATGTTGGTGTAGGCACACAGTGGTGCCAAAGGGTGACGATTTCACAGCTCTCTGGGCCTAAAAAACACAACAAAAATACTCCAAAGGCCTTCAGAGCTACGAGGGGATGACGTGGGCTCGTGGAAGGCACGATATCCATGGAGCTCTCCAAGGTGCTGCCTGCAGGGTCACAAGGGAGAATCCATGGTCATGAGAAAATACAGAAGCCTGAACATTATTTATACAAATTATTCTTTTTCAAAAGAACTGTTTTCCTCACATCAGAGGTGTAGATGGGCTCAGTGATGAAAGGGAAAATGTTGTCAATAGAAAAAGCAGAGAATTGCAGCCGGAGAAGCAATAAAATATGTATAACTTGGGGACTGGGCTGTTTTATGCTGTGACTGAAGGTGTGGAGCATTCTCCAAAGGCTCTGCAAGAGGAAAGAAATTCCACTCATATAATTAAGCAAACACCAAGAAAGAGAACCTTAAATCTAGTGCAACCTGAACAGAGACTAATACAGCTTGACAGAAAAAATCTAAGTGATTAGAGGAGTAGCCGAGCGCTCTTTAGAGGCATAACGAGCTTGGGTAGGAAGGCCAAAGACTTTCATGCAGCATTTCTTTTCAACCACTGGTTGATTGGAATTATGCAAATAGAGCAATGTGTAAACTTGATTTATATATAGACCTCAAGTCCTGAATAAATAAATTGGACCCGTCCTAGTACAGTTAGTGGAAATAAAATAAGGTTTCTGACTTTGGGCTGGAAATATTTTTTTTAACATAAAGCAAGCTGCATGTAATAATTTCACTACTACTAGGTTTCAGCATATGGTTAAATTATTTTCCAGAACTAGGTACAGTCTAAGTTTCAATTTGGGTAATTGTGAATCAAGAGAGTTGCTGCAAAATTTGATCCAAAGATGTAATATTAGGTGCTGCTAGGAGTTTTAAGAGATCTCTGATTTGGAGTTCTGTCGTTTTGTTAATAAAAGCTAATTACCAAGAACTCTACTGCTTTCACTGCTGTTGAGAAACACATATGTACAGCTTCAAAAGTTCTGTATGAGGAATAACACAGTTTCTAGAATAGGACACGTATTACTGGAGTGCAGGGGAAATAGCTCCCTAGAATATTCCAGCATTTTCCACATTCCTTCTGAGTTTATTTTTTTTTATTTCTCAGGGATTTACTTGCATGACTTTGAGCTTAAAGCTCTTGGTACCTTACAGAACTGTGCCCTGTTATCCTGTGCCATCTTAATTCTTTTGCAGATGCTGTATGACAGAGAGAACTGTCCAAACAAGTCCAACAATACAAAACCTCTTTTTCCAGACCACTTTCCTGATATTAACTGCCATGTCTGTGCTACTGTAGATGCAGTTAAAAGGGAGAGAGAAGTAACAGTTTTTTGGTTTCCCTAACATTTAGTCATTTAATTATATTTCCGAATTGGATGAGAAGCAGGGAAATTACTAAGGATTTCTTTTTCTTTCAAGTATTTTCCATCTAGTTTTAGGACCAGATCTTCTCAAAGGCATGCCACAGGGAAAAAAAAAAAAAAAAAAAGGAGAAATTGAATGGTTTGCCTAAGTACAAACTATGCAGGTCACTTATAGATGATTACAAGTTAAAAATTTGAATTTTATGATGTTGTTGAAAGTTATGGGTGTCTGAATTAGCCTCACTGGGGGTAGTGCTCGCTTACGCAGGATTAAACATCAATTAGTTCTATGATGTGGGAAGTGCTGCATTTATCAGGCAAATGAAGTAAGGTATATATGCATAATATATGAAGACAGAGGAAATTCCACAGCTCATTTTGCATGTGAAGAGTTTAACTGAAATCATCAGTACAAATAGAAAAGAAAAAGAAATCATGAGCAGTTCCTGTTGGATCTGATCTCCCACCCAATCAAGAAAGGGAGACACTGCAGGGAAGAGCTGCACAAAACAGTCCTTGACAAGCCCAAGAAAGCCAACACTCTCCATGCACTCCACAGTTGTGTGGAAAGATCCACTTCTCTGTGAAAAGCTATTGAGTTTTGGAAGCAAAGATCAAACAGCCAAGCTTCATAAAATCATATCATCCACATCAGCAGCCCTAATTTATCTAAATGGGGAAGCTCAGTAACATTGAGTTTCACTTTGTGCTAACACACAATAACATTTGGGCCTGATGTGGCTATTTGAAAGGCTCTCTCCTTGTCTGGGTAGAGATAAATGTATCTCAGTGTTGAGCCAATTATTCACAAAGACAACAGGGGACTCACATCAACAACTAGCTAAGCTTCCAAGTTTGCCAGTGAAAGCGAAAGATGCACGTCAGCTGTTTGTCTACAAATATCCAGCAATTATCCAGATACCAAGACACCCAGTAACACACAGTAGTCATGGCAACCTGCGTTTGCCTTATTTGAAAATGAAGATCAAAGTGCTATTTGACTGGAGTAAAGTATACCATTTTTTAATTCTTTATTGATTTAGGAAAAAGATTTTAAACTTCTGTCCTATGTTGTGAAGATGTCATTATGAGTATTCCAACCTGCCTGGAATGTTCTCACTTCTCTACTTACAATTCTCTATTTATATGTCATTTGCAATTTTACTGCCTCATTTTTACTTTGGATCTGATGGAAATGTACTAATGAACTGGGCTCTTCACCTGTAAACCCTCAGCTTTCCTTCCACATCAATCAACAATGACAGCAATCATTATTTAAATAATATTATAACAGCTAGGTCCTGTGAAAAACACAGCATTGCTTTAAGTTTGGCTGCAACAAACACAACTCAGAACTATTCTGAATCCTGAGAATCCCTGGCCAGTATTGTATTGTATTTTCAGGCTTGAAACCACTCATCCCAGACAAACCTGGTTGTACTTATTTTGCTTTCTTTGTATAAAGCAAACAACTGCCTAGAGCATAGCTGAGGGTTTTATCCTATCTTGCTCTGAAAGATCAGCGGGGACCCATGTTGTGAAGAGGAGCTGCTGGGACTAAAGAAGGAGGTGGCACAGAGAACATCCATTCCCAGGCTCTGCCTGTTGAGCTTTCCCCACTTACCAGGTTTTGGGTTGGGAGTGACTTTTTCTCCCCTCTGTGTCAGATCTCAAGACTTGTAGGATGTTTGTGCCTTTCTCTCTATGAAGGGTGAGATTTTCTTGTTGGGATCACCCTCTCACCTCAAAAAGTGCCTGGATTTCCAACTCTCCCTGACCTCTGCCCACCACACCCTGTTACTGCCCTGAATGCTTTGCAGTCTCAGTGTGGGACAAAACTAAAATCATAATGTTTAAGAGCAGTCAAAGTAGAGGAACCAGTCATCTTTTGTGTCCTCACACTCCCTGAAACTGCCAGGCTGCAAAGGTGGATACAGGCCAGCCGTGACTTTTCTGCATACAAGAAGCATTAAAACAACTGTGAAGGAGTAGTTGCATAAACCTGCAAGGCAATAAGCCAGATAGTTTTTCTAAGATCATTTCCAGGCAATGTTCCATTCCCAGTGGAGGTTTCTATTGATCAGTGGTTATTTTTGCTTGCAATCAGCCATAGACTTGAAAAAAAACCCAACCAACCTCTGCTTAACAGAGCATCATCATAAAGTGTATCAAAACTAGAAAGGACCTTTGATTACAGTGTACATCCACTCATTATTTTTATTTTCTCTATCTGCCTTCTGTTTGTTTATTGCTATTCTCTTTACCCATAGCTTAGAATCAGGAATCAGCTCTGCCACAGTCAGATGCTTTATTTTAGGTATTTATGTATGTATTTATTTATTTATGTAGGTATTTATTTATATATAAGGGTACAGGAGTTGATGCAGCTTAGAGTGTCTGACCCTCACCATCCTACTGAAGGCAGTGGGACTCTGCAGAGTGTGATCTCTGCCAGTGGACATTGCTGTGGATGAGGGTTTGGGGAACTGGGTTTTCATCTGACTTTGTGCTAAAATAGCTCTTTGAATGCCTCTGTCTTCTAACAGCTTGGAGCAGCCTGGGAGTACTCACATTGTTAGCAAAGGCAGAGTTTATTTTGTAGGAAACTCCACACCCAGCTAAGGTTTACATCTGTAGGTCTTTTTTTGTGTTGCTGTGTTCCATTACAAGAATAATATTGTCTATGTGAAACAAATATGTATTTGGCTTTAACCACCCTTAAATGTAGATCTTTGTGAATGCTGGTTACTATAGTTACACTGGCATTGTGGGTAATTCTTCCATTATAACTGTTGCATGTTTGTATATAAACAGCTGAGCCATATTTTTCTTACTTTAATCTAAGAAGCCACAGGAAATGCTTTGATTTAAAAATTGCTGATCAAGCCTGCGAAGTTAAAAATGTGAGATCAGGGTGAAATCAGCACAATTCACTGCATTATTACTTTAAAACTTAAGGGAAAATATACTTCAAAAAGCTGAAAAAGTGTTAGATGATATACACGAGTGGGCCCACAATCCATTATGATTAAACATGCACTTAACCATTTCACAGATTTCAATTTTAATGCCGAACGATAGGCTTGTTAAGCCAACCATGAATGGAAAGGCTTGCTCAATGCTCAGGCTTCTGTGATACATTCAGATCTATTAGAAAGGAAAACTTTCTTCTCAAGTTAAACTCTTCAGGGTTCTTTTGTTTGTATTTCCTTTTTACCCGATTGGTGTCACCAAGCAGGAGATCAGGTCAGTCAAGCAGGACCTCCCTCTCCTAAATGCCTGCTGGCTGGGTCTGATCCCTGGTTGTCCTGTATGTGCTGTGTGATGGCACTCAAGAGTGTGCTCCTAAAAGCGAGGTAGGAAAAGGAGGGTTGCAATAGCTCTTGTAGAATTAAGTAAAAATGAACATATTGACTCTCACCAGAGTGAAGTTCACTAAACAGGGGGACACGGCTCATTGTCCTTAAGCTCTACTTTCTGGTTAATTAGAAATTAAAGCACTGTGGCTTTGTACCTCAGATTCCAGCACCTCAGTAATTGCTACTAAGGAGTAGAGTTAAGTGGAAAATAATTGCAATCTGAAGGTCTATCCCCAAGCAATCCAGAACAGCTCCTACCCACCTGCTCTAAGATTCCAGCTAAAGGAGCAGCTCTGCCAATGTCAAGATCCAGCAAGATTTTCGGATACTTTTTGAACTGCAATAAACAATGATCTTTCTCATCTGTGCTCACTTTTGCTGGATACATAGTTTACACTCTCATGTCTTTTTAGGGTGTTTGTCTAAATCAACCTGCCAACCACTCAGAAGCTGAGTTCATGTTGCTTCTGATAGAGACACCAAACTCATTGACAGCAAGAGAGCAAAGGCTTAAATGAGCATCTTCAAAACAAGGACATGGGATAAAAAGTAGAGAAAATTTTTGGAAGATTTTATCCTTGTCTTCCAGCCATAGTTGTTCCTACTAATTCTGCTCCTTGCATCTTACACCATCTTACACATTACATTCCTATCTCAAAATCTCCTTCAGTTTTCTTCTAATTTTTTCTAACCTAATCTCTCAGTTCTGTCTTTTGTATTGATAGCCTCTGACTTTATTCATGGCAGGTAGGACTGCTTATTTAAAATAACACATTTTTAATATATGCATTAATGCTGTTTTAGGAACAGAATAGTCTCTACTTGGTCAGATTAGTGTATCTCTCATTTAATTACAACTCAAAAGGTTAGAAAGTTTTATCATGCACACATATTCTCTGGGAATTATCTGACTCTAAAATATAATTAATCATCCTCTGTCATGCTTTTATTATACCCACTGCTCTCTGGAGTCATTCTTTTATTTTGTCTTCATTCATATTCCTCTGACCTTCTTCTTCACTCTGTTCCCACAGACCTCAGGTGAATTTTAGCCGACTGCTCAGAAGGGAGTGGATATTGTTAAACCCATTTGTCAACCACATTATCAACACACAAACATGAGATCTCTGCATATGCTTAGCATTTTCCATATATAGAAGCACAACTATTAACATGGATGGCATCTGTCAATGTTGACTAAAATTAAATTTTGGAACTCCTGTAAATAATAAAGCAGTCATATAAAGATTATTTCTCTGGAGCATAAGCTACCAGTAAACATGATTTGCATATTGTGCTTACAGCTGTTTCAACATGAACTGTTTGCTGTGGTTCATTAAAATGATTTTATTTGTCAGATTCCAGGATAGTTGCTAGTCTACGTACACCAGGCTGGATGAATGTGGTGACAATTCAGGTTTTCAGAACTATGCACATGTGTAGTGGATTAGTGAGCCAAACTGAATAATAAAGCTTAAAAAGAGGTCATTAATCACATGTCTCTGACGAGAGAAATGAAAGAGCAAGGACCTCTGAGAGATGTTCCTATGAAACAAAGAGTACAAATAGCAAAGCAATGTCCCCAGTGAAAAGAAAAGCACTTTTATAGACCTACATCTCACTTCCATCCAACACACTGCAATCTTTTCTATTGACTTAGCAGAAGTTAAACTGGGACTTGGGCACAAAACTTAAATGCATTTCCATATAATACTCTTGATCTAGATAATAACATCCATACGTCTAAGAAATGTCTTACTCTAACTTACAGTAAATTGACACAAACCTTTTTTTTCCTCTCTTGAAAATTATCTATTTCCTTCCTCCATAATACCACAAAAATCTAGATTTTCCTCTCCCCCCTTTTTCTCCCTATACTCACGATCTCCACAGAGCAGCAAAGAGCAGTCAGAAATTTGATTTCATCTATGGAGTCGTCTCTTCCCAAACAGAAAAATGGCAAGATGGCACAAAGACTGAATTAAAAGGAATTCTGTGCTGCGAGGACACGTGAATGCCCAGGTAAGACTCACCACAGTCACAGTCTGTATGTTTACAGCTGCATTTGAGAGTTCAGCTGTGCCAGAGAAGAGCAGCAGAGAAAGGATCCTTGACATCATTTAGACTTTTGGGAGTAATCCATGTTTCTGTCAGACCCTCTGGGTGTGAGCTGAGCCTGGTGGGGCTGGCTGTGAGCTGGAGGCTGGACCCCAGGGGACTCCAGCTTCCCCTCATCACATCCCCAAGTGCACTCAGTCACAGGTCAGGTGGGAAATTTAAAATGCTAATGTTGTGAGTAATTAGGCAGCTTCCTGCTTTTTGGTTATCCAGCCTTCCCTTCCACCTCTTGCTCTCAGCCATCATAAGAGAACCTTAAGAGGTGTCCGTAGATGACCATTGGGTTTTTTTCTCCATTTTCAGAGCATGCAAGTTACACAGAGCAAACAAAGCAATAGACGTGACACCCATTGAACAGCTGTGTCCTGAGCAAAACCATTCCTTTCCACCTTCTCTCCCCATCCAACTCCTTGCCCTTCATAGTCCTAAGTATTTTTCAATATTATTGAAAGAGTACTAGAGTGAGAGATAAGATTGCCATGGTGTGGCACTATATTTTTATAGGTTTGGACATCCCTGAGAGCATCAGTGCAGCTTTTAGAGGTCCATTTTCCAACCAGGATCCAATCTGGCTGGAAAAGACATGGATGTGATTGCAGGGGTTCCACACCAATCCATTTTAACCAGTGCCAACCTGAGAGCTTTGGTGGTTTGCAAATGCACATCGATTGACTCCTGAGTCTGTAGTCCAAATGCAAGGGATGTTTCCACTGCTCACAGAATATTACAGGAATTTAACTCCTACATTTACCATAATAATCAAAGCTTTAACCAAAATACACATGGAATAATTGCTCATTGCTTGCATGTCCAAGGAAAATGTCCTGCAAAGTATTTTGAAGCAACAGTCTGTCTCAGAAAGATCACACGTGAAAAATATTTCAGCAGAAGAAATTCTGTTTCTAATCACAGGTAAATAGATTTGCTTCCAGAAAAGCCTGTCCGCTCTCAAAAAGTCTGCCAAGGAAATGCAGGATTTCAAGAATGCTGGAACAGGGAGAGAGGAAAAATAGCTTTTTCAGTTTCCCAGCCAATTCTGGGCTTGAGAAGGAAATTGGTTCAGGTCAAAATAGATACGCTATTTCAACAACAAGAAAACCACTGCATTTAGCATAGGTACAATCTAAAATGCTTCATTTAACATAAAAAAAAAAAAAAGTATTTTATGTTTTCAGTTTATTTAACCGAACAAAACATTGTTTCATTTTTTAGTATGTAGAGCTTTTTTTTTTTTTTTTAACAAACTAAAAATGCTGATTTGAAGCAAAAAGTTCAGAACTTGGATCATTAAAATGCTGAAAAGAAACGTTTTGGCATTTCCCATGAACTGGTTTTGAATTCTCTCTTGTTCCTGTATTTTTCATCTGAGCTATTTATAAGATTTGACCCAAATTCTTTTCTCCCCAGCTAGCTCCTCTTTTTCTGATAATTTATTAGTTGTCCAGTAAAATAGTGGCCAAGACCAAAAGGCAGCATCAGTTCAGTTAGTTAATGAAAGCAGTAAAAAAACCTCTTAACACATCAAAAATGGAGAGCAATGGAATGAGAAGACTGTCCTTACTGCACTTCTGTTTTTCAAAAGATTTCCCATGAAGGGGCTCCCAGAATAGGCAAATTGTGCCTTAAGTATGTAGTTTCTCCTATTTATGACAAATTACCCTGTGTCTGCCTGTAGGGACAGATTTTATGCCTTGTGCATATGCTGAAGCCCAAATGTTTGTTATGAAATCACATTATTGCTCCTGCTCTGCCATCCTGCAGGCCCTGATGCTGGGGGTTGGAGCTGTGCATCCTCCTTTGCAGCACAGGTAACTAATTCCCATGAATTTTTGTGTGTTGAAACAGCAGCTTTTCATGGACTGGGTGAGGAGTTGGGAACGACCATATTCAAAACACGGGGATTGGGATACAAACCCATGGAGTTTTGCCCTAGCAGATATGATAACTGAACCAGATATGCCAGGTGCAATCTGGATTTTGGTCAGGGGCTGTACTAGGAACTGCAGAGTAGCTACTGAGGTATATTTGCTCCGGTTTTGTATTATTTTCTATCCCTACCATTTTTCCATACTCATGTTCTGGTTCTCAATTCAAATCAATTTACTGGAGTCAAACTCTCACCCAGATGCTGACACCAAATAATACTCCAGAAGTCCCCACAAAGACTACTTGTGGGCAGGTGCTAAGCTGGCAGGAACAGGGTCTTTTATTTTAGCAAGCAGAAAGGTTTTGATATAGTTCAAATTACATAACCACATTTTCTTCCAGCAGAAGAAAGACAGACCTTATTGAAGTCAAAACCAAAACTCCCATTTACTTAAAAGGGCCAGAAAGTTAAAAATCTAAAACTTTTGTAGCTTAAAAAGGAGAATTATAAGAGAACCAGCTATCCCATTAATTTTCTAGGTCTGTCTGAGAAGTCTGGTCTGAGGAGCTTTTTATCTACTAAAATTTTTGAGAAAATTGAAGAAAAGAAACTACTTGCAAAGGGGAAAGGAAAATGGACAACTCTTTCAGTTCTGTAGTGAAACAAAGGAAAAGTAATCTCAGTTTTAGGTGCAAGTTATGAAACATCATTGTAATTTTTACTAATTAATTTGTAGCCATATTGCTACAATAATATATATTATATAGCTACATAATTGCTAATAAAGCAAAGATTGCTGTCTGCACCAGATTACCGATGATGGCTCTGAGGTGGCTGTGACATATATAAAATAAAACCCCACCCACCCTCACACTGAGATGGCTTTAGAATCACAGAATGAAGATATGACACTGCCAGTCGAGCCCACCGCAGTGAGTAGGTAGAACAAAGGACCAGATCTTGCCCTGCTGCAGGACAATATGCAAGGGCTTTGACAGAGCACTGACTGCTGCAAACAGACAGCCACAAATCTCAGGTGTCTAAAACTCAGTCACAAATCAGCCTGGCAACAGCTCATGAGCAGGCTGGCAATGACCTCAGCACTGTCACACACACTCTTATCTGCTAAATTGCTTTGTGGTAACCTCACGTCATGTCCTTCACCACACTTCTACAAATATTTCTCTCTTGCTTTCCAAACAGCTGACAGTGGGGCTTCTGAACATTGGAAGGATTTTTTTATTATTATTTATTAAGTATTTTTTCTTTTGTATTTGTAGACACAGTCCATTCCTCCTTATTGATACACAATTAAAGAGCTTTGGGATATAGTATGTATTTATTTATCCTATGGACAGCTACACATTTAATTAGCCAAGGGGTAGTTGGCAAACAAAAGAATTTCCTATGGCAGTGCGTGAAATGGGACAGTTTCAAAGGCTGCTCAAAGAAGGTCTAGTCTTTCAAAAAGGAAGAATTTAGAACCCAATAGAAAACCTCAATATAACCCTTTGTTTGTCTTCTGCATGTGGGTGCTTTACCATAGTTGTAGGACAGATCTGCTTTTTCAAAAACACACTGAATATTCCTGCATGAAATAAATACGACATTGCACAGGTTTACTGGAGGACCTAGGAGTGCAACTGGGGAAAATATGGTTTCCTAAATCTTCATTAAGGAACATCATTCAGATGTGCTTGGAAATCCCCAGGGAAAATCCACTATCCCAATGCATAATATGCTATGGTCTTACTCAGTCCTTCCTCTCCTTTCTATTGCAAGTTTCTCTCCTCATCTCTCTACAGTTTTCTGGGAGAGAAATACTTGACTGTAACATTTGTCTCTATTTAGCATTTTCCCCCCTTCTGTTGCATGTTCTACCCTGTCCTGACTTTCCTATTTATACAGCAAACTTTCTGAAGCAGAAATGTTCTCCTGTTCTGTACTGTGTCCCAAACCACGGTGTCCCATCAATGCCCAGTCTGTTGGCACAACAATAATAGACTTGATAATTATTACTGGTCCATGCTATTAAAGTTACATCAGTGATATGAATGAGCAAAAACATCAAGCTGCTGGGACAAATATCTGCAAATTTCTTAGCAGATGTCATATGTGTGTGAGAGGCTGAGGTAAGGAGCTAAACAAGTACAAATCTGTTTACAAAATTATGAAAAACCTTGGAAAGGATGGAATTAGTTGGCACAGCACAAAATGGAGTTATTATGGTGCTAGACACTCACTTCACCTACCCTTGTTTTACATCAGGGGTCATACTCCATTACCTTTTGCTCCAAGCTCCAAGTCAAATTTGATTAGGGACTAATCTGATTCCACATAATGAGAATACTATTTAGGATGCATGCTTTAAATGTGGCTTTCAGTCCACAGTTTGTGAGGTTAATGAATTTAACAATTGAGATGATTTGTACGTTCCATGGATGATTTGGCATGGAAGACATTTGTAAAATGTGCAAAACTGGCTAAAAATGGCATTTCAAGGAACACAAGTGAATAATTACAGCTGATGCTACAACTCGCGCTTGTCCTTCAATGATACATAGGTGGCTAATATTTTTCAGATGTTTTTAGAAGTACCACTAGGAAACATGAAAGGAAGAAAAAATTCTTCGACAGGTAAAATGCAAGAAAATATCATAAAGTTTTGAGCCGATCTAGCAAAGTACTTTGGTGCTACAACCCCTACACTTACACAGTACCTCCAAATGAGAATGGAACAATTCATGGCTGGAGTCCAGACTACCTGAAATCACTACTTTGGTCCAGATGTGGGCCAGATGTAAGACTTAACCCTCACTTCCAAATGCCCTACCCCCAATACTTTTCTGTCCCACCCTGGGCCCTCTCTGAACACACACATCCACAGCCTTCGTATCAGAACATGGGCTCCAATCAGACATTAAGGTTTTAAAGCTAAAATAGCTAAACTTGATGATGCTGGAGCTTTCCTTTTCTTTGCACAGAGGTTTTGTAGCTAAGTCTTCAACCAGCAAAGCAGAGGCCCAGATGTCCTCATCACCCGCCTCTGCTGAGCACCCTGGTCACTAAATCATAGGCAGAGCAGCCCAGTGCTGCCGGGTAGTGGAGATAACAAGAAAGCTGATAACTACCTCTGGAAAGGTAGAAGCCCTGGATTAAGGACCCTGCTTCCAGAAGTACTGGCACATTTTTGTCCACCCACTTGAGGCACGCTGCTAAACCAAAGCATTTAGGCATTCCCAGAGCAGGTAGCTTGATGGGCTTTCAGAGCTGCAATTCCAGGCACAGGAACCTGAATTTTGCCCAAGCCTTGAACTGATGCTCAGATCTTGTATTGGATTTGTCTTGCTTGCTCCTGCTCCAGGACCTGAGAGCCAATTTCTTGTCAGAAGCACTGAATCAGAGTGGTGGGAAGGCAAAGAAATTCAAATGGCACTAGAAATCAATAATGACTGCTCTTATATTAAAAGTTCGTTGTAGCACAAAGCTCTGCAATCAGATGTTGCACTTATTATAGCTCTTTTTTAGAATTTGGAGGCTGGGGATTCTGTTGGTGAACAGAGCACTGGGACATTTCATGCGAAGGAAGCTATTCTAGGAGAAAGAAAGTTGTATACCCCAGACCACCATCAGGGCCTTAAAAGCAGCGGCAACAGTGGCAGCTGAACAATGTCCTAACAAAAAATTAAAATCATCCGTCATGCTTACACTGCATCTCAGGGCTCACTCTGCTGTGTTTCCTTGGAGCTCTATTTCAAAGATCACCTTGCTGCCAGCATGTCACTAATACTTTTGCCCCCCACAGAGGCTACAGGGAACATGAAGTTCACTTTCCCTCTCATTGAGTCAAAATTCAAACCTGTCGGGAGAAGCGGTGTTGTCTCCAGACAGAAAGGACGAGTTCATAAAAACCTGGAGGAGAAACAACCTCTTGGTGAAGAGATGCCAGCTGATGCCTGGAAGGAGCTGCAAAAGGTGGTGAAACATTCCCTTTTCTCTGGTTCTCACCCTTAAACGCTCATGACACAGCATATGCCACCCACAGCAACCTGCCTTCGTTGGCACCCATTTACTTTACAGCAGTTTAAATACAATTTACAATGACACAAGATGTCAGGTGAGCCCCTTGTGACTTTTTGTGCTGCTCTGAGTCCCAGCTGGCCCTACTCTGCAGGGCTAAGAGGACCTGTCCTCCAGCCACCCCTCCTGGGTGCACCGGGGACCTGCTGTGTCCACGTGGAAATACAGAAAATCGAATTCGAAGGGTCTCCAGTTCTGTCACACAAACCCCTCCAAAGCTAGAAAGGATAATGCTCTGAAGCACTGTTGTGTCATCCCACTTAAGGCAGGAGCATTACTGCTCGCTTTGCTCTGCTGCTGAAGCGATCTCTTCCCCGTTAAGTGCACAGGGCGTATCACAGGATTCGCCTCGGGGCACAGTCTGTAGTGACTGCATTTCCCAGCTAATGAGCATCTGAGAAAAGGGTGTAAGAGGAAGACACAAAGAAGTAGCAGCAATGCTTTTAGCTAAATATCAGTCATTTGATCGGTCTTATTCCAGCTTAGTCCAGCCTGAGATGAACACAAATCCACTAAGATCCATGTTGTTACTTACTGAGCTATGGGCAGCAGACATGGTCTAGGGAGGATCACATCTCTGCCACTGACAATCCAGGATCTGTGCCTTCTGAACAACCACCTCAAGCACCCGACAACCTGACAGACATTTCATAAAAGTACCTTTATTACAGGGTACATCCTGACTGACACAAACTTACTCAGCTGATTTTTGCCAGCTGAGGATAGTGCCTTGGAATGATGACAGCAGGCCAGGCTGGAGAAACATAACGAGAAATAAACAGTTGGTGTAAGTTCTGCTGCTGTCTTGAAGTGCCTCAATTGAGTTTAATGGTGATTGTTTACAGCACGGAGTGCAATACCAGTCATAAAGTGGGAGAGCAAGTGATCAGATGACAGGGAAAAAAAAGGATGTGCGTTTCCCTTTTGCAGAGTATGTCACAGAAACCAAAATGTTAATTCTCTACATGATACAAGAATGCTATCCTAGTCCAGCATTTATAGAAATAAGCTGGCAAGACTGTACAAATATTAACATTTTGGAGAATGTCTCTGGTTGAGTTAGCTTTGGACACATGCACATTGTTGAAAAAGCACATGAGAGGATCTTCAATAAAAAATAATCATTTCAGTGAGCACAATGCAAGCAAGTGAAAGCAAGTCCTGTTTGTTGCTGGATGCTGACCAATGAAACAACTCTGTATTTTACATGGATATTTAAATGTTTCTATTGCTCATATCTTCTTCATGATTTGCTTAATACTGACCTTCCAAATGCAGCTACTTGTAATAACCAAAGTAATTTGCCAAAGGTAACAACAGTAACAAGTAACAACTGCGCTTAGGCTTAGCTCCCATATTGCCACAACAATATAACTGAATTAGCATCTGATGGCAGGGAAGATTTCCAGTCCCAGCACAGTGAGATAAATGTTACTAAATGTTAGACTACTGTGAAAGATTCAACAAAACATAATTACCATGATTATAGGCTATAAAAAGTAACATTACAGAAGAGCTCACTTAATACAAAGGAGAGGAGGAACAAAAAATAGATTTCTGTCTAGAGGTCCCTTTTATACAATTACAGAACATTTCAGCAGTCGATACAAAAAGCCAGGTGGTTGTACCCAGAGAAGCAGAGAGAATTGGTTTTTCATTAAACCAGTGGTGTCTGCTCACTTGCCTCCCTCCACCTGCTTCCACCAGTTTTGTTCTGATGAGAGTCACTTTGATGAGCCATGACCAACTTGTCACCCCACAAAGGCATTGAGGCTACACATTCCACATAAGGACTTTCACACCATCCACAGGAGCACATAGAAGGAAAGAGACTTTGAAAGGGTCCAAAGCAACAGTGGGAAACAGTGGGAATATATATGTTTTATATATTTATATATATTTATATGAATATAAACTTTCTGCTATGAACTATAGAGAAATATTCTTTCTTTTGTGAGGCATGGAGGTGACTTTCATAGGATTTTCTGTGATCAGACCAGTGGACTGGTCCCCATAAACATCATCCCCAACATATTGAACAGAACAGTAATGAGTGGATCTGTACTCAGTGCCACTTTGGATAATATTTATCCCAGAATATACACATACTCGTCTGTCACTTGAGTGACCATCCACTTTTTCCTCTCCACAGTGTAATCTACGTTAGGTTCATATTTCAACATTTGACTCACTCATAAATGAATCTTGGGGAGCTGGCACAAATGAATGTTTACCAAAATCCCTCAGAGTGCCAGCCCTTCTCCTCCTGTTACATTGCACTGATATTTTCTTTCTCTTTCCAGTGGAAAAGCAAGTGCACAAAGGTATTTCTTACTAACAACTCAGCTTGTTAAAAATATTTTAATGACAGATAGACACACAGTGTCTTTTTTTTTTTTTTTTTTTTTGGTCTCATCAGGCATTCTTATCAATTACATTTTTCTTCAATGAGCTGCCTGAGTTGCAGGCAGCTCAGACTCTGCTTAAGCCAGAATTAAAAGCATGACCCAGAAATTCCTTACAAAGAAAAAATGATTGCTAAAATAATTTAAAGTTTTAACTAATGATTCTATTGAGTAACTTGTACTCAGGTCACCACATTCTTGTTCTGGGTAACTTGTTACTTTTCTGCTACGGAGAGACTGTTCTTAGCTAGATCAATAATGTCCTGCCCTGCCATTTTAAAAAACCTGAAGCATGAAAAAAAAAGTTTTGAAAAATATTTTGAGCCCTCTTTTGTGCTTCAGAGACCTCAGATTTGCTTGTGCGCTGTAAGAGCATAGATCTGTTGTGCCATTCACTGACTGAGTGCAATCAGTTTGAATTCAGTGGTGATTATTAAAGGAATGCATGCAAAGGATGCGGTGTTGTTGAAGGGACAAGGTTCATGTAAGAAATTGAGTCTGTTTTGTGCATCATGAAAGGCAGAGGAGAGGGATGGAGTGGCAGCCTAAGGTACAGCCAGTACGTGAGTTCATTTGAGCCTCTGCTCTTGCCGAAGTCCTGATGGAGTGAGGCAGAGAGTGATGCTCTCAGAAGCATGTACCTGCATCTTTAGCTACCTAAATAATGTAGGGAATCTTAGTCATCAGCATCAAAATATCACATTGTATTTACACGCACTGAAGGCAACATTCCTATTAAATACATGCCAGGTATTGAACAAAAAAGGAAAGTAGAAATGAAACCATCTCAGTACATTCTCTGAGGGGTATTTACACAGCATGAGCAATGTCCCAAAACCAGCCTCATTAGTGGTCTCCCACCTTCTCTGGCTGCAATTTAAGGAAAGACTTCAATCATGACAAGCTCACAAAGTGCCAAAGAACAGAAAGACAGGAGCTGCTCAGTAACCCACGGCATTCCCATTAACAGCCCCGGAGCGATGCGCATTCCTCTGGCAGCGCTCCAGAACTGCGGGTATGGATCCCTGGGAGCCGCCTCCTCCAGAGGGGCTGCACAGCAGTCCTGGGAGCATCTGCCGGATGTCCTCGTCCCTCTGGAAATAACTGCGCTCCTAGGAGCAGCACATCCCGGCTTTACCCTCTTCCACCTTCAGACCCATCCAGATTTTGTTCTTGGTGTCTGTGCTGAAAATGTAGTTACAGCAGCTTCCATATCACCTTCCCACTCTTCCTTCCAAACTGGCAAACCACCAGAATCTCTTTTTTTTTGGTTTCGGTTTTTGGTTTTTTTTTTCTCTCCCCTAAATGATAGCCAGCAACAGGAAAAGCAGAGAGATGGCACTGGGGCTGGGCAGGGGCCAGTTTTGGTGGTGTCTCGGGTGGCTGAGCTGATCTCCCCCTCCTTGGTGTGGAGAAGAAGTTGCTGATGAGCCACCAGTATAATCCTGATGAGTTTATGGATGAGGAAGGGAGTGTTGTGCTGCAGGCATGACTTGGTTCCCTCTGCTGTTGTCCAGGTGCCAGGTCTGCCCGCTCTGCAACCTTTTTCTAGGCTTAATTATTTATTATTTTGCAATCCAGCCACAAACACTGGGACTTGGACTGGTGGGAATCTTTTATGTGTTCAGAAGCATTTGAACTTCAGCTTTGCTCAGGATCACTTTACACAACTTGCCAATCACTAAACATAACTAATGATCAAATAAGATGTAAATGTTTCATGGTAAAATTGACAAAAATCAATGAAAAAAGTCTTAGTCATTCCAATTATTTTCCAAATTCAGTTCATAGGTGACAAATTAATATTTAAGCATATTGGGGGAGTATGTGCCCTTTATTTAAACAGCAATATAGATATCAATTAAAGGACAAATTAGTTATACCTTTTGACTTATGTGCAAGGAAGAGAATTGCTATAGTGTGAAAGAATTTTTAACTAGTGGGTAGTTTGGTAATTAGGGAGCTGTCAGAGCTTGTAATGTTATCTTGCAGCAGTTGGTGTTCAAAATACTTCTTGCCACTCATGATCTGAGTGGGAAGCTGTTAATATGCAGCTAGAGTCTACAAGAGTTCAAAGGGTAGAATTTAATTACGATACTGTAAATTCTTAATTTTCAATTACTATGACACTAGGGATCTGCCCTTGAGAAAGGGCAGATAAAAGACATTTTGGCTTTTACAAATGTATGAATAAATAGGAAGGCAAAGAGAAATAATATTTGCAGGATAGGATTGTTACACTTGCAAGTTCTCCAATTGCTTTTTTAATTTATTTTTGCTGTACTAGATTGCAAAACAGTTTTCCTGTGTCAACAGTTACAATGCATCATTTGTAGATATTATCTCACTCCAGGCAGCAGCTTCAAGGCCAGCAGAAATAATACTTTGATCTTGCAGTGTACTGTAAGCCCACGCACAGCTGATGGTCACAAGAGTTATACACAGCAAATAACTGCCTGTTCTAGGAAAAACCCTTGTTTAGAATCAAACACCCAGCTACCTTGCAGGTCTCCTTTATTGTTCAACTTCACAGGACCTCCTTGGCCAGTGTTATGCAAATATTTGGGAGGAAGCTTTTCTCTGTTTTCCAGTTTTATCACCGTTCACCAGTGACCTCACACAGCTGCACAGAAACAATCCAGCTCCACCAGCAGCCAAGTTCCACCCAGAGGCTGTGGACCACATTGTAAACGATGGATCAAAGTATCCTGCTTCCAAGCTGATGTGTCATTACTAACTGCAGTTAAGTCTATAGCAGCAACCTCAGCACACATGAACACTTTTGTATGAAAGATCATACTTTCATTAGAAGGGGTACAAGGGATCATCCTGAAGTCAACATTAATGAGGAGAGCAGAAAAGCAGAGGAAGAAAGGTTGCCTAGGTAACATAATCAAGTTTAAAAGGCAAGAAACTTTTGTCCCATAGCAGTGCTTCAGCCCTGTTTAAGGGGGACAAGACTGAGCATTGGCCCCACGTAGCCTCTCACGTGTAGAGCATCATCCTTGTGCTGCCCTGCACACAGCACCCAGAACCGACCTTCCAGATGTGCTGCAGGGCTTCACTCCTGATGTTCCTGCAGTTCTGAATACCTGAGCTGAGAGTTCCACAGCTCCCAGTAAAACTGAGCGAGATCAAACTCTGTGTTCCTCCCTGAAGCTACAGTGGTTTTATTTTATGATGGTCTTTATGCCATGTTTCACAATCACTATCTGGGGGACTGCAGCAAAAATCGTATTTGTGGGCGTTTCCCACCAAACCTACAAAATGAGAATGACTGCTCCAAGACCAAATATTTAAAGAAACCCTTTATTCAACCTGAAGAAATAGTTGTAGTTGAATCCCATGTAGCAGACTCTCATTGGTGGGGGAAGGCATAAATAGCCGTAACCAAAAGTTTACATAGCGTGAGACACTGCATTGGGAAATTGTGCTATTAAAGTATTTTTCCTGAAGTATTGTTAAAACATTTATAATTTATATAAAAACACCAGGAGGTACCTTTAAAGTTATTTAGCATGAAAGTCCAATAAAAATCTCCTTAGGTTTTAACAGCGTGATACAATAGCTCTCACAGTGTGTATAGTTAGCCAGCTCATATTCAGTAGTGCAGGGAACAAAAGCACAATGCTTAGTGCTCTCTGTCAAGTCAAGAAAAAGTCATTTCACCACTTATGGTGATTTACATGCATAGCAAGTCAGCCCAAAATGCAGGTGCTTTTTCCAAGAATGGAGAGGAAGCACAAAAGGTCAGAAACATCATCACAAGCACTTAATACAAAGCAGTTTCATTAGGTTTCCACAGATACGTGATGCTCAAGGAAATCCCAGCTGAAGCATGTCCTTCAAGTAACACACATGTAGCACTATCCTAATTTGCTCAGTTATTCAGCAGTGGAGATCATGTCAGCTTGTTAATTAGGCAATTAGCGTCTGAGACATCAACACAACGAAGTAGGAAAACAACCTACTTTCAAGGGGTAGGTGCACAGAAATAATTTCTTTGGGGACTCAAATTTCCAATCCTGAGATCTGACTGGTCCCTTGTCTAGTTTTTCTTTTTCAGAATGAAAAATAAAACCGAGGCCAAACCTCTGGTTTCAGGTCCCACTGTAAAATCTCACTCCAAGTCAGTGGGAGTCTGGAGATACAGCCATGGGCAGATTTCATCTCTGTGCCTGTGATTAGTGATGTGAGGAGGTGAAAAAACAAAGAAAAGAAAAATAGAAACAAAACTCATTTGATGTAGGACTGCTGCTTTTTCATGCTCTAGGCCACTGCGCACCATGGCTGTAACTTTGGCATGGACCAGCCTTGAAAAGGCACACAATAAACAGGAATCATGATTACATCAGCATCCATGGTGCGTGCAAATGCACATCTCAGCAACAGCAGCAACAAAATCTCAGCCATTTTCCCCCTACTACAAGTTCTGACATGTGCACATGGTGCAAGACCTGCACTTCGCAGTGCTCAGGGAGGGGAGGTACTGGGACATTTTAGTGACAACCTTCAGGGCAGTTGAAGACTGTATTGGCACATGGGGAAGAATGGCATCCTACCAATGCAGGCTGTACAAACCAAGGCCCTGGCAGGGCCACGCATGCACAAACCTGTTTCACAACCAGTGTCAGCCAGTGGCATCACAACATTATTCTGATTGTTTTGATTTGTCCAGCACACAAACCGCAAATATTGGATAGGGATAGAAGGGAGCACTTTTTTTCTCAACTCTGATAGTCAGTTTTTTTCTAAGCTGATTTCCACAAACACCATTTAAAAGTGTTTCAAGGAAGTCTGTCAATAGCCTGAAGTGTTAATAGATTCTTTGGTAGACTCCAACACTAATCCAGACAAGCATCATGAATAGGCTGAGGAGAAACCCAATGGTTGTCAATAAACAACTGAGCCATTACTATCTATTCATTCAGCTTGATTAACAGGGTGGGCTTGAGTGAGAGTGTAAAGGCAGCTTCTTCTTGATATGGAAGTTACGATCATATTTATACTCATTGCCAAAGAAAATAAAAATAAAAAACACAGAATAAATTTTTAAGCTTCTAGAATGTAACTCTGCTTTGTGATCCCAGGGGGATCAAAGTTTGAATCTGCTCCCAGAGCAGAGCACATAAAGCAGCTTTGGTCACCCTCAGCCATCAAACTCCTGCCCTGGTGCCTGTGCCACAGGCTGAGCTCTGCCACAAACCAGCTGTTTACAAGCTCTTGCCACTGGATAGACCCACTGAGAGCACTATCCCCAAGCGCAGGTTGAAATTGCTCAGAACAAACTGGTCCTTGTTCTGTCTCAGGACCTTCCTGCTGGAGGATGGCAGGAATCTGAGCAGGACGGTTCACAGCTCACCCCTGGCAGTAACCTGCCAAGTTAAGGCACGTGTACCCAAGGCAATAATCTACAAGAGAGCGAGTGCAGCGTATCCACCTAAGGTACACACAGCAAACTCATGTCAAACTGCAGGGAATTTGCCAGAACTGCTTTTCTAAGGTTTGTGCTTTTGTGCTGACTCAGTCACTAGGAAAAAGGCAAGTAATGACTCTAAGTGAGTGTGTTCAAAGAACAAATAGGGTTTTTTATTTTTTATTCCCAATGCTGCACCCCTACTTCACTTTAGAGGTAACAGCTGAGGACCTAAGTGCATTATACTGTAAATACACCAAAATGGAAATGTTCCTCTGTAATGGAATAGTTCATCGCCTAGGCCAGCTTCTCCATTGATTTACATTCCACGTAGCCTCAGGAGCACTGCAAGGGCTGTAAATCAGCGAAGAATAGCATCCTTTGAGTCTAAATCTCCCCAGCCATTCAGAAGTCATGTTAATATGTAGCTAGAGCTGTGGTGTACACGGAGGGACTGTCAGTGGGCGCAGCTCCAATCAATGGCATTGAAAGGGAGCGCTGTGGTTAACGCCTGCATCGATCACACTAAAGGGTGATAAACCATTACACCATCAGCCAGGATCACTGCCTGACACGCTACATGAAAGATTCACATGTCTTTAAGGTTGTGTTTTTTAGAGTTGACTGTATCTTTGTTGAAACTACTGAGTTTCATAAGCCTGTTTTTCTCCTCTCTGTAAATGAAGCACACAGGATCTGGAGGACAGACATCCTTTAAACCAGTAAGGTGAAGACACACTTGGAAAAATGACTGTAAAAACATGCCTTGTCAAGTGGCAAATTTTCTTCTCAGTATCTTTAACATCTTTGAGCTGGATGCCAGGTTGATTTTTTTTCTTTAATCAGTAACACAGTAGGATGGACACTACTCTGAGCTCATGCCTGGGACACATGTGGTGACAGAGGTACAAAAACACAACTCCAGGGACTCAGGAAACTACATCCCGACGTAATTTGACAAAATCAGGATTGGAAGTGAAACCAACTCATTTCCACGGATGTCCTTGATACACGATTTTGCCAGAATAGAACACATTTCAAAGTTTTACTAAATGAAATAAATACAATTCCAAGCACCTATAGGAAGCAGCCATTAAAAACTTGTGCTTCTTTTTCTCACAAACACACTTTCCATGCTAATTTACACCCCTGAGCAACAAGGAATTTCCACATCTTACCAAAAGGCAGACAAAACCCACTTCAAAGTAGAAATGGAAAAGTCAATGTTGATTTGTGCCAGTGTAGGCTTTATACTGACACATAGGAAGAGAAGAGAAAGGAATTTTCCCCCACACTTTCCTTTATTTTTGCATTTCACATGGATAGCTCTGAAAATCTGGCTTGCCCAGTCCCTATAAAACAGTCCATCAATATTTTAACTGATTAATAGGATTGCTATACAGGACCTGCTCTTTCTGATTCCCCATGCTGGTGTTCAGCTGTGCACACTGGACGTAGCTTTCAGACACTCCAGTTATGAGACATTTTCCATTTCATCTTTTGAGAAGGAACAACTGGAGAAAAATGACTTCTTCTCATCAATGGGGGCAAAAAAACCCAAAAACAACCCAAAAGCAAACACCAAAAAATCCCTAAAATTAGCATCTAGAAGAGCAAACCAAGTGAAGGGACCAGCAGAAGCACTCAGGGTAATAAATCTAGAAATAAAAATGGGTACACCTGCCCTGAGACCAGCTCTCCCACAACCAGAAGCCATTTATGGTGTGTTCAAAACCTGTCCCTGGTTTAGTTTCACCCACAAGGTTATTCTGTAGAACACTTTAGACTAAATTCACAAAATCTCTTCCCTTTCTGACCCAAGCCCGGGACAGCCGAGAGCCTTTTCATATTTTATTTTGTGAATGAAGTTAACTATGGGCACACCTGAATTTGCCTTCTGACTACATCTCCAACCAGGCTAAAAGAAAGATCTCTGCTCTGCAATGTCTGTCTGTTACTTTAGTGATGTTTGTGGGGTCTCCTGAGCAAAAACATATCTGTAATCATTTTCCTGAGGGATTTAAAAGCAGGTACTTCTCCATCAGTAATTATTCTCATGTGATTCATGGAAGCTACTGCTGCCATGGTAGGGGCGGGGGAGAAGACTTTGGATTTTCAAGCTGTGAGATCCCTTCCTTCCATAGTAATAATGTCACTGCTGACTGAATAAATAGGCATTGGGCCTCTCATCCTCCTGCATCTAGAAGTGGCCATGTAATGTGTATATTTCCCATTGGGGGTAAGCACTGTGTGGGAGCCTTGTGCACAAATCTTATTAAATAACCTGTGGGATGCATGCAAAAAAGCCTGTGCACCTCTTTAAATAAACTAGCATGAACATTTATTTACCATTTTCATTTTCTCTGTCAATCAGCTTTGGGGAAAGGAAAAAAAAAGGGTAAATTGTTGGTATTCATAATGCCTCAGTACAGGAACACTGAGTTATGGGGTTGTTGTCTCCAGCATCTTTCCATGCATTTTTTGATAGGATTTTTTGGCTAATCTATTTACACAGCATTAAGGGTCTATTACATATGAATCAAACGCAAAGGTTGACAAAAACAAGTCCAAAATTCCTCTATACTGGAGTGTAGAAACCAACAAACAGAAACATTAACCCAAACAAAACCAGCTGCTGAA
>NW_008236442.1:2936279-2938885 GCF_000691975.1 Corvus brachyrhynchos | reverse complement strand
GAACCATTTTGGAAGGCAGGCTGATTTTCATAAGCCCATTAAAATAATTCCCAATTAGGCATAAAATAGAAGATCCAAGACGCATTTTTTAAGGAGAGAAGGAGAGTCTCCATCCTCACTGATGTTGTGATCTGAAGAGCTTTAAAAATAAAGCTCTGCACCACCCTCCCTCACCCCCATTTTAAAGTACTGCTTTCCAAGGCGATCAGGGATATCTCCTGGAAGAGCCAAATCAAACTACATCTTGTCCCTGAGAATATTAGCTGAGGAATGATTTTTGCAAGCTCCACTCTAAGACATGCACTGATTTGATGACAGCTTTGGAATCTTTAGATAGAGCTGAATTCTGGTCTTTTTTTCATAATGCCACCATGCCTGTCTCCATGAAAGCCCACAGCGTCACAATTATTTTGGCCAAAAACAGAGAAATAAACTATGAATAATCTTTACCCATTTCATTTTGCTATTCCTATTTCTCATGCAAGTTTGGGGGATTGCTCCTGATTTCTTTTTCCTGCCATGCTGTAAGCTAGCACATGATTTTAAAGAAGGAGATGTCAGTAATTAGGTTTATTGAGTTTTTCATGTTGCTGGAATTTTAGTGATTTTTTTTTTTTTAACGGACATGAAAAATTTTCTTCAGTTTTCTTATTCCAGGACAACTCGCAGTATTTTCCTCATGCTTCAGGGTGGGCACATGGACTGGTTCAAAACTCCATCTAGAAAAGAAGAAATGGAATGTATTCCCTAATAAAACTTATTTTCATTTACAAGATAAAGAAGGGTGAGGTACTTATGAAAAGAAAATAAAAATCCTTTAGGGGTTGAACACGGAAACTTCATATCTTCCAGCCACCTGTAAGAACCAAGGCTGCTGTGAACATCCCACTTGCCACTTCCATAGAGTTTGCATCCTGTATCTGAGAACTTCTCCATAGCTCTTACAGGGCTCCCAGCAGCTTCCACTGGCTGGGATTTCTGTATCTAAAGAAATCTAACAAGGTATTAAAATAATAATTCACTACTGGGAAATCAGTGGGATGCCAGCAGGAAGACAAGATAAAATAACTCTTAAATATGTAGATATTTCCCAAGGAATAGAAAACTTCAGTGCTCAGCCCCTCCATCAAAGCCTGCTGAAGTCAATTAGAAGACTTCACTTCAGCTGAGGTCTGTAACCTAGCATGTGGGGAAGGCTCAAAGAAAATGGCTAAGTTGGCTAAAACCTGCTTTTTCTCTCATTCCCCAGCACCTTTGTAGTTCAGATACAAAAATCAAAGAGATCTATGCTAAGAAAGCCAAAAATACAGCCCAGGAGAAGGTGTTTCTTCAATCTTGCACCTCTCAGGCAGATTCCACAGGACTTTACCAGTGAAATCCAGAAGGATATATCTGGAATCCATATAGCATTGAACAGTTGAGGTAAAAGAATATCTGTGGCACAATTTCTCTTAAATACATCTCACATCTGTCAAAGCCCACTGCAATCAATACTTTTATGACTGTAGCTGCAAGTTGCTGAAAAAACACAGCAGCTATCTTTTAAACTGATATCAGCAAGATATAATGGGATATCGGAATTAACGTTAGCTCAGTCAAGCATGACAGCTCGGTGTAATGACTAAGTGTCAGCTACTTTGAAAGTTTACATCTCTTTTAATTACCACGATTACCCAGCTGACTGGTTTTCAGCTCATACAGCTCCTGGAGGCTCCCAATGAGCAGCAAACTGCAAGACACAGAAATGTCAGCAAAGTTTTCCATGGCATTGTAAGGATCAGATGTTGATCCTTATCAAACTGCTGTCCCCTGCTAAGAAGAACACTGCAGAACACATTACCACTGCTCAGGATGGGGAGATATATCCTATTTTTGTTCTCTCACTCCATAGAACAGCTTTGCTAGGAGGTGGCAGTTGGGGAAACTCAGTAGATCAAGGAGTTTTCTTACTGCAAGGCCTCTTCTGTATCCCACCAAGTACAGGGTGGTTGAAAACCTGCTTGTTTTATTTCTAATTAAGGCTTCCCTCTTTTGTTTCCAGGCTAATACAGCCCTTCAAACCAAATCCTGAGGGTTACATACTAGGCACAAGAACTGTTTCTTCCCTGCGTGCACGGACAGGTTGGAAACACAAACCTAACTTTTAATGAGTCCTGTTTCCAGCTAAACCACCTTTCCCTTTGTCACCTCAGAACTCCCAAAAGGGAGCATCTGTGAGGGAGCACCAGGTAAGCACATACCTACACAAAAGCCCTTTAATTGGTCAGTCCAATACCAGACCTGGATAAGGCAGACAGGGACCACTGGGACTCTCCAAGTGCTGATTCCAGGAAGGACAAAGGGAAACTTCTGGCTGGTGAGTGCTGAATTAGGCCTTTTCTGAGAGATGGCATTTTGCAGTAGAATTCAGTCAGGGAGGGACAGCTCTTCATCACCTCTGCAGTCCATGAATGTACATTTGCACTCCTACCCTTCACCCCCCACGTTCTGTGGATTGCTTGACTGGTGTGCTCACCCTTAATATATTTTTGAAGAAAGTATTTCAAGAGATATGAGGAGATGTTTTCATAATGAGGGTAATTGCCATCGCATTTTAATGTACTGCA
>NW_008236442.1:2926699-2936062 GCF_000691975.1 Corvus brachyrhynchos | reverse complement strand
AAAAAAAAAAAAAAAAAAAAAGACAAAAAAGAAAAGGAAATAACTACCTAGTCACTTTGGCCTCATTTTATAAATAGTGCCGTCTAGTAATTCTAATTGCGACAGAACATTGCCTCCTAGAGATTGATATCACTACATTACAAAAAAATAATCAAATCAGAGTGCAACAAAGGACAGGGGAGCTCAGAGAAAAAATAAGATTAGCCATAGATAGGGCCCACTATCAGAACCATAATAGTGTTATAAATCCCATTCCTTTCAATATATCTGACATAGTATACACAGATAGAAAATAGCAGTAAAATACCACATACAGGTTCATTATTTTCCTTGCCACAAACTGCTTCTTGGATAGTTTTGTGAGAAGTGAAGGAAAGGGGAAGAGGTCGTTTAAGGGATGGTAAAGGAGCATTCGCTCATCTTTTTTTCAATGAGCAAAGTGCTTATTTTGGACATGCACTGGAAGGTTCTCACAGGAGAGATGAAGCCACTGACAGCAGCCCTCAGGTACTACTGGCAGCTGTTCCAAAGCCTGTGAACTCAGCCAAGCCATGAAAATCCTTCTCCAGCCTGTCAAGGCCCAGAGAAAGCAGCTGAGCCTTGTTAGCAAATCAGCCAGGCAGAATAGGTAAACTTCAGTTCTCCCAAAAAGTCAATTAAGAGGGCTATGAAGGCCTGTTTAGCTGGTTGGTAATAGAAAAGAGATTGGCAGCCCTGGCTTGGGAGGCAGGAGCCAAGGTAGCTGGGATAATTACTGAGGCTGTGTGAGTACACGATGCTCTTTGGGGCTCTGTTAGGAGCAGACAGGCAAACAAGACTTGGGATGGGAATGCTGTTAATGGAGCACTGCAAGCAAACCCCAGCCTGAGCAGAGCTCTCCCCTGCAACACCCAGACCCTGTGTGAAGTGCATTGCTTCTGCTGTGCTGGCCTGACCCTGCCAGCAATCCTGCTCTTAGACAGGGGAAACACTGCCCATGTCACAGAAACTCCTGCTCAGGTCTGTGCTTTTGCTGAAAAGCAGATTTTATGCATAAATAAGCAAGTGCAGGGAATCTGGTACAGAACCTCCATGAGTGAGATGCAGCTTTAAAGCAAAGCCTGTGAAAAGTCCCAGTGGGAAGCATTTTAACAATTGGCATCAGAGCTGGTGGGGGCAGCAAACGGAGCAGGTGAGATAAAGCAGGACAAGGCATAAATTGTGAGGCCTGGGGTCAGTTGGTGGAGAATGGGTAAGAAATCTCCTTTATTCCAGCTCTCACCTACTGTGATTTCCCCTACAGAAAAAAAAAAGAAAAAAGACCTTTCCAAATGGAGAAGCCTTCAATGCAAGCTGAATTTTATGTTGGCTACAAAACGACTCTCTTATTAACCCTTCATCTGAGAATGTCCATCAGGTTCTTCCTGCACAATGTCACATCTCTCCCAAATCAGAAAGTCTCCTCCTTTATAAAAATCACACTGTTGTTCAGTGGCATTTTCCAAAGCATGAACCTGGCAGCCTCCTTTGTTTTCCACAGGAGCCCCAACCTCACCTCAATCAATCACATTCCTAAGAAAACTTTCTTATTTCTCCACCTCTCAAGCCAGCTAGAGCTGGCTGCTGTGAGGAAGGCATGGGCACAAGAAACCTGTAAAAAAGGGGCTTTAAACTAGGAAATGTTAAGTATTATTAATGCATTAGAGAGCCAACACAGTAGCTGTTGTTGCTGTCAAATGCTTTAGTAATACACTAATCTCACCATCCACATAATTCTGAGCGTCTCCCCAGAGAAGCCAGGATTACTGCATCGGCCATATAAAGGTAAATGTTGCTTTTCCCATTATGATTCTACCCACAACTTCCAGCACTGTCTGATTAAAATAACTTGGCTCTGACTTTCACAGTATTTTGAAGGTGACAACATTTTTAGACATGACATCTTTCTCCAACAGAGAGTGCAGTTACAGGAGGCTTTTAATGGTTTTTGCAAAGCAATAACTCTGCAACTTGAAGAAAAAAAACAAAAGGCAACCTAAATATGAAAAGGCTGCTTTTATTAAGATCCTCTTTTTCATTAACATTTGCATTTTAGAGCTGAATATCATTCTATGAATATCAACAGTAGAGAACTAGGTACTGTGGCACTGAAAGCTGCTTTTCCTAGTGAATTATTTTATGGTAAGTACCTTCATTTATTTTATTTAAGATTATTAAAAAAAGAAAAAAGAGAAAAAGACCATTTTGATGTGTGCTTTTCCCCCATTTTCAGCTGTGAGATGTCTCTGGCAAGTATAATCTGTCAGTATTTAGAGACAGAATAAACTCCATCAGAAACCTGGATGTTTCTTCTTGAATGTGTTGGGGAATTCTACCCAGAGACCTGGGAGCCCTATCCAAAAGCAGACTTCTGGAGATCAGAAAGAGAGGTTTGTTTGGAAGTTTCCCTGCTCCCAGAGCTGCTCTTTGTGCAGCCTGTGCAGGGACCCTCTTGAGCAGAGCCACCACAGCTGACAAAGCTCCCCAGTGGCCTCCTGCACCTTCCTCAGTGCTCCTGTTAGGATTATATTTTGTTAAACTACATCAAATGCTTGAAACTCCTCACAAGTCATAAAAACATAAACACAGTCACAATAAAAGTACTCACCAGCTATCTCAGAAATGGTGGGCATCAAGCTCAAGGACTTACTTTTCCTTACATCCATGAAACTTTCTTCTTAAGTAGCCTGGGAGTATAATTTACAAAAGATTTCTGATTCAGTTCCCTTTAACTCCAGGTTTGTCCTTGACTCCTCCAGCAAGAAGATTTTCTTCTCATAATTTTAAAATTTCAAATCAGCCCTGCTTCCAGAGCTGCTCAAGTGCAACCCTTCTTTTGGCCAGAATCCTTCACAGGTGAGTTTAAGTGTCTCAAATGTCAGCAAATGAGCTGCAAAGGGGCATCCTACTACCCACTTTATTTCACTTAAGTAAGGACAACAAATTCTATCTCTTTTTTTTTTTTTTTTAATCTAATGTGGTATTTGCAGATATCAACTTTATTTAGAGCTGCCCTGTGGCTAATTTTTATAAGCATTTGTTCAATAAATGCATCGTCCCGAAGTCCCAAGATTAGTATTTGTCTCCCCAACACTGTAGCTCAAATATTTTTGACAGAAATATTTACAGCTGATCTTAAGCTTTTGACAGAAATCTTCCAAGAATATCAGCACGTCAAGGATCTCCATTTGAGATCAGTGAAGCTACTGCTTTTTTCCTCTCTGCTTCACATGAAAAGATTCCTTTAGAATATCCTAAGGAAACTTTTGCAGTATCGTGACTAAATTTTCATGCAATTTGTAACTACTTAATTGTAATGAAGTCTGGGGAGAGCAGTACCCACTCACATAAATTAGGCTGTTGAGGACTGGCAGATGTTGCTGAGAGGTAATGGTGAAGCAGGACTATATTTAAAGGGCCACAGTTTCTTCCTGCTTGCTCCCAAACACTAACAGAGCACACCTTGATGGAGTATGATCCTGGCTGAGAACAATGCATGTAATGGGTAGAAATCTCCTTTTTCCCAGTTCCCATCCAGCTGGGAGTCTCTGAGCCATGGAGCAACTGGGGGCAACTTGGAGCCACCCCTCAGATGCTGCAGTTGAAGTCAGGGCAGGAGCAGATGGGTTTGTGTGGCTGAGACCTGTAGTGGGCTCCCCAGTGCCCCTCCTCTGCACTGAGCAGATCTTGAACCTAGGCCAATATACACCGAGCTCAGAAGGGTGCTCGAAGCATCTTAATTAGGGAGAAGCTTTATAAAAGCTGCTCTTGTACAAAATAACTCGTTTACTATTATAGAATATAGAAACAATTCAACTGCTTTGTACATTTCCATGTCCAATGCGCTCAGTAGAGCTAAGGAGCTCCCTTATAGCTTCTTAAGAAAGAATAACAATGGAAATTATTTAAAAAGGGCCAGAGAAACCAAAAATCCAGCAATTAAAAGCACCTAATATCATATTCATCCTTTCATGTATCAGATGCTACCAAACTCTTCTTGCTGCATGACTGCATTCACTACAATACGTAAAACTGGGAGTGATAGTCATGGTCATCAGTCAAATTATCCCACATCAAAAATCAGTCTCTGCTCTTCTGCCTCAATCTTGTCACGCTGCTGTGGCTCCAAACTTGGCCACTTCCCTTAATATAATCCTTATCTTTAATGCTTCCCTCCCTTCACCCTCCCTGCACTTAAAAATTGCTTTGTACTGCAAAATGCGGCAAAGGATTTTTTGGAAGAAGGGGAAAACCTCCCTACAGCAATCTCCCCTCATATCCAACTGCCAGTTTAGAAACTCAAGGTGTCAAAACCCTCCCAAGTGGCATTTTCCTCCCATATGTTTTTAAATGTTCCATCCCCAAAGGTGACCCTTCTGAGATGCCACATCCCCGGCAGGAGCACTCCACCTCCAAATCCATCTGCTCAGACCTGACACTTTAATTAGCTGGGAGGTGAGGGGACAGGCACCCACCCTGCTGATGGCACAGTGGGGGACGAGGCCCAGGTCTGTGTTCAGGGGTGACCCAGCACCTTTCTCATCTCAGCTTCTGCAAACAGAAACCACCAGGATTTCCCTCATACACTCTGGGAATGCCAAGTGGCAGAAAAAGAAATCCTCCAAGCTAATTACTGAAACAGTAAATGAGTCACAGCAACAGAAATCTCAGCAAGTGCTTGTCCTTTCATCACACTAAAACCTGTTATTTCTCTTGGGAAAAATCAAAATAATTTCCGTTACTTTAATATTAATAAAAATCATATCAGAAACACCAGCACAGGCTTACAGAAATATGACTGAATTTTAGATATATGGCTCCTTGGAATGCTATTCAAACATGCTAAATAATCTTTAATCAATGGAATGCTTTGCACTTGATTTTTTGGATGAAGTGTTTTAAGATAAGAGAGGTTTATAAAGCAACTTTCAGGTTCATTCCAGTCCTATGATACCTCTTCGAAGTTCAGAGCCATGGCTATGCATTCAAGAGCTGCATTACTGAGAAATGTACATCAGCTGGAAAATCAAAATATTATCACATCGGCATAAGGACATTATTTGGAAATGAAGATCAAGTAAAAATTTTCAACACATACAACAAATATTAGGGGAGGATATTATTGTAAATGAACTGGAGAGTTAAATAGTTCTCTACCACAGTGAAGAGGAACATACTTATTCCAAGAAAGAAGAGGTGGAACGTCTAGGTGGTGGGTAGGCTGAGATCCTTCCCATTGAATTTGATGACGGACTGCAAGAGGTGCAAACTCAGACCAACAAAATTATTACTTCGAAAAGCAGCAGGTTTCCAGCCTTGAGAGTTTAAAGAGCCAAATCTCTCAGCGAATTCTTTTCTGTGGGAATCCTTGGAAGTTTAACTGTGGTATTGTGCCTTTCCCTGCACACGTAGGCAATCTGCATCTCTGAAAACAAGAGAGGGTTTCAGTGCCAAAATTAAGTCAAGTGAGATTTACCAATGTGCAAAAATATCTGCTCCTGGAGACAGGCTGTGCAGTTTTAGGGATAATTTTGGCCTTTTGCAGAGGATGCGTAGTTTAAGCACTGTGCTCAGGCACCCAAATTACTCCTGAGCTTTCCCTCATGGTGGAAAGAAACTGGCATTTTTCGAAGGTGGTTCAGCCTGTCAAAGATCAGGCTCCTACTCAGGGCATTCAAACTGGGTGCCTAAATTTTTGCATGGTAGTTTCTTACCTCTGAGTTATTCCACCACCCTGACAGGATATGGTGACCGCTATCAAAAACCCAGGAGTTTGCACCAAGGGCAGGTAGTGCCCAACAAGTGTTTTGATACAGCTGCAGAAACAATGGGCTAAGAATGTAATTGGCATCGTATAATTATACAGATCACATCAAGAGGCTCTGTCTTCTATCAGGGTGACTTATTATTCCTCAATATATGACAACTTTCTACTCAGATGAAAAAAATAAAGTTTTTCAGTAGAATTGTAGCAAGCCATTAAACCCCCAGCCTGTGACATAGTGCAATGTGTCCAACACACAATACCGAGGGTATTGCAGGTCTCACTTCATGTCACATCAAGTCATTATTTTTTTTTATTGATGCATTGCATTCCTTGGTTTGGGATGGCAGAAGTTGCAGAGAGGTCTCTGAGGTGCAGGTCTGGGTAAAACAGACCATCAGGTCATGAGATATTTATCAAGTGATAATGTGAACGACCAAAAAAGAGATGAGGTGGGGACAAGGGCTTCTCCTGCTGGGAAGTTACTGAACACTTGGAGCCCAGGAACAGATATCTCAGCGGCAGCTGGCTGCCCTGACTCCCCGAAAAATTAATCACTGCAGACAAATGCATAAAAAAGACAACACCTCATTCTGTTTTCCACTAAAGCTGGTGGCTAAATTCCCATTTTTTTCCTATCCACCCTCCAGTCTGTGCCACGAGGCCCAGATGTGCTCACAGCAGTCCTGCTGTTGTGACAAAATAACACCAGTGGATTTGTGAGTGGTGCCTGTGGGGAAGAACCACAGGACCTTGTCCCACCACTGCGTACTCTCCTCTTGCTCTTTCTGCACAGTGCAGAATGGGCCCCCAGTTCTTGAGCCTTTGCAGTGTCAAAATTCCAGGTTTGGCCACTCACAGGAAACTCACCTTGAGGAATTTATTTCTATTCCTCCAGATACAAAACCTGATCTATGGTATATCCATTGAAGGTGATGGAGTTGTGACTGCACAAAGAGCTTTACCATCAGCCTTTCCTGGTGTTCAGCAGACACATTTGGACCCCTGAGAATCTTCTAACACTGGAGCAACATTTCTCACTAATCTGCCACTGTTTCGGTGGACATTTTTAAAAACAAGGATTTCTTACACACAATGCAAGAGCACTTCATGGTTTCAGACTAAGTACATGAGCAAGTACCAGAGAAGACCTTGCAAATACATCTTGGCCTAGAAACAGTCATTCTATGAATATTTTAATTGATAAAACCATATTGTAGAAATGTTCATAGAAAATTAACACAAGTGGAGCACAGAATAGCCAAAGGAAATTAATTTACAAGTGTGATGGCATGAAAAGTCCCAGGAGACACTGAGCAAATGAACTAACCCTACTTATATGAGCTCTCTCTGTGCTTTCAACATCAGCACTACACTTGGAAGGAAAATCCTTCTACCTGCAGCAGAGCAGCAGATGCATAAAGGGCTGATAAAGAAGACCAGTTAGAAATCTTTCTATACTGCCTTGCACTTGAAGCATAAGTACCAATCCTGTGGGAAACTGCAGCAAATTCCCACTCAAGAATAAGTTCACATCATAAAGTACCTGCTGTAAGTACCTTTATGGTCTAAATAGGACAATGCCACTTAGGTTGTGAAAAAGAACATTTAACAGAATGCAGCTATGTAATTATGGGCTACCAGCAGCTGGTACAACTCTGTGCTGGCATAACTGCTGTGCAGACTTCACATTTACTGGGCCAGATTTTTGGTTTAAGAAAATTGGTTGTAAAGACAAAAGCATGGGTATCCCTTGAAACTGCTCTGGGGAAAAGGAGGGTGGGATGCTACAACTGATGGGGCTGTGCTGGAGGTTTTCCTGCCTCTTGCCCTGATCTCTGCACAGCCCCACCACTTCCCTTCCTCCCAACCCCACTATGTCAAACAAAGGTAACATTCATGAGCAAGAAGGTTTTCTGGATGTGCAGCCACATTGGAAAGGGAGCTGCCCTACAGCAGCAATGAGCTCTTTGGAGGCATAAGTTTGTGGATACCTATTCTCATGCAAGAGTATTGCTAAGGATGTGAATATTATTTTTGTGCTCATAGGAGTAAAGTGGGCTGAATTAAGTTGGAAAATAGGCACTATATATACAACTATCAGATAAAAATCTGAGTTCAGGAGGGGCAATGAATCATTGTACATGCAGCAGTAATACCCAGCACCTTGTGAAGTCGGGGAAGCTTTTGCCACTGGCTCAACAAGCCAGGGTTCCCCTCTGTGTATACACAAGACCATAAACATTTCATAAATTATTGCAATCAAATCCAAATAAATATATTTAATAGACCAGTCTTCTCAAGATTGATTCTGAAGAAGCTCTGTAAAATGATACGTGCCTGTACATATAAAACACTGTGAAAAAAGGGCCCTCTTCCCTTACATTTTAAATTACTGAATACTCCAGACTGGTTCCTTTGATTTTAATCTAAAAGGCTGAATTTTCAGATTGCCTAAAGATAAATGAATATTTGTCATCTGTCCCACTAACATTTTTCTAAGATATTGCTTCTCCTTTTGGCAAACCTGCTAAGATTTGCTTCTCGTTTTCATCTTCAGTTGTACAACTGAATCTGTTTTGAATGACAAATAATTCATTACAGAATTCATTTTTTAGCTTTTCTTGCCTGAGACATCTTTTTGATTGTTTCAGGGCACTGTTCTAGCAAAAGTATCAAATCCACTCTTCTATTTATTCCACAGTGCAGTTTTGTGTTTTGCTCTGGCAAGCTTCCAGCTGAATTAATTTGACATTCACTGATCAGTCAAACTGTCCCATTACTACCTCCTGCCCGCCTTGCCATCATGGTCCACTGTTGACAAGAGTAAGGAATGAACATCCACAGGGTCACCTTCAGAAAATCTTTTATTTAATTGTTCTAGACCTACTGCTATGCCCTGAGGTTATCTGTAATGTTCCTGTGTGTCTCTCCTTTTCTCTTTACAAGTGTAGTGAATAATTTTATGTGGGCTCACACCATTCACAGATGGAGCCACTCCAGCAGAGTTATTTAAGCAGTGGCCTCACTAATTACCCTGAGTGCTTGCAGGAGGAGGATTGTTTTATTTCAAAAGCCACATGAATGACAGGCCAAGTAGACCATTCAGAGCAAAAGTGTTCAGAAAGTGGTACTGAGAAAGACTGACAAAACTCTCAGTATGGTATTATTTATATTCGTTATGCAAGAAAGACACTTGCCTTGTTTTCTTGTTCTATAGTACATTATTCCAATTAATTAATATTTATTATTTATATTTTTATTATTATTTAGGAGTGCCAAGTGATATGCCCAAGACAGTAGCATGGCTCACCAGAGCAGGTACAGTGCCAGAGGATCTGCAATTTCTGTTTTCATTTGTCTGAATTGACAGCTGTAGCAATTGTTATGAACTTCTTGTGGAATTAAAACCCATGTGTCTTGTGCAGGAGTTAGAGCATTTGTAAGGAAATATCTGCATTTTTGATTTTTCTTTTTCTGAGTGGGTTTAAATTTCCCATAGGATGACACACTTTTAAAACATTCTATGATGTTTTGTCATGGAGATATTTTGTTTCACATTTCACATGAATGACCAGTGC
>NW_008236442.1:2836185-2926633 GCF_000691975.1 Corvus brachyrhynchos | reverse complement strand
AGGGAACTGAAGTCCTTTATATTCTCCTGAGATCATTATAGAAGAGGTTTGGTTTTCTTTAGTTACACATATTCACTCATTCTTCTGGCTTAGGAACATCCTATCATTCATTGCTTCCCAGGATCACATAACACTGATCCATATATACCATTGGCTTTCCTAGGCAGTAAAATTCTACCAGATCATGAATCTGATATTTCAGATTGCTTTTGTCTGGAAAACATGTAATATTCCTCAGGCTTATTGTAAGATTTGGGCTGCTGTGGTGGAAAAGAAAGCATGATCTGATAGACAGGATTCATTTATTTCAATACATGACATTTTATGATGAATAAATTATCCTCTTTTCCTCCTATTTCTTACAATTTTTCAATGAGAGAGTAATTTCCATGATGCATATGATGACTTTTTCCTTAATAAAATTTTTTGTCTGAGTTAGGTGTACATGTTTGGAGTTCTGTGTGTCTCCACACAGCAAACACATCTCAACATTGCAGATGTGCAAATTCTTAATTAATAACAGCACAATCACAAGCATTACACAGAAGCTCCATCACTGTCACAAACTGGGTAGGGATGATTTAATATGAGAGAAGCTGTGCAAGGAATGGGGTGGATGTTTCAACAAGTCAAAGTCATAAGACACCTTGGGACCAATTTACTGCACACTTAGAAACCAAAGAGTGTCATTAACTTTAAGAGGAAAGCTCACTCTGCAGTAAAACAGAAGCCATCAAACTGGAGATGGGAGAGTTAAAGGAGTTATTAAAAGGATGGGAAGTAGTTTGGCAGGAAGGCTCCTGGTGCACTCCCTGAATGAAAAGGGGAGTTGAGGTTTTGCTGCTCCAGTCCCACAAAAGGTGCTGATCTACCAAGAGTTTGTGGGAACATATGGTTTGGTCTAAAAAGGGGTGTCTGAAGCAGAAACAATCATCTGCAAAGCCATGAGCAGAGACAAAGCTGGAAGAAAAGGAAAAGTTGGGCCAACAAAAGGTAATTTTCTTAAGATTTATAACACTGATAAGAACGTTATTAATTAAATCCTGAAAAAATGCATTGAGATCAACCTTATGACATGCAGGAAAAAAAACCAACTTTGTTTCTTGACATTCTTCATGATACAGCAAATATTTCCTATGTTCCTGGATCTAAAAAAGGGTTTAAAGGAGGTATTTTGAGTAAAGAAGGTATATTGTCTTACTTGAAATGAGCAAATATTTAGTTTTTTACCTGTCACACAATCAGGTGCAACCTGAACTCCTTGCCCCTATGTTTGCAAATTCATAAAAATTTCAAAAAATTGCCAAAAAAGGCTGCTGAATTCATCATAAGAGACATCAATCAAACCCAATAATAATGTCACAGCCTAAGCAAGCAGCACCTACCAAACTGTATCCACCTCACTCAGTTCCACACACACCATGGACCAGCCCGGTGTGCCACTGCCAGACAGCAGGAGAACCCCTAGGAAACAGAACCAATGTAGTGAGGAGGAAAACCAGATCTCTATACACCATTTTAAACAACATTTAATGCCCTTTTTAATCAGTTTATGTAAATTTGGAGCTTTATGTAAAATTGCAGCTTTTCTGTGCAATTTCCTCTTGGCCAACTGATCAGGTCTTTGCCAGAACAGAAAAAGCTTGTGAGAATATCAGTCCCACAGGACATGGAAATAAACTTATGAATCACTTGCTAAAAAATCAAAGAAAAGGGGTCATGGAATACTTAAAATAGGCTTGCACATTAAGGAAAAGAGGAATTGAGCATCTTTTCATTATTATCATGGTACTATTCTGAAAATAGGCTGCAGCTTTGAGAAGTAGTGACTCTCATTTCTTTTTTAAACTGGTATTAGTGTGGATGAACTTCGTTGTCATATCTCCTGATTTTGAGCTGTAGGATAGGCAGTTATGTAGGCATGATAGGGAAAGGAGAGTGTGCCAGAGATTTTACTTTGAAATATGATTCAGGACCTTGCTCTGATGCAACTTCTTAGGAAAGTGCAGAAGATTTCTCCTAGCTTTGGCATTCTAAAAAGATGTCCCATTTCCAAATAAGAAGTTACAGTCTTAATGTAGCTCATGAGAAATCAGTGATTTGTTCCAAGGAATCTTTAATCAGCAGGGTAAAGGGATACTTCATAGAACCATAGAAGGATTTGGAAGGGAACTTCAAGTTCATCTGGTTCCAACCCCCAATTTGTAGCCCCCATCTCCACAATTTTTGTTGCATATTCTTTTAGCTGCTGCCACTCCAGTTAGGGACTGCCGTGTCATCTGCCAAAGGTTTCAAAGGTCTGTTTGCCCACAGTAAAGTCTCACCAGCCCTGAACTGCAGGTTCCAAGACTCTGGCTCTCAGCCCTGCACCCTGAACATCAAGCCCAAACTCATTAATTCAAGCAGAAGTGCAAGAATACAATCCTGTTTCCACTGGGTGCCAAGAAAGATATTTGTTGACATCAGGGGAATGCTTGAATTTTGTTTTCTACAGTTAAAGCTATAATAAACTGAGAATCCTTTTATTTTCCTTCTTATTTACAGTACAGAGTTGCAAGACAGATGGTAGGAACCCATCTAGCATAAAGAACAGGGTAGCTTTAATTGGCATTTCTGTTAAAAGGATTACTGTTTGATAAAGGCTTGTATTTTCCCCTGCTAAAGGGAGGAAATTAGATCTTTGATGGAGGCTTAGGATTGTGACTGGAGAAAGTATATATATCATTTTTGGGATGGATGGTTTATTTACAGCTGGCTCTGTAGCATTAGCTTATCAATTACCCCTCAGAATGTGATTTACCTATCTGGAGAAAAAAAAAGCATTTTTTTTATTGTCTCTAATGATCAGTTCTCACAGTTCTTGTTATTCCCAGATGCAATAAAATAGTTCTAATGACAGAAGTTTCAATGTATTCAGCCAAACTTTCACTGCTGTCAGCATAGAGTCAGCACACATCTCTCCATTCTTCATTTTGTGTGATACTTCTTTCAGAGTGCACTTATATTCATTATGATAAGAGAAATGTTGGGGTTTTTTTCCCAACTGGTTAATCTACATAGCTTTAAAAATGTATATGTTTATATAAAAACCCAACCAAACAAATGCCAAGGAACTGTCAAGAGGACTGAATATGTCTCACTGAAATTGAAGACAATCTGTCATCCAAAGCTCATACTGGAAAAATCCACAAAATGCCCATTAGACAGACAAGAGGATACAAAACAGATCCCAAACACTTTATATCACTGAAACCTCTTAAGGATACAGAAATCTCTCAGAAGCAACTGTTTGTGCACAAATCTCACACAATGCCTGAAATCTTTCCATTGAATGATTCTAAGAGGATCAAATATGGACCCACTTCACCATATTTCCTTCCCTTTGCTCACCAAAGCCCTCAATTCAAACCCACAGTTCTAACACGATCAATAAGTCATGTGACTTACTGAAGGACACATTTTCTCACCTACCTATGTTAAAGGTAATTTTAGGGAATTTCCTCCATGGTCCTTGATTGGTGACAACCCCAATGCCATGAAGAAGAAGGCTGGCTCTCACTCTTTCCACTGTGTTCACAGTAATTTGCATTTTTAGTTGCTTGTGGGAAACAGTTGGGACTATTCTGAATGGGCCTAAAATATTAGAATTCAACACACTGATGCCACAAGAATGACCACTTACCATAAAGAAAGAGTGAGCAAGGTTTTGCTCTTATCAGTGACAAATCCAAGTGGAAATAGCAACATCTTGGCATATTATCAGTAAGGATCAGTAAGTGCGGCCATTTCAGTAATCTTTGAAGTGTAAAACTTTTTACCTGGGAGTGACTTCTTACTGTCTTCCCTATTTCCTCTTTCTTCACCTGCTTACTGTTCAGGTGTTGGTAAATGAAGTCCTTCATACAGCAAAGGTTGCAAGCATGTGATTAACATTAAAATGGCCTGTCAGCAGTCTCCGAGTAGATTTGATCAAGGGACCACTGAGGTGCTTAATGTTCAGCATGAATTAATTGCTCTGCCAGTTTAGAAGGTCTGTTTGCCATGTTGTGCCTATATTACCACTGTAAGTTAAATTACCACAGTCTATAAAACACCTTGTAGTCCATTTCTTCTGGATGAAAGGAGCTATGAAGAATAAATTGCAGTTTCTGAAACACAAACGCCCACCTGAAATGGTTATAGGAAAATGGTTGTGGATATGTTTCTGTTCCACTTTAGTGTTGCAAAATTCACTGCATTCTCTTTGTATCAGATAATTTCATCTTGCTAATTTTCAAGTTTCACAATCACCAATAACAAGAAAAATGTCAAAATATCAGGAATATAAGGCACCAGGGGTATCATTTGTCTATCTATAAGCTGTCTCTATTCATAACTAAATTTAAAATACAGCTCAGATACTGCTTGTCAGAAATCAAGGTAAAAGAATTTCAAACAGGCATATTCCTACTCTATGAGAAACCTGATTCAGACTTAATTTAGAACACATTAGCTATACATTTGAAGAAAGAGATGGAGCAAATATGTGAGTGCTAATATGGTCTTCAATCCCCCATTTCAAGGGGCATAAAAGCATGTCAAGCTCTTCCATCCTCTTTTGGCTCGCCTACAAGGAAATTGCATTAGCAAGTGGCATAAAATCATTCCATTTTGAGCACTAACCTGACCCTTTGTTTTCAGTTGTGTCAGAGCTGAGAGCTCAAAGGGACAATGGGAAAAGATGGCACCCTAGAGACAGATAGATCACATATTTTTCCCATCAATCAAATTGTCTTTGTGCGCAGGTGCACTGAACTCAAGAACGTGGCTTGAATTAGACTTGCTGCCATAAACTTAGCCTTCGTGTTTGATACAGCAACTACACGTGAATGCCAGAATTAAGACTTTTTCAGTGATGTGGTGACCACGATATGTTGCTTTTTGGATCATCCAAAATAGCTTAGAATTAAGCAGAAAAATTTGACTGTGACCTTGTAGACTGGCTACTAATGAGCTCTGAGGTACTCTTTGCTGATGTATATATAAATACATCCCATAATATGTTGTAACCTTGCTCAGAAATAATGCAGGTGGAGTTGTACATGTGCATGAAGGTCCTGGGCAGTCCAGACAGTAACACCCATAGAAGGAAAGGCTAAGATGCTTAGTGAGAAGTGGCTACGTTTAGTCTATTTGGCATCTGAAAATATTTAGAGACTAGTGTTTGACTGATGACATCCTGTAATCAATTAAACTGACATCATCAGTTTTACTTGGCAATTTGGGAAAAATTATGTGGAAATTATTTGCTGTCTATAATTCAGGACAACAAAGGCAATTGGCTAAAAATGCAGTTTTCTTCCAGTGTACCTAAAGGAAGCAGCCGAATAATTGAAAAGCCATCTGTGACACAGAGCTTGCAGTGATGCTGACAGGACCCACGGTGCTGAGCTTCCCACCAGGCAGTGGTTTAAGTTAAGAGCATCATGAGCCAGACAAAGCATTGTAAATCATTGAACAATGTCTTGTCAAGCATTGGAACAGGCTGTCCAGGGAAGTGGAGGAGTCACCATCCTTGGAGCGTTAAAAAAATGTGTGGATGTGGCACTTGATGTGGTTTAATGGTGAATATGGTGGTGGTGCTGAGTTGATGGTTGGACTTAATCTTTGAGGTCTTTTCCAGCCTTAACAATCTCATGACTCTCCTTGGTGTCTATGGTCCCTCCCTTGTACCCCACGCCTGGGATTGCAACTTGCCTCCCAAAGCCTGATCCACAGGTAAAGAGTCTAATTGCAAAATCAACCCTTAAACTGTGGCTACAGAGGGGTGAGAAATGAAGAGTTGTAGGCAAGGGGAAGATATTTATGGCTGGTATTTGAAAATAGATGGAGAGTTATTGCACTAGAGATACACACACAGGTTCTTCCTGAGGGCTGGGACTGCAAAGAGGAGGAAGCCCAAACCTCAGCAGCTGTGTTGGGTCGGGAATTGAGAAGAATTTTCTGGTAAAATAAAGAGATGAGTCCATGAGAAGGTTTGCAAACCTTAATCTGCTGGAAAATGTCATGGAAAGTTACTGGATATTTAGTCTTTGGGGCTGTATTGTCTGATCCATTACCCTGAGCCATAAACTGAACAGAGATAAAATGAGATGACATTCAATGTGCAGCGACATGCCTCATGATGGGTAGGTGGGAATTTGTCATTAATTTCTCCTTTTGATTATATATAATAAAGATATATATGTAAAATATAGCTAGATAGATACATAAAATCTTTGCACCTGGTCCGTGGGAGCATTGCAAACTTGTAAATATCATTTAGTGATATTTAACAAACCAGCCAGGGTTTGACAAAAATAAACACCACCAGTGTGAAAGAAAGCAAGAATTTTCATTAAACAACATCTTACAAAATGAGTTATATTTAACTTCTTCAAACCAGCAAAAACTCCAATGCCTTGGCACACAAACTGTGGTATTTTTCTTGGCACACTCTATAGGTTATGTCTTGTGCAAGGAAGAAAACTTTAGTTCTTCATTTAAGAATTATGATTTAGCATGAATTGAATTTTTTAATATACAATTAAATATGTAACATATAAACACAAATATCGATCTGTGATTACATAAATATATATTTAAGAAGCTTCAGAATACACATACACACATTTCAAATATGCACATCTATATGCACATATGTGGATAAGCTTGACTTTCAAGCCTGTTCCCTAGCTACCATGGAAAAAGAATTCTGCTTTATTTTCAAAGCTGGGCCTTCTATCAGAAGCTTTTCCCTTGGAATCTTGAAGTAAGTAATAATTTCAATGCATTGGGAGTAAGTTTTCAGTCTTTAGCTGGGGAAAATCAGCACAGCTCTGTATTCACTACAATATGGAAAGTCACAAGCAGGTTGGCCAATGCATTTAAAGTTTTAAAAAAGTATCTTTACCAAACACCAGTTCATGCAGGGTGAAATTTGTGACAAATCCATCATTACTGACCTGGAGAGGGCTCTGGTATCACCCCTATTGTTGCTACTGGTGAAAAGTGAGAACTTAGATGTGCTGCTGACTTAGCTGGTGACAAAAACCATCTATACCACAGATGCTATTCTACTGCTTCTGGGCATCCTGATAATATTAACTGAGCCATTCAAGTATATATAAATCTATTTTTAATATATATATATATATAGCTCTATCTCATATATGTCAAGACAAGCGTCCTCAACAAAACAAAACAGAGACAAAAGCCATAACCATGTTCTTCAAGATTAAGTCAGACAGTAGGAAGGTGAAGTGGTCAAACTAAGAAGCCAGGCTGGCATCTCCCAAGTGTCCTGCTCAGTCTCAACAGCAATAACCCCTCACCTGAAATAATCCCTTCTCTATTCTCTGTCCTATTTCCACTATCAGTCTAGAGAGCTAGGATATTAGATTAAATTCCTTGGTTAGAAAACTCCCATTCCGTGCAGACACTGGGATGGAAAGCAAGTCAAACTTCCCTTAAGATCTTTTTCTCCCCAGAAGTGCTACATTATTGTCATTATGCTAATGAAGTCCACTCAGGTTGAATACTCTCCTATTTCTTTTCATAAAACACATATAACAAAGAAGTAAATTTCAACAGTGATTGATTGACAGCTGTCAAATAACACACATGGCAATTCAGGTACCAGGAATTGCTGCTGTTTGTCTGGGCACCACAAAAATCTATTGCAAAAGCTGATGCTTTTGAAAGGATCTTCTGAAGCAAGAGCCTGCCTGGCAAAAAATTTTTTTTGCCATTTCATTTGCTTTCCCCTGGTTTCCACATGCAAGTTAAGGTTAGCAAGGCAGTGCTGTTCTGACCTGAGATTTATGTAAAGAAAATGTAATACCAGTCTGGAGTGCTGGGTGATTTTCTTGAGCAAAACCTTCATGCTAATCAGTCATTTCCAGAGCCTTACAAACAAACACTAACTGTGCTATGAAATATTCTCGTGACTCTTTCTTGAAGTATTTAATAAATTTGGACACAGCTCTCTATCTAGCAAGAATCAGCAATTCAAATCACTTCATAGTAGTGAATAATTTGCCCTAAGTAAGGCATCCCATTTTCCCTCTTTGTGAATCATCCAGAAGCAGATTAGCGTTTAAACAACTGTATTTTTTTTGTGCAAAATTATTTACCATATAATTTCTGTAAATAATTAATGTTCCTAATTTTACTTGTAAGTGATCAGATAGAAGTTTAGGACACCAGAAACTGGAGTGGGGTATGGTTAGCACATGCTCAGTGGGAGCTAGATAAACTTTATTCCAGGGTTATGGGAATTCCTGTCCTGTTCTTCCACTACTTTCTATTATTTATAAAAATGTCCTATTAAGTTCTTACAGTTTCAGTTATTATTTTGACTATAAAATAAATAAAATACGCACGTGTGTATATATATATATATATATATATATATAAATCTGCAAACCAAAGCAATATTTCATTTAAAAAAGGCATTTGTTTATGTAAAAAACTCCTCAATTAACACTTTAAATCATTAATCTAAATTAAATCTTTTATTAAATGCATCAGGATCTCAGCTAAGCAAAGCAAATATAACAGTACCTGGGCCAGAGCAAGAATGCTGATTTACTCCAGTTCAGCTTCTTCATAATGATTCAGAGCTGTTGAACGTGACACTCCCACACCCTTTACTTGTCAAAAGCTCTGATCTAGAAAACATTTTGAGGACAGAAAGTAGGGAGAGGACTCCCAGTCATGCTGGGGATCTGCCAAGGCAAGTAGTAGTAGTATACAGCTGGGAAGACTATGCTTAAAAGATCTGGCATTTGTTAGTCACATTTCAGACTTCTAAGAAATGGATAGTGTAAAGTTATTTTTGGTGGATGAATTCTAATGATGCCACATAAAGTTGGTACCATAGGCGCAGACATAAAATTTTAAATGAACTAGAAGAAAAACATGGCATTACTTATTTGTACTGCCTCAAAACAACAAGATTGGGTGTTGCTTCATCTTTTTTACAAGTCTCATCTTTTCTTCTGTATCATGAGAGAGCAGCTAACAAAATAAACATGCTCAAAGACATATTTGTATTTCCTACTTAATAAAAACCTCCACTGCAATTGCAGGCATAGGAGTCTACTCCCTCTGTTCTCTGTTCTTGAGAAGGATGCCAAGGTCATTAGGTGCCAAAAGACACATTTAAATGCCTACAGAGGTTGAGCTCCCTGGGAATTGGATGCCCGGCTTAATTACTAGTCTTGAAAATTGCTATCTCTATCTTAAGTTACTCTTATAACCTTGAAAATTTGTCCTTAAACTACTCCTGAAAATAAGATTTAGAGACATAACATACTGTTGGCATTTTATCTGGGATCTCAATACCAAAGAATGGGCTCCTATTATTGAATAATTAAGGAAAAAACATAAATTATTCAGAGAAGCTGTGTTTTCTTTCCCAAAGGAAGCTGTTATATCCCAAACTTGAGCCTGCAGACAAACAAGCTTCTGTCCTGCTGAGTTACAGCCACCCCAAGTTGTATGACAGGAATTGCTGCAACTGCTCCACCTCCCCCATGGCATCCACCTTACCACGTGCAGAGGCAGCTGATCCAGAGAGAGGCTGTAATCAAGAGAAGGGGATTCTGTCCAGTTAAGCCCCTCTCCTGAACTTCCCTCTGAATGGACCCTTCCATCCTCTCTGTCCAGACTGCCTAGAGGGACTTTAAGTCCTTCACCTGGGGTTGATTCTGCTTGGATTGACCCCCACTCTCTTGGACAACCTGACACCAACCCCTCCATGAGACAGTACCTGACACTCATTCCAGCTGCAGCCCCTCTGCCTTGATGTGGTTTTAGCTTCTAAAAATTCAGTTCAGCAGATCAGGCATGGACATCAAGCACCCCAAGGTGACTGCAGCCTCATGAACTCCTGTAGGACAGGTGCTGTAGGAGAGTCCAAAGTTATCATGGAATCATGGAATGGTTTGGGTTGAAAGGGGCCTTAAAGCCCATCTTGTTCCACCCCTGCCATGGGCAGGGACACCTTCCCCTATCCCAGGTTGCTCCAAGCCTTGTCCGACCTGGCCGGGAACACTTCCAGGGATGGGGCAGCCACAGCTTCTCCGGACAACCTGTGCAGGGGCCTCCCCTTACAGGGAAGAATTCCCTTCCAATATCCCATCTAATCCTGCCCTCTGGCAATTTGAAGCCATTCCCTGTTGTCCTGTCACTCCAGGCCTTTGTCCCAATTCCATCCTCTCTGTCCAGACTGCCTAGAGGGACTTTAAATCCTTTACCTGGGGTTGATTCTGCTTGGATTGACCCCCACTCTCTTGGACAACCTGACACCAACCCCTCCATGAGACAGTACCTGACACTCATTCCAGCTGCAGCCCCTCTGCCTTGATGTGGTTTTAGCTTCTAAAAATTCAGTTCAGCAGATCAGGCATGGACATCAAGCACCCCAAGGTGACTGCAGCCTCATGAACTCCTGTAGGACAGGTGCTGTAGGAGAGTCCAAAGTTATCATGGAATCATGGAATGGTTTGGGTTGAAAGGGGCCTTAAAGCCCATCTTGTTCCACCCCTGCCATGGGCAGGGACACCTTCCCCTATCCCAGGTTGCTCCAAGCCTTGTCCGACCTGGCCGGGAACACTTCCAGGGATGGGGCAGCCACAGCTTCTCCGGACAACCTGTGCAGGGGCCTCCCCTTACAGGGAAGAATTCCCTTCCAATATCCCATCTAATCCTGCCCTCTGGCAATTTGAAGCCATTCCCTGTTGTCCTGTCACTCCAGGCCTTTGTCCCAAGTCCCTCTCCAGCTCTTCTGGAGCCCCTTTAGGTACTGGACTGGGCTCTAAGGTCTCCCTGAAGCCCCTTCTACTCCAGCCCCAACACATGGTTCTGCTCACATCTCCCTCACCTCAGCTGCACCAGGTCTTGTTTGAACAGCAATGCAAAGCACTTTTCCCACTCCCTTCCTCTGGCAAAGGCAAATATGAAGGTCCCAGATCACGCTCCAAAATAGCAGCTTTTTCCTTTCCTCACAGGCTTGATGACTTGTGCCGATATCTAATTAATTAATTAAGGTTAGTTGAGGTCGGGGCCTGGAATCTGAGCAATTAAACTGTTTGCTCCCCTGCTAAAACAAACCTCGTGCACAAGGCGAGCTGCCAAGTTTGGAACTTGTGAAATTTGACTCAGGAAAGGAGGTGCCCTGTGCCTGTCCCTCAGGGCTGCCCAGGGCTGGCTCTGCCTGCCAGGCTGTGCTGTGGGCTCAGGGATGGCACAGAAGAGGTAGAAAGAAGTCCTGCTAACTTTTGTTTTAAGGATGACTTTTCCTGTCCTTATCATGAACTTGAATATCTGGTATTTTAATTTTAAAGCCCAGCTCTTGAAATGGAGTGATTAGACATAATATCTCGCCTTTGACAAGAGAGCCTTTGTGGGTTCAAAGATGAGCTTGAAAATGAAAACTGATTAAAGCCTGAAGGGTCAAAGCCAAGGATGGAAATGAGAGTTACCTGACATGGATTTCTTTTTAAAGATCACAGGCATTCAATCCTGTTGCACGATTCCTGAGTTATGTAATTTAGTGGTGCAGAAGCAGAACACGCGGTTCGCGGAGGGACAGAGGTGACCTGGGCTGGGCAAGGAGGGGGAGCAGGGATTTGCTCCAGGGACTTGGTGATGGAGGTGCCTGCTGAGGCGAGCTGCCCCCTGGCCCCAGACATTTATCACTACCTGGCCTGGCATAAATACATAAACAGACAGATCACTTGTGCTGTAAATAGCAGAGAGCTGCCAGCTCTGAGGATAGTACACATCACTTTAAAAATTAATAGTGTTTTATTGTGAGCTTGGGTTTTTGTTGGTTTTTTTTGGTTTTTTTTTTGCAAAATCTCTTCATACTCTTCAGGAAAGTGAAGAAGAGCTGGAGAAAAACCTAAATGCTGCGATAAACAGAAAATGAGCATGCAGCTCATGGACATCATATGGTCACAGCTTGACAAAGCCCCTGGCACTTGGATCTGGATGGATCATACTTATTACTACTCAGATTTTCTGTCATTCTCAGGAACCTCTGTGTTTTGCACTTGTTGTTAATTAATCCAAACTTGTTCTTAAGTGATCTAGAAGTTTTTAGAAAGTGCATTTCTCCTAAAACACCGGACATTTCCCAGGCATAATCCTGTAAGTGGCTAGAAAGGTTGTACTCACAGGATTTCATTCCTATGAAAGCCTAGACTTTCTAAGGTATAATAGATTAAAGGTCATTTAAATAATTATAGCTGATATAAAATTAAAATAGCCTTGATGGTACCTCCCCAGACACACAATTTGAAGTAAACTTTTCCGAATAAAAAACCCCAGAGTTATTTACTCTAGAAGATTTCTGTGACCCACTAACCCCTGCAGTGTCATGTATCTTAACTAACTCTGCTCTTTATTGATCAGAAAAAAACTCCACAACAACGAAACAAACAAACAGCAGAAAAAAACCCCACAGGGTTTTTTCTAAATAAAGCAATTATTTATAAAATGATTTTGACCAGTTTACAAGGAGAACACACAGAGCCTCAGTGAACATGGAGCCTGCAGGCATGCCATGGGAATCTGCCTCCTGGGCAAAACAAAGACTTGGAAAAACACTGTCAGAAACTCAAGAGTGTCTACCTCCTGCTTTAAGGGCTTCTGCTGCAATCTGGAACTGCTCTGCTGTGACAGTAATTCAGTCTTTTCTCATCTCACTGGGCGGAATGTGGGCAGAAAGAGCTCACTGAAGACACAGGGCTCTTCTTCACACCCTGTGAGGGCAGGCTTAGAGAGAGAAGAAAGGAACTGTATTTCTTCCTCCTTCATTTGACAAACAGTGAAAGGAATCTGGTCATCAGGAAGTATTTTTGGAAGAAAAATCTGCTTTAGCGTGGATTTCAGCTCTTTCATACCTGATGACAATATCTAAGGCTAACACACTTTCTCCTTCAATGCAACATTTCCTCTGGCCCATTTCCTTCCCAGTGTGACTCCCATTCCCCACCTATTGATACACAAGGTAGAACATGGAGGCATGAAAGGTCAGGCACAGGTTCTGCATAAATTCTGCTTGTGAGCAGCCTCCATTGGTGCCATGGATGTGCAGAAAGCTGTGACTGTAAAAACCTGGTGATTACCCTCCCTCTAGGGAGGAGGGCAGTAACAACCTTAAGACAAGCAAACTTCAAAAAGCCATTAAGTAAAATCAGAGATACAGCTCCTTCTTGTATTCCTGCCCACCTGAGTTTTTACCCCCTAAGTCCTTTGTTGTACCTGTGCCCAGAAATAAATGCAGGGCAGAACTGCTTTTTACCCTACAGTGCCTCTTGGGTCTAGCACAGGTCTGATGTCCCTAATTCCTTCTTTGCTCATCCTCTGTACACAGAAAGAAAGGACTCGATGCAGGAAAACACTTGATGGGCTGCTTGATTTATTTCAGCACGTTCCTGTAATCCTGAGGGAATAGCTGAGCAGACCTGGACTTAAGAATATATTTAAGTATGGGACCAGAATGAGGAATGCAGCTGCAGCAAAACATGGTGAAAATACGGCTAAAACTGTATGGCAGATACACGTTACAAACTGGGAAACCACGATGGCCAAGCTGTCATCTGTACAGATGGTTTTCCTCAGCCAGAAATCTGCTTTATTCTGACACATAAAAAATTAAAACACCTTGCTAAAGAATCCTCTGGTTTACAAGACAAGCTTTTCTGGAGAGAATATAAATGTGTTGGCTGCTTCATTGGCAGTCTATGCTTCAGATTTATTTTTTTAAGATATAATGTCTGAAGCCATATTTCCCTGGTGATAAAAATCCCATTAGTAATCCTGACAAAATCCTAAAGGGCTAAAAAGCAATGAAGAGGATTTCTAATGGTAAGTTATAAATCCTTTTAGAGAATATCTTGGTTTAAAATAATTCAGGGGAGAAAAAATGAGAATCTTAGGAACGAGGTAGTTCTACTTAAAAATCCTGTGGTGCAATCAAGGACACTTAGGAGAAATGCCACTTCCTAAGGCAAGGAGATGACACTGAGCTGCAGCTTTGGCTGGTCACTTGGCCAGTGAGGCACTGGGTACCTGAGGCAGAATAAGAGAAGGGGATATCATTTGTGCAGTGCTGTTTGTAATTCCATCTTCCAGAAAAATACTGAGTTCTCCCCATTAGGCCAATAAGAAGGTAAGTCAACATCACGAGTACAAGAGACGTGTGTAGCTGCAGGAAATGGGATCTTCAGAGCAAATAGAGATGCTTGAATGGAAAAAAATAGCAGAGTGCACCTGGCTGATTTTTCCCATAATGTGGGCAAAGCTTCCCTTGGTTTAAATTGATTTAAACCAATTTTTTTTGTATTGTGGATGACTTTCACTTACTGTCCCACACACTGGTCAAGACCCGATTTTCAGGATTTTTTTTTTCACATATAATTTGTGCCACATAAATCTCTGATCTGTAATTTTGATGATTATTTTAATCATAATTTGGGAGGTAGTTCTACTTAAAAATCCTGTGGTGCAATCAAGGACACTTAGGAGAAATGCCACTTCCTAAGGCAAGGAGATGACACTGAGCTGCAGCTTTGGCTGGTCACTTGGCCAGTGAGGCACTGGGTACCTGAGGCAGAATAAGAGAAGGGGATATCATTTGTGCAGTGCTGTTTGTAATTCCATCTTCCAGAAAAATACTGAGTTCTCCCCATTAGGCCAATAAGAAGGTAAGTCAACATCACGAGTACAAGAGACGTGTGTAGCTGCAGGAAATGGGATCTTCAGAGCAAATAGAGATGCTTGAATGGAAAAAAATAGCAGAGTGCACCTGGCTGATTTTTCCCATAATGTGGGCAAAGCTTCCCTTGGTTTAAATTGATTTAAACCAATTTTTTTTGTATTGTGGATGACTTTCACTTACTGTCCCACACACTGGTCAAGACCCGATTTTCAGGATTTTTTTTTCACATATAATTTGTGCCACATAAATCTCTGATCTGTAATTTTGATGATTATTTTAATCCATAATTTGGAGGAGGATGAATGCACATCTTTACACACAATGGTAGAACACATGTAGTGAAACTCACATTTGTGGAATACAAGAGGGATTTTTGCTGAATAAAGTATGTATGTTACAAAAAGCCCTAAAATAACTTCAGGAAGTCTCAAACACAGCAAATATATAGTTCACTTTACAAACTAAAAGGAAAAAAATAGCATATCTAATATTATTCCTCAGCTAGATTTATAATAAACCTGAATTTGGTGTGGAAACTGCTCATTGAATGAAATGGGGGTGGTGAGGAATTAATTGGGGTCTCTTCACCTTGTGTCACCAAACACAGAACAAGAGCCATGATTAAGAATTCATTACATTCAATTATTAATTTATAAAAGAGGCTGCATTCTTCACTCACCTGGGTTCTCACTGGGATGAAATAAATTGGATTCCACAGGAACTGATAAAACTGCTGCATTTAAATAAATAATTATACACCTTCTGAAGATTTTTAAGCCCATTTATAGCCGCCTAGAGCAGAAGTGCATCTAGTGGTTAAATTCTGCAGGCTGCAGAGGAATGATTACTGTGCTTTATCAGTGACAATGGTACTGCTTTTTACATGGTGAGTAATTAGAAAGGAGAAGCCACTGCTGAACATGCAGCTGACAAGAGGCTGGGAAGTCTCTCAGGGACAGAGTTAGAAAAGTGATCTTGATAAACTGGAGAAACGGATTGGAATGGAGAAAATGAAATTCATGGAAGACAAATGCAAAGTACTGAGATGTGGAAGGGAAATCAGACATGCCAACAGCAAGCTGGGACACAGCTGGAGGTGCAGGGCAATGCAAGCTGGGAATGGCTGTGCTGGGGTTTGTGGGCATCTGCATGTTCAGAGCAGCACCAGGAGCTGCAGGGAGTGTGGGCTGAAGGATGCTCCCCTGGGAGCTTGCACAGTGGGAAAGCCCCTGCCCTCCTCCTCAAGTGCCTTCTGTTTTCCTCATGTGCTGATAGCCCAAGCCCACAATTGGATTTAGCCTGAAATACTTTATTCAGCAGATTTGATTTTAACAGCTCAGCAAGGAGTTTTGGGATGGCTCCAACCCCTGTGTGTGAATAACTTAATCTATCAAAAAAATTTGCCTGGCCCTAAATCTAATCTCTACCTGGAACACTCCTGTGCAAGCCATGAAAGCCCTTTCCAGGTGGAAAGTCACAAGCAAGATGTGCTGCAGGCAGCAGGACAAAACGAAATCTGTTGCAGGGGAATTCAGGGGGTAAGGGAAGACCTCTGAGTGACCTTACTGTGGGATTCAGCCTGAGAGAAATTAAATCAAAAATGCAGGGGCGTACTGCAGGACTTCCTTGGGCCACCTGGCCAGTGTCTAACCAGCATGGTCAGCCTCTCCTGTGCAGCATCATAGGTGGGGTTTTCATCTGAAAGTAAAGTTCCATTTATCATCTTTGTAACTGCAGCAACTCCCTGTCAGACATTCCTCACACAGCAGTATATGGCACAATGTGTTTTTAGAAATGGTTCTCAGTCACACCTTTGCTAATTCACAATGAGAATGTAATGGTATGGAAAATTAACACCGTTTCTCTGCTGTGTCACATAAAACTTGTTCCATATTCATATAATACCTTATTACTGGTATGATAAAATAATATGGACACTGAAAAGCCATTTGTTTCAGAAGCACTGTGAACATTAAACCTTACAATGACTATACTGACTACTAAAACTTACAGCAACACTTACAAAAACCTTGTAGATTCAGCAATCAGCTGCTGTACAGATTATGTATTAAATAAAAATAATATCTGGAAAAAAAAGTGCTTTGTGATGAAGTGGAAAGGCCTTTTAACTGCTCCTGGATAGCACGTATCACAGCAAATTAATTAATCAAATAAGTCACCCAATGAAAAGTGGTTCGGGACTCATGGATCTCAGAACACATCCAAGAAGGCAGAATCATTTATGTGTGCCAGCCTCTTCCACCTCATGTGGGGAGGTTTGTCCTGCCAGAGCCCTACTGGGAGCAGTCCCCCTGCTCAGGAGAAAATTATGGCTTCAAGGACTGTGAAGAACAGCTCATGAGGCATCTCTCACTTCATTTGGTTTTGGATTAGGTTAGGCTTTGGATTAGGTTAGGCTTTGGATCCTGACTCTATGAACCAGACACAGCCTTTCTTTTACCCTTTAGTTGCCTGTTATCCACAGACAAACAGGAGTCACTGATACATGAGGATAACTCCAGAGTCACTGATCTGAATGTGTATCAGACCAAAATTAGAACCAATTTTATTCTGGAAAGCAAAACCTGGTTCATACAGAACTGAAAACAGTCTCCACATTTCTAAAAGAGCTGCTATCAAAGTGAGGCTACAAGACTATGGAGATAATATTTATATCACAGTACAAACAGGTACATCTTTATGACACAGACATATTTGTAAGCCAGTCAGACACAGTACACTCATCCTACTATTATATTTAATCAAAAAAAGGGTAGCTCCACTCTGCACTTGAAATCTTAAATCATCTGGTGTGTTATTTGGCAAGAATTTTACTAAAGTCTCTGTCTGTAAAGCTTCTCACAGCATATGAAAATATTGCACAGGCAACAAGAAAATCTACCACTCACAGGAGTTTGTATTGGAAGATGTGGGAGACTTGTGGCTGTTGGCTAATAAAGACTCAGGGGAAGACCATTCATAAATACATAGCCTATTTCAAATCATCACAAAATGAAGAGTCTGAGACATTTTAGTAAACCTCCAAACTATGTTTTAAACTCTCCAGTTATGAAACAAATTGCTCCACATTGAGTCACTACCAAGAGAGAACTGCCTTTAATGCTAGCAGAAAGGGTATTGCAGAAATTCCTCACATCTGCAAAGCACCTCACTTAGATGATAATTATGTTCTATAAAGTGCTGTTACTCTTAGTCACTATTTACTTTATCTATTCTGAGTCATATTAAGTGTAGTGTCTCAGCTGCAGAGAATTTCATTACACCATTTGTTAAAGCATCTTTAATAGGCCAATTTCAGCATCTGTCTACTGTATCTCACTAAATGGTTTTTATTTGCTAGATGATACAGTTTAGATGAAACACACGTCAACAAGAAATCCCGTTGTACTACTACAAATGTCACACTCACAGCCAGAAGACTTTCTCTGAGATCATTGTGCCTACCAGTTAAGTGAGGCTGTTTTGAATCTTTTCATTAGTAAAGCTTTGACTAAACTGCTTGGGACTAGAACCAAAATCTGAAATTAAGCCAGAGTTTGGAGGTTTGTTCAGAAGAAATAAAAGTATTTCTTTGATGTTTTAATTTGTAACATCTAATGGAATAACAACATGTAGATTAAATACTGAAATAAATACTTTAATGACCTTATTGGCCGTTCAGTTTCAGCCAAGTATTTCAGTTATACTTTATATGGGAGTGAGACATTCAAATAAAACAAATTTACCATGCATTATAAATAAAACAGAGTACAGCAAGTCTTGTCAGTGTGGTTACCTGCTCTAACTCTCAATAGGTTTCTCCATCTACTTGTCCACAATCAAGCCATCTATATTTTCAAAATTACATAATTTAAACATCTTTGGAAGAAAAACTATCAAGTCCACTTCACACTAGAACACTTATTGCTGTATATCTGTAGTTAAGCAATGTTGTACTACAGGTAAAGCTCCAAGCTTCAGCCTTGGGGTTTTTTACAGTATTCTTTCAGACTTGTTCCTGCTTTAGCCTAGACCAGACAGGTCTGCTATGAGCAGGCTCCAACCCTCTGTGACTGCTCTTTAAATTACACTGTGTTGATTTTGTAGTGGTTTGATTCCTGCATCTTATCTTCCTTTTCCTTCTTAAATACCCCATACTTTCACACAACTAAATCCAGAACTTCCGAGTCCTTTCAGTCTCTATTAGATGAAGGAAAGAGAAATATCACTCCAGCTGACACCACTCGAGTGATGCTATCAGTTACATTAATGCCTGGAAAGGGTATCTCCACTGAGACCTGCCAGCAAGCAAACATGCCTTGAATTCAATGGGAACCTTCAGGTGCTAAGGACAGATAGTTTGGCCAACCTGGCTACTTGCAGTTTAATTCCCTAATTTAACACTGCCCATCCTCTTCTACTCAAGCAAACACCTCCCTCTCCCCCTGCAGGAGACTCTGCACAGGACCAGAGCAGCAAAGCTGTTGGTCCATGAGCTGCTCTCCTCTTCTTTAAATTTGTGTGATTTTTATGCATCCCAGGCAGACTCCTATGTCCTGATCATCACTACATATCACAGAAATTTCCAAGAAAACAATATGTAAGTACAGAGTACAGTTTGTGATTAAAAATCCATAGATTTTTCATGAAAATCAGAGAAAAATCTATAAAGCGATCTACATTTTCATAGCCTACCACTCTCTTGAATGACATGTTTGGCCAAGGTGAAAAATAGACCTTTACAGATGCAGGCAAGGCAGAGTCACTGCTGCCACGGCTTTTTGTGCCTGGCACCTGAGAAGATCTGATAAGGAGAGGTCAAGATAAACTCCCATGGTGTCCCTCACCCAGCTCAAGCCTTTCCATCCCTCTGGGAGGAAAGTGAGAAGTCCACAAAGCTAGCTTTAAAGAGGACTGAGGTGAAATCAATGAAAGAGGCTGGAGGGGCAGGGACATAACAAAACCCTGTGTCAGAGAAGTCAATTAGCCCTGTGGCTGTTCCTAGAATCACTGATTCTCCTGAGTTGGAAGGGGCCCACAAGAATCACTGAGCCCAGCCCCAGGCCCTGCACAGGACACCCCAACAATCCCACCATTGTCCAAATGCTCCTGGAGCTCTGGCAGCCTTGGGGCTGTGACCATTCCCTGGGGAGCCTGGGCAGCGCCCAGCCACCTCCCCCTGTTAATGGAGATGGAAATTCTGCAGGCTTGCAGCTAATGTGGAAGGAAAGGTGGCTGCTCTCTGCTAACCACTTGCCCTGGATTAATCACTATAAAGGCAGCTCAGGTGAATGGCACACGGGGTTACAGCACCTCGAGTTCCATGCCAGTGTGTGCAGGGTTTCACAGGGTGAGGTCAGCAGCAGCTAAAAATGGCAGTCCTGGATAAAAACAGCCAAAGCAGCAGGTGAGCTGCAAAGCAGATACCTGCAATTAACAACCCAGTGGACTTTGGGTTTATGGTGGGTTTTTTTCCTCATTAATTAATTCCCTCAGGTAGTTAAAAGGAATATGAACCCTGTGCCCAGTTTGAAGAAGTCAGGAAATGTTTCCTTTTTTTTTTTTCCCCTAATATTTCAGTGCATCACAGCATGTTTTTTAGTTGTTGGCCAAGGCCTGGAAGCTGCTTTTCATGAAGCACACTGCTTTGCTGATTTTTGATGCTGAACTGAATTATCAGCTATAGCTTTGTACTGTTCCCTTCTGTATGCATTTTTTCTTTAATTAAAGTTGTTGGAGGTCATTGCATGTTGCTGAAATCTCTGCAGGGAAAACACTCTTCCTCTGTTTTGGTGCAGTTTGGGTCTATGACTCCTTTCTTATTCTGAGTGAATTAATGTTTTCTTAAAGGACAGAACTATGAAACAGGAGTTAAGGTGTAAATGAGGGCAGTTTTGTCAGTATCTTTGCAAAAATAGCGTACCTTCTTTATGGTTCAACCCTGCCAAGCACTTAAGCACATGCTTATCTTAAATAGCTCCACAAAAATCAATGAAACAACTCACATGACAGCAAGATACTGATCAGGGGGTTACTCCAAAGGATGCTTTGTGTCTTATGATTAAAAATAATTCCTACCTGGGAGCTGGGAAAGCATTTGCTCAAGCCTGCTGTCTACTGGTTTCTTCCCTGAATGTCCTCTTGATTAGCACACAAGCTCCATATGAAATATTTGGAGGATATATGTTTTCTAGGTATCCAAGCAATGTTTTTCTTTTAAATTGGATGTGAATTCCAAGGTAGCTTTATGCTCCTTTTCTACTCAAATGCTCTGCTGCCACATGTCAGTACTGCTCTCTGGCAGGTCTCGTAAGAACTGGAAGTATAAAGTACACCTGCTGTGGCAGTCTCTGTGTTTCAGTTTTGTTGTGGTTGGAACACAGTTTTCTGATGCCTGCCTTCAATTAACTTCATCTTCCTGGACTGATTTCCTGGATTTTTAACTGCATCCAGCTCTTTGGCCAACAGCCTAATCTCAGCAATATTTATTGTTCTCTTTATTTAGCTCCATCTCTTTATCACACATACTCCTTCCATTGTTATGTCTATTTTTCAGGTAACAAGCTGCAAAAAATAATGTAACTTTTTTGGTGCAGACTCAAAGGAAAAGATCTCTAATTACAAAGACTGTGCTCAAGACTGCCCATTTTGCACAAGGATTTCTGCTGTCTCCACTGCCATGAGCAGGAGGGCAGAGACAGCCAGCGTTCAGCCCTGCCCTGGCACATTCAGGAACAAAATCCACTGGGTTTTGCTGAAGCACCAGGGCAAGCTCAGGCTGTGCTGGTCCTTTGACAGAGCTTCTCAGGGTCAAACTGCACAAGAGATGAGTCTGAAGTGACTAATTTTAACTATATATTTTTATAATTCCAGGATTTCTCTTTCAGAACGCTGTTATGACAAATTTGTTACTGAATTTCCCAGACAGGTTTTTAAGCCACCTCCAGGCTGCAAAGCCGCAGAATAGCTCACATTTAGAAAATTACAATAAAAAAATCCACATACAAGGATTGATTCTATAATAAGACTTTTTCATGTTATTTTGCTGCTGAGTGAGACAATCTGCCGGAACTCCTCCAATAATCAAAGAGGAGGTTTGCTGTCTGTGAGGAGAAGATGCAAATCCTGATTCTATTCTTTGGCGGTGCTGGGAGCAGGAGCCCAGCTCGTGTTTGGTATGAATTCAGTTAGTCTTTTATGACATTGTAATATGCAACTCAAAAGAACTCATCAAGTTGATCTAATCTAAGCTGCTCTACAGAAAGCTCAAATAAGCTTGAATTCTTGGATTAGTCAATGTTTGCAGCCACTTGAATTACATTTCATATATACATAAAGTGAGCATATGAATCTCAGCAGTTAAGTACTCTGCTGTCAATTTCCATTTTTTTCCTTAAGAAATGAGTAAAACATATTTAAACTCATCACACTGAGAAGTAGTATCTGGCTGTAATCAGATACAATCAACCGAAAGAAAAGAAATAGCCATATTTGCATCCATAATCTTTTTTATCTTGACACTGAAGGCTAATTGTCATATCAGGAAATGCAGAATGAAATACAGTATATGTGCCTGAAGGTACCATGTTTTCAAAATTGCTTAACAGCAGCTACTACTTGCTGTTTTGACAAAGATATACTCTCGCTGTCTGATAGCACATTTCTGTAGGAAATAATTTTGAGTAGGCCCTGTCAAATAAAGTTAGATTTAATGCAGCCACAATGTTAGTAATAAAGAGGAAGCATTGACATTTTCTTCTTTATAATTAGATGTTGCCACTGATATCCAGCAAGAAGACACTGCTGTCCTGAATTGTGATTGTTGCTGGAATGCTCATTGCATTCCCTGAAATCTGTAGTGTCCCTGTGGGTGCCAAGCACATGCACACAGGCATTGCTCTTCTGATTGAACTGTCATAAATCCATCACAATGTGATAGAACTCCACCAGATGAACCCTACCTGAACACACAGCAGATATATCCCTCACTGCCACTGGCTATTTGTATTATATTTCACATTTTAGGGACAATAGGAATGTGTTATTCTCTAGGAAAGTGCCTTTTAACAGCCTAAAAATTAATAGGGGCTGAGATTTGCTTTCATACACCACATATGCCTGGGGGCTTTTTGCTTTGTTTTCATCTTTTTCAGCTAATCGTTTATCTGAAGGAAGTTATCAGATGATGCAGTGGAAAATAGACAAGTTATTATGGTAAGTGCTGTGACAGCCTAATCAGGAGCAGGATCCCACTGTGTTATCAATCACAGAATCACAGGATGGTTTGAGTTGGAAGGGACATTAATGCCCATCCAGTTCCACCCCTGCCATGGGCAGGGACACCTTCCCCTATCCCAGGTTGCCAACCTGGCCTTGGGCACTTCCAGGGATGGGGTAGCCACAGCTTCTCTGGGCAACCTGTGCCAGGGCCTGACCATCCTCACAGGGAAGAATTTATTCCCAGTATCCCATCTAACCCTGCCCTCTGGCAGTTTGAAGCCATTCCCCTTGTCCTGCCACTCCAGGCCACTGTAAATAGTCCCTCTCCAGGTTTCTTGCGGGCTCCTTCAGGGTTGCTCAGGTAGCCAAAGGAATGAGCACTTCCAGAGAGGTGAAGACTCATTGGCCACTGCTGTGACAAGGAATTCCCACAGTGCCCATTTAGGTCCAGGGCCTGTCCTTATAAAGAGAAAATAAGGAATAAAGATAGATGGAAGGCTCTGTTAGTGAGTGGAACCACTGGAGCCTTTCCTATGGCAGGTGCATCCTCCAGGCCGTGCCCTTGATCCAATTTGCAGTGTTACAAGCAGCTTACACGATCCTATGTGAAGAAAGCAAACGAGAGAGATGGAAACAAAGGCAGGGGGAAACACAATATGAAATGCACCTATAAATATTATAAATCCTGCAGCAACCAGCCAGCCTCTTTTTATCCCAAAAGCTAGAGAGATGGAACTGATTAGCTCTCACTGAGGAAAGGATATTGATGCTTAATACCCTTTTGAGGCTGTTGAGCTCAGTTATTGGATTCAAAGCAGGATACCTGATGGTGCAGACAGCAGCATATAACTCTGCTTCCTTCCCTAACTGCAAGTCCACAAGAAAATTACCAGTTTCAGCTTGGAAATGAAGGTGGTCTTTTGCTGGCTGAAAATCACTTATTTATGAAACAATTTTAAATTATTTGCCATTTGCAATGCCAGGAAGAAACAGCACATTTGTTCAGCCAAAGTACAGTTATCTCTGCTGTGAGATTTAGAGTGGTCCTACTGTTTGTCGTCTTTTAGGTTGAATTTTTATTGGTTTTGCAAATGTTAACACATACTGTTAAGCAAGATTCAGCCCAAGCAGATAATGTTAGGGGTGAATATGGTTGGGTTTTCTCCTAAAAAGCCCCCAAATCTTTGGAGGCAAAAAGAAAAAAATAATGAAAAACTAATGGCCTGAGAAGTGAAGAATTAAAAATGAGTAGTTTTCGCACACAAAATTGCCTTTCTGGGGTGACATCCATGAAGACTTTTGGGCCAAACAGGTGTTTATTTTTCAAAAGTTGAAGTGCTCATTTAATATTTTCAAAGCGAAACATTTTGACTTTCTTTTTGGTTTTTTTGTAACATTAAAACCTGATTTAGTAATTATAAAAAAGTCAGAATATTAAAATTAATAATTAAATAAAGAAGCTTAAAATCCTTAGAAATACAAACCATCATTTTTGTTCAACCTAAGTTGACACTTAATTTTTTTTACTAACAAAAAATACTTTCTTCCAGCATGACTAAAATTAAAAAAACAAAACAAAACAAAACAAAACAAACCCACCCTGAAAACCCCAAAAAGCCAAAAACCCAACAAAACCCCAAACAGACCTAACAATTAGTTACACAGCTCTGTGAAGAGCTTTTTGGAAGCTCTTTACTACAACTTTTATTCACAAAATATGATTTCTGGCAACCAGACATTGCACCTGGCACCTGTTTTAAATAAGAGCACAAAGTGATTATATAAATGACAGCTCCTAAAAACTGACAAAATGCAGAATGTGAAACTTTAGGAAACAGAAATATAAACACCAGTAGTTGCAATATACAAAAATATCTTTTGGATCCAGTATATTTTGGCCATGCAATGCCCTTCTAACTTCTCCAGGATCCTAGAGGCATTTTTGCTAAAAAGTCAGAGCATAAGCAGACTTTTTGACATATGAAATAGAAGCATAATCATTTTCTGTTCATGGCCTCCAATCCTCCAAAGGGAAACTGAAAATCATATAGCCTAATTACAACTCTGAATAAAACAGTTTTATTACCGAATGAACGACTTTAATTCTTTGTTTGCTCTCAAATGATACGTGAAAATTAATATGTGGCAAATTAACACCATAAAATTCGTGAGTGAAGGTTTTTTTTTCAGTTTGCCTTGCCCTACTTGCAGCGAGGGAATACAATTTCTTATCTGGATCACAGGCAATAAAGAACACCAGATCATAGTAATGATAGAAGTTATAAAGCACTGGGCTTGCCTTACAGCATAATTCAGTCATTCAGAAGTCTTCACGCTTACAAATGTATTTTAAATACCTCTCAAAGCTGAAATGTGGCTGTTTTAGTTTGCACCAAGCTTTACACCTCGGTGGGGACAACACAGGGAACCATAACATGTCATAAAGTGTTACAGTGCATGAGAAAGCCTGGCTTCTGCTCCATCACATCCCCACACCAGGACATTGCTCCGCAGCACCACGACACAATTAGGCACCTGAGGTGCTCTATTGCCCCATAATGAAGTCCAATTAAGATTCATTAACCTCAGGCCTCCTTCACTTGTTTGATGGACAGTGAGTATCTCAGGGAAAAAGCTAAAAGGTGAACTTGAATGAGCTCAGTTCAGCAGATGACATTTTGAGGAGTTTAAAGACACCTTAGATGATAATTTACATCTGAAGCATCAAGGCATGTTGACATATTGATTGATAAATGGAAATATTATATGAGATGGTCATGCTGGCTGAACATTTAGGATGATTTATGCTGTAACATTTGCTTTTTATATGTGTACCATTTTTTTATGTTAATAATAAAGTGCTGTAAATGCTACATTAGTAATAAAATATGCACTGGCTATGTGCTTTATTTGCTTTATTTGTGTATGAATAAATACCACCACATTCACACAAAAATGATAGGGAAATAATATACCTTGAGTAGGCACAGCGACACCCTGTAAATATCCTAAGGTAAAATTGATGTTAAAATCCAAGACTGGAAGTCTGCACAAACCATGATTCATGTCGGGATGTACATCTTACCACTATGCTTAAGGAGAAATGTGTCAAAAAAAAGAGAAAGGATGTATCAGAGTTATTAGGAAAGCAGAGCAGATGACTATGTGGAAGGGACAACACTTAACTGATTTATACCAGTGCTTAGAAACAGTTCAGACTTTTGATGTTCCTCTGAGATTAACGACACCGTCGCTCTCTGTGACGGGTACCCACACATGCAGAATGACTGCTGCAATATGTGGCACAGCAGCGAGGCGATTACAGAAATGTCAGAGGCTTTTCTTTCCCCCCAGCAATGAACGTTTCATCACCTCCTGGTGACCAGTCCACTTTCAGATGGGGCTGGTTTTCCTTCAGGAAAGACCACTCTGAAAGAATGGGCTGGCACGGGGGAATCCCCACTGCTATGGAGCCACACAAAATACGCTCCAAGCAAGATTTCCTGGAAGACCAAGCATAAGCATCCTGCTCAGCAACCATTACCCTGTGCATATTTTGCATACACACAGATGCCCCTGGGAGGCATCACTCCTAATGTGTATGTACAACACAGATGCTCTGTGCACATGCAGTACACCCAGCCCTTTCATACATGACTGACTTTCCAGACATGCAAAGTAAATCCAAATATTTCATGAAGTCCAGGGCCTGCTTTATCATTTAGCAATAAATATACAGAGCATAAACCATATTGTCAACATTTAAATGGTTAGTTTGACTTACTGCCTACCTGCAGTGCCCTGACCTTGACACGTATCAGTGAGACACACAGGAATTCTGGATATAAATATTACCATGTAGTTGTATAAAATATTCACTTTGAAAAATTTATAGGATTGAAAAGGAAAATGAGGAGAAAATAATTCTGACATGGGGCACCGGAAGTATGCACACAGGAGCTGGGATAGGTAGGAGAATTTGCAAATTCATAATAGCAGCAGTTCCACATTAGCAGCAGTGTGCTGTGACTTTTTGCAAGAACTCTTGCATTGAGCAACTTTACGCACACAGATTATCTGGCTCAGGCATAGCCCAATGCTAATAACTTCTCCTGAGCTAGGTAAGGACTCAGGATTCATGGAATGAGGAATGGCAGTGCAGCAGTGGAAGTGCTGTGGAATTACTGCAGCACATTAGGCTCTTACTGTACTGAGTGTGAAGTGTCAGCTCGGATGCAGGCTGTCAATAGAGCATAAATTATCACAGCATCAAAGGTACAGGAAGACACTGTGCTGTCCTGAAATTCAGCTAACTTCCTCTGGGATGACAAAGCCCTGAGACTGTAGGGAACCCCTATTTTGTTGACAAAAATAGCCCCCTTTGAGGGGGGCTGAGACACAGAGCCTCCCCCAGTGCAAAGGAGAGCAGCATTTTCATGTTGGTGGCTTTCCTAAGGCTCCGGCCACCCCCTCAATGCAGCCTTCACCATTCCTTTCCTGAGCAAATTACAGTTACAGAAGGCAGCAGAAACAGCAGGTACCTTTTATAATCAAAGATCTCAATAGTTACAGAACATCATGTAAAAGCCATTTCCTCAGTTCAGCAAGGACTAAGTGGCAACAAGGGAGAGGATGAAGCAGGGACAATGGCAATTAAAAGCAAAAAGGATATAAAAATATTCCCAAATGCCTCAAAAGTAGCAGGAAGAGAAGACCATTTCAGTCTTAGCTAGCATTAACCTCTTTACATGGAAACTGAGTCTAGAGGTAGAAATGGCAGTACCCAGGATTTTGTTATTCACAGCATCCAGTGGTGATGTGAATTTGGGTAGGGAGGGGATCTCACACCACTCAGAGATAACAATTACCCCCCTTACACACAGGCACACGCACATTTATCTCAGACACACACAAGCAAGTCTTGTGTCACATATAATGTACTCCACAAACCCAATTTGCTCTCACTTCATTATTTTCAAAGACATTGGGAAAGTTCAGGGAATGCAGGTTGTTGCTATGCCAGATTCTGCAGAATGCAAGTTCTTTTGGTATTAACAGGAGTCTTTATACCATTTTCTCTCTAATTTTCTACTACAGAACTGCCAAACACCATTTAGCTTTGCTCAGAAAGTTGAAGGTTTTGTACGCAAAGCCCCAGAAACACTTCTCTTTTTTTTCTTTACTCCTGTGAGCAGCCACATAAATCCCAGATGTTCTCTATTCTGCAGGAAGTAAATATTGAAATTGTGCTAGGAGATATTCAAACAGAGCAGATAGAGATGTGAGCCTGAGATCCAAAGTGTGCTGAACTTGAAGCAGGTCTATCAGCAATTGCCCACTCTGACAGTGCTGCATATCTGCTGTCTGCAATCAGTACTGAGGGCCATAGATCTTCCTAATCACCTTTCTCTCCAGTGACAAATATGAGCAAGCTAAAGCTAAGGTCAAATGAAAGGACTAAACACCTTCCATACATCAGCAAAGCTACCCTCACTCAAAATATGAAGCTCAGCATCTGGTGAGCTTGAGTGATGTATGGCACTTTGGTAGGAGGTCTGGCAAAAAACAGCATCAAAGAACCTGATGCAAAACTCCTTGAGGGTTGTTGAAAGCTGGGGAAGATGGCTCATTCCACTGAAGCAAAATCTGGGAGCACACAGCTTGAGGCATCACACTCAGCCATGATGCAAAAGACATTTGTTGTTATTACCAAATATAATTATTCTTTGAAAAGGAAAGAGAGGTGCAGCCCCATGGGCTTGTGTGAAGCTTTTACATGTGCAACAGTTGGGGTTTTCTTTGCCATCAGTGAGTGGCCTCGATGGAGCCCAGCCTGGAGGGACCTTCCTCCAGTGAGCCCAGCAGAGAGGATCCCTCATGGCTGGGGCCCCACACGGGGGGACTGCCGCCAAGGACGGGTTTGGCGGGACTTCCAGCAAAGGTCGTGTGAGAGGGAATGTTCCACTTTGGGGCAGCTGCCAGGACTTGGAGGATTTTCCTGTAAAGAGACCTGTAGATGTTCCCCATCTCTGCCTCACCTAGGTGCCAGGGACATCCCCAATTCCTGAGGAAAGCTTTGGAAGGCAGACCTCAGTCCTTTGGTTGTGTTTCACCATGGAGCACAAGGGAGTTAAACACTCACACCCTGATGACCTGGAGGTAGGTGACTGACTCCTTTCTTTTAGAAAAAAAATCAAGGTTTAAGTAACTATCCTCAGGAAAAGAAGCAAGATGGAAAAAAAGCCCAAATCGCCAAAAAAGCCTGGAACTTAATCCCTTGTCTGAGCATCTCAACCAGATGACAGGATGACTTTAACTTGGAGCAAATGGGCTGGATGTAAAAAATACAACTTTTCCCAGGTACAGCAAGCAGGAACAGGCACAGAGGTATCTGAATGAAAGTTCAAACCCGAACTTTGTGCAAGGCAGTGTGAGTAGTCAGTAATTATTTATAGCTACAGGCCGGTGCCTTCTGAGCATAGGAGAAGAACTAAGCAAGTTACCTTTCACCATGAAAGAGGCTCTGGGAATATTTCAGGAGGTTATGGGAAGAATATCTGTTGAGGGGTCAGGGCTCAGGGCAGGAGGCTGCCTGCTACAGTCTGAATTATATTATTTTATTCTGCAATCCCAGAATGTTCGTTTTCATCTGTCACAGAAACTGTCAGTCAGTTCTTTAAGTACAGCCTAAATCTAAGTTTATTTGAATTATTATACAAAGGAAAAATGGCTTTTCCTTTCCCCAAATGAAGCCCCTAAACTCAGTGATTCCACAACATAGATTCTAAATTCAAGGAAACTTTATCCAAAAGCAAGGGAAGAACAGCCCCAAACCCATCAGACCATTATAGAACCAGAGGCACCTTTTTGTTCCAAGCAGCTCCTGTGAGCCCTCTAGTTGGGGGTCTTTGCTGTGCACTCTACCCCTCCTCTCCTCATCCTTCCTGTGCTCCATTGCCTCTTCAAAGGCTCTCCAAAGCAGTTTCAGATTTTTAGCTCCTCATGACAAGCAGACTAAACTCTTCTCCCTGCCAACCCCACATCAGTACAAAATGATGTCATGACTGATACATTGGTGGCTCCAATTCGTACTGGTTGCATCCTTTTCCATACAGGAAATGTATGGAAAGACATTAGTCAAGAACATGACTTCTTCCCCTTCTTATCCTATTCCTCTCACCTAAGGAAAAAAAGGAAGAGAACTAGTCTTAAAATTTCCAAATTTGCTAAATCAGCGAGCACAAATCTTCCCGTGGGCCTGAGCATTGCATAGCAATTACAAAGAATTCCACCTGCTCCAAGTGCTCGCTCATCTAAAATGGGGAGTACTCGCTGGGATATTCCTGTCTGCACAGAAGATCAGCTTGCTCCCCCATTACATGAGGTTTTTTTTTTTATTTGGTATCTGTGTCTGAGGGCTGTACCCAGCACAGTGCTCAGCTGCCCCAGCCTGCCAGCAGGTCATTTGCCACGGTCCAAGCGGCCATACAGCCCTGGCACATCCCACACATGGCATCCTGTGGAATTACCCCTCTCCCACATGTGCATCCACAAAAACGCAGCTCTATGGAGGAGATCAGATCGAAATTATTTTATCCTAGAGTTATATTTCCATTATAATTCCAGCTCAGGCCCATTTCTAAATGCTTTCTAGGAAAGCATGGTGACATGTCTGGGTGGTGTTCTGCCACAAAGGATATCCTGGCTATAGCACGCTGCTGGGACTGTCAGCAACGCCAGGATCCAACCCTCAGTGTCACAAGGACACGTGCTGGGGACACTTGCCACATGCTGAATGACACATCCGGGTGAACAGATGCGAGGGGCAGGAAGCAGCTCTGTCCCGGGCTGCTGGGGGACCCGGTGTCCCAGTGCCAGGGCACAGCTCGTGTGACTGAGCAGGGCAACCCTGCCAGCTCAGGCAGCCCGGAAAAAGCCACATTCCCACAGGCAGGCAGGCTCAGGTTTTGTCAGTGAGTTATATCCCTTTCCCCAGATGTAAAGAAGGCCAAAAGTACCCCGTTGTGTTACAGGGTAATATAAATGTTGTTTTTGGACTTTGGTGCTCCAGTGCTCTTTTGCCAATTACATAAGGCGCAATTGTTCAGATGAGAATTCCGTGTTGACTAATTGGCAAAAACATACACAGAGCTAAGTAGCACACTGTGTCCTACTTCGATGAAATGTGCTACCGTTCCATCCTAATTAGAAATACTCATTTGCTCTTTTAATTGCATACCTTTGCATATTTACAGTAATTAATAAATTGCAGAAGTGGAACATACTAAGTCAGTCTAATATTTGCATTTCTGCTTCTAAGTCCGTTAAGGCGTCGCTTCCACATTAGGCTTTAATTATGTGAGGAATGCAGACCAGCTGATGCCATGCTGGAACCCAGAACGATTTTCTTTGGACTCCTCTACCTGGTCACTGACCAAAGCAGTGTTTTCCCCAAAAAAACTGGCAAAAGATCTACTTCCTGAGGAATTAATGCTACAATTGCATGCATTTTTCTAGCTGGCTATTATGCCCTTGAAATACTGATACAATCTTAATTACAGAAGTACAAACAATACCATTTCTGTGAACTGCTTTCTATTTTGTGCCAATTATGCAAGTAATAAACCACATTCAGTAAAAAAATAACACCTTTTAGTAGTGCCCAAGTCTTTTCTATATTTTTAACAATTTTGGGAGCTGCTTATTTTTACTGCCTGAAAATATCCTGCCACAATATATATACTAACAGTAAGAGCAATAAACAGTTTCTTTCTGAAGCTTTCTTATAAACATGCTTCATTTTTGGTTGGTTGTGGTCTGAACCACTCTTGGTTTCATTGAGACTATACCAGTTTACATTAGCTGGGATCTTGCTCACCTTATAATTTTACGGGATCTGATCCCATTTGTTCTGGAAATTCAGGAAGGTCTTTCTTTCCTCAAGAAATTATTTGCCCCAAATGGAGGTAATGGTTTTTAAAGTGTTTGGTGTACATGCACACAGACGTAGAGGTAAAACATACTTTCTATTTTAGACTGTGATTTGTGTAACAAAGCAGATAAGAGCAGGGAGGTTTTACAGTCAACGAGCTCAGCACAAGAAATTATGAATTATTTTTTTAGATCTTCATATGCGCTCACTGCTTCCCAAAATCTCACTAAATCCACTCACATCACTCTTATGAGATTGCAACCTTAAGATTTCTCACAGCCCTCATTTTGGAAAACAAAAGGCAGCTGACATTCCTGCCTGAAACATCTGGCTTTACACCTGACTCCGGATTAGGGTTTTATCTGGTGGCATTTGGCGGGGCTGCACCGGTGCCAGCAGAGCTCATGTCCTGAGCTGAGCCAAAAGCCATGCCTGTGCTGCAGCCTTTACTCTTTCTGGACACAGAAAGACCAGTCCTTAAAGCAATAGGTCTGGCTCACAGGATTTTCAGATGCTGCTCATAGCCCTGGCAAAATAAAGAGCATGGCAGGAAAAGAGAGCAAATATAGCGCTGTGCCACTGTAACAGTTTCACAGGGATTCTCCCAGCCTGCAGATCACTCCATGGCAGTGGCAGGGAAGAGGGGACACAGACCAAGGGTAAATGTTTAGGGCTTTTCTGGCCATTTTGTGCTGGAATGCTGCTGCTGAGGAGAGCAGCCCTAGTGCTGGCACAATTCCCAGCAGAGTGCTCTAGTGGGGTGTGCAGGGGGCTTTCCCAAAGTGGGAGAACCTCTGGGAGGGCCAGGAGAGGCAGCGGGCGCCTGCAACTCATGTGACAGATTCTGGCAGGACCTGGGTGGGACCAGGAGCAGCCGCAGCCAAACCCTCCCACACCTACAAAAGAAGCCCCTGGGAAGCCACTTGGTGACCAGGAATGCTGCCACCAGGGCAGATGGCACAGAAGGGCACTGGAGCCCTGCCAGCTTGACCAGGAGCTTTGGTACCCACCTGGCACAAAGCCACGGACTCTGAGTGCTGCACCCACCACAGCCGACAGAGCTGCTCGGGCAGAGCTCAGGGGAACACACTGCCCACCCAGAGCCAGCTGCAGGCTGTGCCCTGCTCTTGCTCCAGCTCCATCCAGCAGCAGTGGGCACAGTTCTCCTGGTAGAGGAAATCCTCCCCTTAGTGCCAGAGCTGCAGGAGGAGGTGAGGAGGTTGAGGAATACCAGTGACTGTGAGAGAGAGACCTCTGGAATCACACCCTACCCACCCTGAGCCAAACCCAGCAGGCAGAAGGATGTGTGTTATGGAGGATTCCCCCTCCCAGGGAGTGTCTGAAGCCAGGTTAGAGGGCTTTCAGCAGCCTGTCCCTGCCCATGGCAGAGGAAATGGCCTGGATGGTCTTTAAGGTCCCTTTCAACACAAACCACTCTAGGATTCTATGATTCCCTGTCCTCCATTCACCTGGCTGAACACAGTGACAAGAGCAATGGGATAAATTAAGGGGCAGGGGCAAGGGAAAAAGATTCCTGCCCAGTGCAACCAGTGCATCCCCTCCATAACTGCCCCACCACCCTTGGTGCTTGTCATGATGGGTGTGGAACCAAACAATAACACACACTGCTGGCTGTTCAGTGGCTTCAGATGCTGCATTTAAGTCCATTTTCTATTCATTCCATCATAGAAAGCCAAGTCTGAGTTTCCTACCTTAAATCAAAATCAGTACCATTCTCTGAAAGCTATTTTTTGCCCACTTCTCTACATCTCACAGAGTTATAACATTTGAGCCAAAGTGACATCTTTAGTACTTTGGCAGAGAGCAGAATTTGATTAGCAAACTCTTCAGCTGTTGTATTTTGCAGACAGTGTTCAAAATATCAGGCCTAGGTAGGGCAGAAATGAATCTTGCACCATTCGCTCCACCCAAAGGGTGTCAACCCTAATTCCATCATCTCAGATGCCTTTATGGCACATATTTAAGTCTGCAGTTATATTTGCATGCATTCATTCATTCAATACTAAGCCTGACATTTGTAAAAAATCATACAGCTAGTGAACAAGAGAGCTGTCTTTTTCTTCTTAAGTAGAAATTTCAGATTTTAATGTCAAAAGATAAAAATAACTGTTGGAGTTTTGTTTGTTTGGGTTTTTTTCCTTCACTGTAGAGAGAACTTTTGTAAAAGGAGATCTACAATTTCAAACTAAACAAGCAAATTGTCTTTGCACTGCAGCTTTCTTCCTTACCAATTTCAGTTGTTTTCAGAGAAAAAGGGGAGGAGAAGGCTACATGAAGATGAAAGGGAAATTTACCCCAATGGTGAGCTTTCAAAAGCTGAAGAGTACAAAGAAAACCTGATCAAAAACTTATTACCAGAAACTGGAATGACTATATGTGTCTGGGGAGGGGGAGAAATGCAATATCACAAGCAAAGAAAATTCAAATACAATAGAAAATGGTGCTGGATGTCCACTGGGAAGTGGAATGATTTCTTCTGAGCTCATGGGAAATTATTGTATGGATATCTGAACGATGGGTCATATTGGTGTTGAAACCAAACAGACATTTATTGCGTTTCATTCAGATATGGGCAGAGTTTAGTTTGTAAACAAACATCAGCAAACTAAGTTACAGACTCGCTGCTGGAGACATGATCTTAAAACTAGACAAAGACAAACCCCACTAACACAACTAGGCAGGTATGTGCTTTTCTGTTTGATGGGAAAGATTTTTTTTTGAAAGAGTTTAGAAGTGTAAGACAAATTAAAAAGAAAAAAATAATTTAGATATATGCCCTACAGGGAAACATACATTAAGCATTTGATAGTGAACACAAAACGGATTCATGCTCTCAGTCCTCAGCATTCTTCAGTGAGCCCATCAGAAGTACAGAGCAACAAGAACAGGGCCAGGAAGGGTCTTAGAGGCTACTGAGGCACAGCCTGGCATGAGCCTGAACGTTTGATGTGGTTCCTAAGATACAAAGAGGATCCTGCACTCCCTGACATGTACAGAGTGGGGAAAATGGCTCCTTAGCTACACCTGCACAAAACTGGAGAGGTTCATGTAAAGACGTGGGTGATACAGAAGGAAAGCATGCAGGATAAGGGAAATCTGTTCATTTAAGTAAGTTTTACCACTTGTTTAATTTTCCTCGGAAAGGTTTCTGATCCTCTGCAAAGTTCCCAGTGGTGAGATCAGAGAAACCTTACAAAGTTTCTGTAGGGGTGTGCTCTGCAGAGCCAATATTCCTGGGACTGAGGATAGCAGAGGAGTGTGAGCCACAGGGACACATCTCCTGCAGGTGGGAGATCTCTCCTTTCATGGGAGATGTAAGAACTCAGTCAGGATGAGGACAATTTAGAAAACATAGGCAGAAAATTCCCCTGTTGATGCAACAACAACATATAACACCAGAGTTACAGACATGATTTTGCAAATTTGGTGCAAACAGCTCTTTCATATTGCGTGATTTCTTATTGATAAAATATTCCCAGTAACACTGGAAAATTCTCTTACACACTGAACAACAAGGCTATGATTGACTGTCTGCACAGAAATGAGTTGTAATGGGATTTGGCACCTCTGAGCTGGGAGGACATGGGGTGCCAGCAATTGTTTGTGTTTCTGGAGGGGTTATCCAGCTTCAGAAGTGTTCAGTGGCATGTTTCAATCAACAGCAGGAAAGTACAGCTATCTCCACTTTGAAGAAGTTTAATCTATGGCTACGATCCAAAAGACCAAGTGTCCTCTGAATTCAAAGGCAGCCAATCTTCATAGACTTGAGAAGAGATTATCTAGAGATTATGTTGGTAATTAACTGAGGAAATGGAAAGTTGGTCTAAACCCTGTGGCTCTGCCTCAAAGTGACATTGCTCTTTTCTTTCCACAAAGGATGTGTTGGAGGCTATGGACAGAATTTACAGAGAAGCACAGAGAAATGTGGGTAAAGCAACCAGGGGAGCCTGAATTCAGGTGTCTTAGCTAAATCTTTGCACCGAGCTGGACAACTGGGTAGCTGACAACAGATCATTTCTATGTGAAATTAAAATTAAAACTAGCAACTGTGCACCAATACCCAGCAATCATCGTATCAGCGTTAATACATGTTCCTCATTAATAGCATTCACCTAGCTGGTCTTGTTACACCTCTCATTTACTGCAATTACTCCCAATTAGACAGAGCCTGTGAGCACCAGCTTTTATATCCTGTCACATGCCAGATGAGCTGAAGGACCCCTCTGCTGCAATGCTGTTCAATAGATAGCCTTCATTTTCTATTACTCTAGAGACCTTCTCAAGACAAATGCTTCATTCTTATAACATCATATTTTTTCCTCTTATTTGCATGACAGCGCTTCAGAGCTCTCCTAAATCTTCGATTACTTAATAACTACTTTTCTTTCTCATCTGATAACTGCAGAGAGTGGAACAAAAGGGTGCTGCATAATTACAGGCGCACAACAGCCCTGCTATTTAGCATTTAGATGGTGCCACAGAAAGAGAGACGCTGTACCAGGGAGGCAGAGGGGAGGTGGACGTGAGCAGTGACAGTTGGCTGGACAGAATGCCCCCTCTCATCTCTTTCGCTGTGGTCCTTGCCAAAACCATTATGCAGTTTGAGGCAGACAGAGGAAACGTGCCTGCTTTCCACCAGTCTGCTCCGATCACTGCATCCCACTCTGCGGACATTTCCCAGGCTTCAAGTCATCGCTGCTTGGCAGAGTGAAGAACAGCTTGAGACAGCTACAGCAGGGCAACAGAACCCCACGCACCAGGCAAATCCCCCTGTGCAGGCTGAGTGTGCAAAGTAGATGTGAACATGGACAGTTCACCTTCATATAACCCCAAACAGGTACCAAATCCCCCAGCACGACCTTAGCCCCCTAACCCAGGATATTCACAGATGTCTGGGAAGTTTTGGAATCAGTGCTCCATTTAAATGATCCTTTCACTCCTTCCCACATGAATTATTGTTATTTGTATTAACAAATATACTCTATGCCAAATTTCCCACAGGCCTCTTTTCTAATTAGCCATCTGCAGCCTTGTGAAGCTTTACATGAACACAAAGTATATGAAAGGATATCCAAATACTATCAGCTCTAACAGGTACTTATCCATCTCTTAACACATTGCATACACTGGCCACAGCAGGTAAAAGCAGTATGGATATGAACTGTGGAACAACATCCAAGCAAACCACATGCATGGCCACACATTCCCAGAAATCATTCTCCAGTCACCAGTTCCAAGGAGGAGATAGCTACATAACAGGAGACAGCTCTTAGTTTGAAGCATCACTCCTACTTTAACAAAAAGGTGTTTTTTTCCCATTATTTGCTCCTTAACAACAAAACACTGAAGGTCTTTACTGCCTACTGCAGAGTGTTAATTTTTAATGGGAGAAGCTGCACGCTGCTTGATTTCTTTAGTGCACGAAGCAGCCAACCAATCGTACATCACCTCTAACTCCAGAACAGCAGTTTCAGCAAGGAGCCTTTACAGCTCAGAGCATCCTTGAGGGCTAAAGATGTCAAGCAGTTTAAATGCCAATGAAATCAAGAAGACACCAGGCTCAGATATGTTAGGAAAAAAGGACAGGAAAATGGAGACCTCCACTGAGACCAAAAAACTTTTTCTCTGCTCTAAGAAATAAGGGCCCACTTAAGACACCTGCGAAGCGCTCGCCTGGTGAATGGGGAGAGGCATAAGCAGCACTAATGACAAAGCACAGAGCAAATTTTATCATGAAAAATGTTTGAGAAATGGTCTGGAAGACATCTGAGAGAGTCCAACTCTCCCTCTCCCTCTGTACATCAAACATTACTGACACATGCCTTGCTTAGCCTGTCCAGCATGAGCTCTGATGATTGAGATCCTACAACGACCTTAAGGAATTTGTTCCAAGTCTAAACAGAAAGGTTTTTTCCCAATAATTCCCCAGAGCACACAGTCTCAGTGCCAGTGTGCTCATTGCCAAACTATTAAAGTTGCCAGGCATTCATGTGATACAGGACTTCCACCCCTCAAAGCTGAAGGCCACTCTAAAATTCCCAGTTCACATTGTTTTCAGGACATGGTGTGTTTGGGTATCACCCCTATCTGTAAAGCCCTTCCTGGGCCCACTGAGGAGGAGCACTTGGCTCCAGCTCCTGCACAAAGGACACTGCAGAGGGATCTGCATGTCAGCACCTCCCTCTGAAACTGGAAAACAACCCTCAAAATGTACCAGATCACATTCAACAGACCAAGATTTCAGTGGATAATCCAAGCTATATTGCTGCAAAGGCTTTTTCTTTAATAGCAGTAATTTTCAGCAGTTTTTTCAACTTTCCAATGTGCTGTGCAGCAGGATTGAAAGTTAATATCCATTTAAGCCATTGCCAGAATAGGAATATTTCTGCTCTTGTATCTTTAAAAATATCTTGTGGAGTGAAACGATAGATGCCAAGTTTCAAGGTTGAATGAATTTTTATAGCGAAATTATAAATCCCCGAAAATGAAGGATAAAATGGAGAGTATTTAATAAGCCTGAACTGAAACAGTGCTATCAGATGTCCCTTTAATAATTTTGATAGAAATGGATCTTCCCTCAGATTTTCCTATCTGTGAGTACAGCATTCAGCACTGGCACCATTCTGCTGGTGGCCAGTGTTTAAAGGCAGAGTATTTGGATTATACCAGAGAATGCCTGAGACCAAGCAATGGCACAGTGGCTCTTCCAGGCAGAAAGATGCTGAAAACCAAGCTGGGCTGGTGAATTTTCTTCAAGCCCAATTCCACACCACTGTGGCTGCTGTGAATTTAGCACTGCACTGGGAGACAAATCTTTTCCTACCATTAGGTGGGTGTTGGATGCTGTAGACAGGAATCCATGGCCAAGACTCCTGCAGCCTTGGTGCTGATGCTGCACCCTCCATGAGCATCTCTCTAGTCCCACCTGAGGGTCTAATCAAGTTACTATTCCAGTGAGAGAAAAAGGTACTAACACTGGTATTAAGCAGGTAAGCTCTGAGTAGCACCCTGGGAGGAGGAGGAGAGTTTATCCTTGTCATGTGCAGTTTAATCTCTTTTAAATGACACTCTTGCCTAGAGGAAATGGTTAGTGCCAATCCAAAATCATGAAAGATGTGTTTTGCAATTTTCCATGCTGACTTCAGACATATTTGTGGTTGGATTCAGTCCACTTCCTCAGCAGAATTTACAGGGATGCAAGTTCATTTTGTAATGACACCATCACACTGGTGCACTCATGTATTCCTGCACGTCAAAGGTAACAAAACGCGTCTTGATGGTCAGGAGTATTGAAAAAGAACAGCAACAGGTACAGATAAAGGGCTTTAGCCCAAGCAAGCCCTTGCAGAAGCTGTAATTTGGCAATGGCAAAAATACATTTTCTCTTAAACATGACTCCTTGCTGCTACTCTACCTACAGTTATTTCAAAGATTGGTCCTTCTTTCAGGTGCCTGAGAATGCCATCACACAGCAGTCAAGAACTATTGAGAGGTATTAGTTTGTTACCCTTATAGTGCACGAAGAAACCTTCCCTGCAGAGGGATCAGTCTTTCTGAACTTTTGGCACTTCTGCTCATTTTTCCACGCTAGGTCAAACTATATACTTTTTTTTTTTTTTTTTTACTGTTCTGGTTTGATTTAGCATATGTAAGTGCACTCTTTTAACATTTACACCAGTTTTGCTGTATTCCTTCTCTGCTCAAGCCATCTTCAGATCAGTCCTTCCCAATCCTACAGACATGATATGCTTATTCAAGGAAAAAAACCTCTACCTTTTTTGTTCTGTCCCCCTTTTAGCTTTGGGCCATGAGCAAGTGAAAGCATATCCTGACAGCAATGTAATATGTAAGACAGAACAACTTCAGCCAAGACTCCTTAATGGAAATGGCAACTGCTATTGATTTCCTAAACACAGAGGTTGTGCCCCTCACCTCCATGACAAATCAGTTAGTAAAGACTGGGGACTCAGGGGAAACTCCTCAGTATGTAAACATGAACTTGTGGTTTATATTAACACAATATATTCTACAACTTCTTCCATGGTGAAGTCCAAGAAAATACAGGAGGAGTCTGCAAGTGGCAACCAAAGATATTCACAGCAAAAAAATAAATTGCTAATACAAGTGCAATTGAATTCAACAGGCAAAAGAAAGAGCAGACACATAAGAGTAGTGAAACTGTGGAAATCTTTGGATTACCACTAAATTTACCATCAAAGTGAAAAAAAGAAAAACAAAACCAAACTGATTCTTCATTGCAATACATTACATACAGTGATTAATAAAAGTAATTGTTATTTATCCTCTGATAACAGTAAATTGTCCTTAATGCAATCAAAATTGATGTAAGAACTCAGTCTGACAAGGACAAACAGCTTTATCATTAATGGCTGTCATGGTAGAAGAGACAAATATTTTTCCAAACAATAAAGTTAAGAAGCTCCTCACTATTTGGTAATACAGTTTATATTTTGAATACAAGAAATCTCCCATTTAGCAGCAGAGCAACTTGCCTCTGAAGCACAGCTCCTCCATAATCAGTGTTTTCACAGGCATTACCAAGGACAAGGAATACAGACATCACTGAAGATGTCTACAGCCCCTCTTCTCTCACTGCTAACAGTAAAAGCAGTATAAATAAACCCACTCACTGGCCTGGCTGCACCAGCAGAAAGATCAGACAGACAGCTGAGATGAATAACACTGAGAATAGAATAACTTCCTTTGTCCTTGAAGCAAAAGCAACTTCCTTACACCCCTTAAGTTAATAATGCTTTATTTTGTCCCCAGCTGTTAAGTTTATAGAAATTAAAAGTCATGACTATTTGTCTTTTGCCAGCATGAATTTAAAAGTGCCTTTAAAAAATCTCATTATCATTGTGGCTTTTTTTTTTTTTTCAAGCAGATTCAATACAAAGCAGATTACATCCTGTCTGCACTAGTAAAGTGCACATAAATTTTTCACAAACCAATTTATCTTAAAAATTTTTCTTTCCTCATTTTGATTCTGGACACAGTGCAGAGTAGAAAGGCACTTCAAGTATTTTTTAGATAACACAATTCTAGCAATAGTGCATTAGTGTTTCTGAGGTATTTCTGTTCTATAACGTTATTTCCAGAGCATCAGAACACACCTTTTATGAAGTGGAATGAGTTCATATGAAACAATTACATTACCATGAAGTTTTAGTCTGATGTTCAACCTGAATTTGAAGATTAGAACTACAGGATTCCTTCACAGGTAACCGAAGAGGATAAAAATAATTTCCTTTGGTAAGGAAATTTGGAAATATCCACCAAATAATCTGGAAAGGGGCTGCATGGGTCCCCTGTACAATCACTAGGGAAACCAGCAGTCCTGCAACAACCACATGTGGGACCACCACTGGTACCCCACACCTGTACCAGCAATAATCAACAGCGCAGTTCCTCTGTTCCAGACGTGCAAACCGTTCTTTCTGAGATACTGGGAGAGGAGGGTGACCATAATTCTCACCATAAGTTTTTAGGAGTGTTGGGAAGAGACACAAGACTTCCAGGTCTGGGGGAAAGTGCTTCTCTGGAGAGCAGCCCTTCCTCTGCAGAGCCTTGACTGCTTGGGGACGGTCAGGAGACACTGATTGAGCAAACACTCCCATTGAAAAACTACATTCTACTTGGAGCCAGCAGAGATATTTATAGCCAGCTTTGTTTGAATGGCCGTAATAGCTGAGCTACAGCTTTTATTCTCTAGACAGCTCCAAAAAAAAAATCAAGGCAACGACACTGGTGGAGCAGGAAAAGTTCCACTGTCGCTTTTCATGCGGCACTTGTCTCTCCCAGGCACTGATGACAGCCTTTTCACAAGTACCCCAGGTGCCTTACAGAGAGAACAAGACATGAGTATGTCATGGCATGAGTGCAAAAAACGGAATAAAAGTTACCTTATACAAGTCTGAGTCACTTATTGTTAAGACAGAACAAAATCCTGAATCTCTCCTGTTCCTTCATTTGCTTTCACTCCTGCCTAAGGAAGGGTTTTGATCACACTTTCATTTTAGCTAATAAAGCGTTCACAAGTAACATGTTTACAAGAAATAGTAACACTGCTCCTTTGAGAGAGACAGCACTGACTGTCTAGGAACAGACAGTGAATAATGGGGCCCAATAAGTGGGAAAAAAGAAATTTCTTGGGGTTTTGGGCGGATTCTAAACATGTCATCTTATTCCTGCGTGTTTGCTAGTCTTGGAGCAGAAGTGATCAGAGGATGTCACAGTCTTTTGGAAAAATCTCAGAAAAAGACTGAGTCAAGAAACAACCCCAACCAGAAAGCAACAAACAGAGGAACAAGTTCTTCACCTGCAGTACTGCAACCCTAACACTTCTTCATGTGTCTGAACTAGGAAAAAGAATTTGGAAGCCTGGTGGTAACAGTGTAACCCACAGCACCATCAGAACAAAGCTGTTGACCAGACTTTTCTCTTTTGGCCAGGGTGCTTAGTTGGTCAGAATACATAAGGAAAAAAAAGTTACTTAAGAAAATCACTCCAAACTCTGAAGACACATAATTCCATCTGCTTCCCTTTTCTAGGGAAAAACAAAACCAACAGACCCAAACTCCAACTAAGCATGGCTGAAATTGCTGCCTTGGGGAAAAAATCTTGCATGTTCCCTTCCCTCCAGCAGACAGGCAGTGAAGGCAACATCACAGTCCTTCAGGAGAGCCTTCAGGGATACACCAGAGAAAACTTCCAATATTCTTTTTCACATTAATTTGCATTAAGCTGACATTTTTAGTGATGGGCATTTTCAGATTTGTGAAGAAATATAGTTTTCTTTGGAAAGTCATTTGCCAGAAAATTTCTACCACCTCAACTGTTTCAGATTCCTCCTTTATCTTTGGAAGTGCTGCCTTTTGAAGTGCAGGCACAAGAAGACACTTATGACATCTCTACAGGCACTTACAGGCTTTACTCTGATCACATTCCTGTACATTATAGCACATTCTTTAGAAAACAAGCAATTGGAAAGAGCGGAAATAAATTTCAGCTTCAGGATGTTAAACCATTCTTTAACACCTCAGGGATAGGATACTGTCTAGAAGGATGAAAAGCTGAGATAATTGAGATGTTCAGCCTGGAAAAGAGAAGGCTTTGGAGTGACCTAATTGTGGCTTTCCAGTACCTGGAGAGGGCCTGAAAGAAAGATGGAGAGGAGCTATTCACAAGGGCCTGGAGTGACAGGACTAGGGGGAATGGCTTCAAATTGGCAGACAGTAGGTTTAGATTAGCTATTAGGAAGAAATTGCTTATTGTGAGGGTGGTGAGACCCCAGCACAGTTGTCCAGAGAAGCTGTGGCTGTCCCACCCCTGGAAGTGTCCAAGGCCAGGCTGGACATGGCTTAGAGCAACCTGGGATAGTGGAAGGTGTCCTTGCCCAGGGCAGGGTGTGGGACTGGACGGGCTTTAAGGTCCCTTCCAACCCAAACCATTCTGTGATTCTATGAACCAAAAAACAAAGCAGTTCCTTGCACCTTCTTCTCAGACTGGATGCAATCGGCCCCTTCCAGCGATATTTTGTTGAGGATCCTCTCTTCTGCATCTCCGCACTCTAAACCAGCAGCGAGCGTCCCACGAGAGCCCCAGGAGGCCACCTGACTCAGAGACACATCTCTGAATCACCAGCACCTACTCCCCGTGGGAGGGAAAGGGTAGTGAGTTACTGCTGGCCTGGAGCAGGACTAAATTATTCCCTCCCCACACGCAGGTGCTGGCTCAGCTATTTTGACCCAGCGCGTGGGAGGGCTGAGCCAAGGTGTTACCCAGCCCTGGGAGCTGCCCACCCTCTCCTGGTCTCTCGCTGGGAGCGGAGGCTCAGGCAAGCTGCAGAAGGGAGGAAGGTTTATATCCCCTCTTCCTACCTTCTCTAGACAGATGAAGCCACAAACCAATTAAACTATAAACTATCCCACACTTCTTTCCAAATTAAAGCTGTGTTTAATACACAGCCATTGTGTGTTTTCCACTGTGAGCTCTGCTCTGAGAGCCTGTCAGAAATCATCAGCAGAGACTAGGAAGCTGGAAGTTAGCAAAAGGCACATCTTGTAGCATCCTGAAGTTGCCCATAATGTTAAAAAAAGAGAAAATTTTTCTATTTTTGTACCACTTGGACTCCTTTTGTTGACAAAAATAATCATATTTCTGTCCTTATTCAAGACAAACCAAGTTTGGGATAATTGTCCTTAATATGTACCGCAGGAAACCAACACTGACTGTGTTGTGTATGGAGCAAGGATAAGCCTTCATCAGTGAAGTGTTTGAGTGGAGTTCAGCCATAAAGGACATGAGGTATAAGGGTAAACGTTCAATGTAGCAAGAACCAATTATACAAACAAGCATTAAGGTTATAAACTTAAGTTCATTAATTCAGTGTGCTTAGACATCAGCAGCAAAAGTAAATGACAATACTACATAGCAATAGCAATGATGAGCATAAACAGGAGTGTTTTAATGGCAGCAAACTCCAGAAATAGGCACCTTTTTCTAAGCCACAAAAACTCAATTTCCACTTGGCACAAAAGAATCAATTAGATATGGCACTTACTGGTCAGCTGAGAGTTGGATGCACCTCTCCTCTCCTCCAACTCTTCACTGTGCACAAATCAATGATCAAAGCAAATGCAGCCATAGAACTCTGTGAGTTTGTAATAAAGCCATTCATTTCTGAAGCTTGTTTCTGTGTGTGGAATTTTCTTATAGAGATAGGTGCTGTCATAACCAGTGTACATTTCTTGGCAGAGGGAAAAGGAGCAGAAAAATCAATGCATTTGCAAACTCAAAACTAATTGAGCCATTCCCAACACTGCATGAATTGCAGCAAGGCAAGGACCCATTTAACGACTGAGATGTTTTATCTTGAACCCAGGTACCTATGTGGCTTGGAAGAGCAGCTCATTTAAAGGAAACTTCAAGTGAAGAGCGTAGGCAGAGATGAAGGCTAAATCTTGATTCCTCACACAGTGAAGTGGGTAAGATGTCAGTAGTGCCAAGAACTCCAAAGTCCAGTGAAAGCCAAACTTTGGAGGAGATTTTATCTGAGTCTAAGGAAGAAAATAACCCTAACGGGAGCTCACTTAAGTGCCAGGCCTGGTAAATGAACCAACCTGTGGGACTTGGGCACCTCATTTTCCTCACAAATCCTGTTATCACACAGAAGGAGGAGTTTAAAATGCCTCAACCAACACATTAATTTAATGGAACTATGCTTCATTTGTTCTATACTTCCTTGAAAGCCCAGCTTGAACAAAGTGATTACAAAATGTAGCCTTCTGTTAACATTTTTCTGCATTTCAATTGTTCTTTAATATCTATTTTCAATACAGTCAGTAGAATAGAATCACAAAACAGACAAGTTGCCATATTAACTCAGGTTTCTGGACAGAATTCCCTAGTAAATAAGGCCATCCCCAATGTGATGTACAGAAAATTCCGGTCCACCTTTCCTTATCTCCCCGCCCTCTCCCCAAAAATGGCAGTTCATTTTTCTTTTCTCTTTACTTGCTCCTCCACTTGTCTGCAATGTTCATAATGGGCATAACAAAGAAAGAGAAGAAAAATGCAATTAACTTTTTCATCTGTTTTCAGACCCTGGCACAAGCAGAACTCATGAGGACTTTGATTGTTTCCATACAAATATTCCTGCTTTTGGACACTTCAACACTTGACAGATGTCAGAACAGAAACAATCTGATTATTCTTTCCTGGGTTGGGTTTTTTTTTTTTTTCTCAAGTTATTTACAACATAAATCTTTAATTCCTTCTAATTGAAGGCATCTGTCCTGCTATCTGCCTCTTCCATCTGAGGAGCCCATGTCTTCTTATGTAAGTCCTGCTGTTCAGGTTCCAGTTCATCTTCTTGCTTGACATTTTCCTAGCTGGAAACTGTGTCTGTAAAGCACCTCCAGAAATGGAGGTGTGATGCTTGGTAGAACTAAATATCCTAGATAGGCTGAAGAACATTTAGCCTGCTCTTACAATAACCATCACTGTGCTGTTAAATGATGCCAAGCCACAAAGTACCTCATCTGAACGATGGGATTAGTCCATTTTGTGACAAATATTGTAACTGCAAAGGCATCTATCACAAAATCTCATAAGGCTAGAAAATATTTCCTGACATAATGTCACCATACACACACATCACAGAAACTTCTGAAATGCAGAATTAACACCCTTCCCCCCCCAACCTGCAAGAGAAATTTTACACATTCTTGAAAATGTCAAGATATATGGAAAGGATTCACTCTATTTTTGTCCCAGGACCTATATTACAGGGCAGAGGAACAACTTTCTGTCAGGCAGGAAGAGTATTCTAATAAGCTAGAGACTGGAAAACTTTCCTGACCAAAAATATTTCATTGAAAAGAGACTATACAAGTTAAAGTTGTTTCCAGAAATGATCTTCAACCCACCAACAGGTTCTTTAACGGAAAGAGATTTTTCCCAAGAAGTACAATACATTTGATTCAGGGATGGGAACGACAACATTTGTAACCTCAGGTACGAAAGCCTGCGTCTGTCCTGGACTCAACAACTTTATTCTGTTTAGTTACTACGCTATTTAACTTCAGTTGCGTGGCTTCTTTTATATCTGTAACAGTGTTACTAAATGGGAGCAACCCTTTGAGGCAAAGTAGAGGGGACAAGGGAAACAAAGCTGTGTTCAAGGAGAAAGTAATGATGGGAAGAAGGTCCCTGACTGTGGCACTTTGTCAGAGACAAGAGGTAGCTAATGGAGAGAGCAGGAGCAGGCTGAGACCAACTCTGAGAGGAGATCAGAGCATGTCTGCTATCCTGATAGAAAGGTTTGTGTTTCCCTAAGCAGCTCACAGCTAATGGGCTCATCACTCTTCCCGTGTGCTCCCATACAGACAGCAGCCACAGAGCAATGTTCCCAAGGATGCAGACAGCAACTCAAGCTCCCTCTGTCACTTCTTTTTCCATCTTTATCCTCTGCAAAGTGATGGCAATTCCCTATGGAGCCAGAGTTTGTCCCAGACCTGATGAAGGCACAAGAGTCTGCCATAAAAACATTTTTTACCTGATAATAATAGGCCAAGTGAGAAATGCTGAAAGAAGGGCAAAATCAAATTTGGGGTATGATTAGATTCTCAGTGCTCTACTTGCACATTCTCCAAAATGCACTGAACCAAGGACTGGTTCCATGGCTAATAAATCTACTTGGTTTTTGCTTTAATCCAAATGAAAGGAATATCCAGCAGCAGCAGAGAAGGAACAGGTTGTGAATATTAAACACATATTTGTGCAAAATAAAATTCCTATTTCATATGTGTGTTCCCAAATCTGAAGATAACATCTCCAAGAGATTGGACTGGAAGTTAAAAGGTAAAGGTACTGTATTGGGGCAGAGCTGAACAACATCCATCACCACTGGAGCATGGAAATACAGAGTAAGGGCTTCAGCAGCTCACATCCCTGGAATCAGTTATCTAATGATTCATCTTTGCCACAATAACTGCTGCAAAAATCGATTCTACAGCTTTCCTCCAGTCTTGGGCTTTGCATGGGAAAGCAATTGTTCAAATTAATTATTCACCAAGTACTTTCAGAAGTTAAAAATGTAGCACCTAGCTATGCTCTGTGTTTATTTCACAATCATTTCATTTTTTTTTAGTATCAGCATCTCAGATACACAGATATGTGATTAAAAACAAACAGTTGTAAGGAATGTCAATATAAATAGTAGACAATGAAACAGAGTGTTTCAGTTCATTAATATCTGTATCTTAGGTGACTGCAGGTGCACCTTAATGAATTACATGACTAGTAAAATACAATTAAATGCAGCTGCATATGTTTACAAAACTGCAGAACCAAATTACAGGTATTCAGTAGCACCCATAATTCATCCATAATTGACAATTTTCATATTACTGGAATAAGGAATCAAGTCATGCAGATGATTACTGCATTTGCCTTTGAGCACCAGAGACACAGGTTCATTTCCTATGCAGCACCATAAATGAAACAAATTACATACTTGCAGGTTAAGGCAGACCTGAAAGCAAATGCTCCCCTGAATGATAGCTAAAAGCTCAAATAATTCAGGTTCTATTTAGCTGTCAATAAAAGTTCATGAATGGCTGATAGCTGACGTAACTTAAACATATTGTAATAAAGTATTTTTCTTTACAGAAGAGTCATCATATGTCTGGGGCAGAACTGGGTTCTGACCCCAGTAATCCAGTGGGTGGATTTCCAGATTTCAAGAACATGACAAGAACATAACAAAGAACAGAATTTGTGCTGAAGATTTTGGTTGTCTTTTGTTTCTACTTGTGGCATAGTGATCATCTCTCTTTTTTTTTTTGCCAGGACCTTTTATATGGCAATAACTCCTGTTTACATTTAAATTTCATTTCACCCACAAACCTTGTTAGGACCTCACGCAGGCTGTGTCATTCAGACCTTGCCTGGAGAGGCTACTGAGCAGCCTGCTCTGAGGAGGGGTTTGACCAGAAGGTGCCCAGAAGCAGCATACCCAGGCTGGATGGTGCTGTCCAGTTGACAAGAGCTGGTGGTTCCCCTCCCTGCTTCACTAATTGCATGTAACACCCTCACAGCTTTGTATTACCAGGGCTGTAAATTATCCAGCTATCAGCCAGAGAGATAAAGAGCAGCTGGATTCCAGCACTGATCACCTTAGTTGTATGAAGAGTTATTGGGGGGGAAAATATCTTTGTGTGTATGTGGTATGGACCAGTGTTCAGCTTTGGAGACAAAGTCAGACCTCCTGCAATCCCTCATCATTCTGTACACTGCCAAAGGCCAGAGAAACAAACACAGGCACTAGCAACCTGCTAAGGCAGAATTTTGAAGGGCTGCATCAAATTATTGTATTGAAGACTGAAAAAAACCCAAACAAACAATAAACAAGAAAAAAAAATTATTAAAAACTGCAATCATCATCTTATTTTGATCCTATCATGTGTACACAAACAACAACCCTCCTGACAAATGCCTCACGAAAGAGTCCAGTTAAAGGGACACCACTGATACTGAAGTAAAACCAGTAACAGTTCCTTCTCCTTTTTAAACCACATTAATTGTAGACAAGACTTCTGAGATGTAAAAAAAAGAAAAGTAAAAATAATTAGATGCAGCAGTATTTGATGCTGGTTCCACTTCACTTTAAAATGGATGATGGCCAGTTAATGTTTTTAAAAGCAAGGAAGAAGAGAACTTGAGTGGAGAATTTGCTGAGGCAGTGTGGCAACCGCAGATGCCAAACATGCAGTAATCCAGCTGCAATCAATCCAGCTCTTCTATGCCTGACTCTGTCTTTGTAAAACAAGAGTCCAAACACTCAGAAGAATGAATGGAGGAAGAAGGGTAAAGGAAAGAATAAAGAGGAGACAGGCTTCCACGTGGAAAATATATCAGCTAGGGACTTAACTGATTGACAATTTATCCTTTAGGAAATACTTGACTTCACAAAAAAGGAACTGTTCATTTGATGACTCTTTCAATATTTATCTTACCAACTGGAAAATTTTAGGTGGCTGTGCTGACTGCAGGAACAGGACCCAGAAAAAACCTGCTATGATTTCCTTCTGCAAAATTATTGTGGAGGAAATGCAGCAAGTCTAAATTTCCAAAGACAAAGATAAAAAACAATTTCCTGAGATCATCTGTTGGAAAGTCTCTTTGTTGCCTTTAAAATATAAGCTATTAGTAGGATTTTATTTTAAAAGAACGGAAGGACAATTTTACAATTTTATACTGACAAGTAGGTGTTTGTTATCACTTAGATTTTGTAAAATGCCATAGTTTTATTTTTGGTTGTTTTATGGGTTCTATTACTGAAAGAAGTCATGGCCATTTCTCAACATGACCAAATGGATGATCTCTTCTGTTTTGTAGGTGGGGAACTTGAGATCATGGAATGTCAACTCCTGTAAAGGTGCTCAACTCTTTTAGCTCTTTTTTTACTTGTTAGAATTTGAGATGAGGAATGAGGGTCTGAGGAACATGTAAATCTCAGTTCAAGATACTTGGAGAGCTTCCATAGTGTTGAATTAACTGTGCTCATTTGGTATCTCAGCACGCTCTACTGATTCTGAACACAGGGCAAGGCTATTGCAACGTTATTAGCAGCAAAAATTGCTTCTCAGTCTAAACCCATTTTTTTTTTTTTATGCTTAGCAGACATGAATATCTTTCCAATCTAACACATCTCCAAATACTTTCAACAGTCACCGATGTGAAGACTGGAGGTTTCCACTCTTGGCTCAACCAGGATTTCTGCAATGCTTTTGCCAAAACAGCAGTTTGTGCCACATCTCACTGCACTGAGGTGCTGCATGATGCTCTGTACCATCAGCATCCCTTTATTGCCTACTCATGGTTGAAATCCTGCCCCTGGTGTGGGCAGCTGGCCCTGTGTGGTGCCATGGTTTTAGTCCCAGCAGTGCCCAAATTGTGTCATGGTCTCTGTGGTCACTTGCTAACAACAGTTCATCAGAGCTTGTCATCCTGGGGATCAGGGAATCACACAAGGGTTTGGGTTCAAAGTGACCCAAAAGATCATCTTGCTGTCATGGGCAGGGACACCTTCCACTAGACCAGAGTGCTCCAACCTCCATCCAACCTGGCCCATGAAATCTCAGAACACCTATTAAAATAATTTTGAGGATTAGGAGAAGAAAAAATTATGACTGGCCAGGAAGAAGCCCACCGTGAGCCAGTGTCACCATTTTTAGGACAATGTAATGTTGAGGAGATGATTTGAGGGGACATGGTCCCTTCTGCAGAGTCATTCCTCCAGAGGAGATGTGGAACACATGACAGCCCAGTATTACCACTTACACAGACTCCCTCTGAGGTTAGTGTCCCCCTTGACATCCTCAGATCAGATTGGTTTGCAAATGACTCACACAGAACAAGAAGAGTCCAGATCTATCCCCTGCGGGATCCAGAGGAAGGAGCTTTGTGTAATGTTGCCCCAGAAGATCCACACCAGCATTTCAAGACTTGGTGGGGAGGTGATTGAAAGCTATTGTGAGCCTCTATCCACACAATCCTCCCACTGCTCTGCCCCCCGAAGAAAGGCAGCCCCGTAAAGCATCCCAGCCTTAGCAGGAGCTACTTATATCCTGTAGTAGGAGGCTTTACCAGCTTCGCTGAGTTTCGAAGTGATATAACACAAATCTGTCACCACAGATGGTCTCACCGATAGCATCTGTGGCTGAAGTGCCGAGAAAGGAAGCCATACTTCTTACCACTGTGTATAAAAAGAAAACTCTCCTGCAGTAATATTTCACTGCTGACAGCATAGCATCTCTGTTAAAAAAAGAAACGCTCATGTATCCTAATATTCTGCCTTTCTAAATAATAAAATCAATCTCCATGTTAGCAGCTTGTCTAGTCGATATTTCCCCCATAAAGCTAACTTATATTCCACTTCTATGTCCAGGATAATCTTTAATGGGAGGATAATGAACACATTACAGAGTCCTGATTTTCTATATGTTACCAAAAATTCCTATGTCTTCATTAACTAAAAAGGGGGCAGCTCACAGGACTATTTTTCAACTCTGACTTCACAGCATACACTAATCCCTTCACTGTTATTTTGTCAAGATTTATTTTGCACACACAGATACATGTAGAATTCACATCATGGATTTCTCTTCCATATCTATAATCACAGCCATCTGATTTAGCCCACATCCACAACTACATACTCTGCCTGCTAATGTATTTCCCTGAGATTTATTTCAATGCACCAACAGGACTGTATCTCTTCCTCAGCATGTTCAAATGGTCAATTCTAGGAAGGAAAGTAGTCCCTAAAGTTATCAAAACACTGTATTTCCATTTTCTGTAAATGTGGATTGTCTCTTTACCAATTAATTTTATCAAAGCCGCAGGAGTGGCTGGGCATTGCTCTTGGTCAGTAAAAGCTTTTCTGGAAGTACAAATGTCTCAGTGTAAAAGTCCATTACCTCACATCCCTTGTAAGATATATGCAAAGGCTCTTTCCTTCAGAAAAGTCTGCACAAGCATAAATTCAGCATGACCTGAAACTCCAGCCCAGCAATTTCTTTACATTTATATCTCAAAAGCATGAGTCTGCAAGATAAATGCCATGACTCCTTTTGCGTTCTAATAGACACTTGAAAATTAGGATCAGTTTTAACTGCTTAATATATGACAGAATTTAACTTATATGCTACCTAAATCTAGGCACAGGATACAAATATAAAAAATAAAAAGCCTTATGTAGACAGCAGATTTTACATAGTTGCATTGTGATGGAGTTTAAACTAACATATCTTGAGAAAAACATTAAGCTGTAATCTGCTCATACACCTTCCAGAAATGGAATTTGACAGGAACATGTCTTAACTTTACCACATTTAGGAGGCATTTTTAAGTTTAGAGGATATTAACAGTTATAAAACTCTGCTTTCCTTTTTTTTTTTTTGTCTATTTTTTTAAAGACTTAAAATTGTAAGCTGGACTCCTGAGTTTTTCCTATCTAGTCTGGTGCCCTGGTGTCTTTAATTTGTAACAAGAGCAGGAAGAGGAGAGACCTAATACCTGGTTTGCTACATGGTAATTGTGACAATAAGAGGACCTGGGATGGTACAAAAATGGCTCTAGCCACCTACTTTATGATACCCCTTGAGTCGAACAGCTGACAGAGACACATGTACCATATTATGACAAGATGACCTTTAAAGGTCCCTTCCAACACAAGCTGTTCTGCGATTCTATGGTATTATCTTAATACCACCTTTCAGGTAGATGTGTTTCAAATATGAACAGCTTTGATAGGAGAGCAGGGAAAACTAACCCCCAGAAACCTGGGGACCAGGTGGTGTATATTGTTATCTGAGAGACAGGTAGGGATGACAACCTTTCCTCTTTTTGCCTCCAGTCATGGATATTAAGCTCTGTTCTCCTTCTCTGTTGTGCCCTGTTTTGATTTGATGCACAATCCTTTCTTCAACATTTGGATGCCCACACCCTGGGGTCAGCTGAAATCAGGACACAGAATTCCCATAACACAGTGGGACATCAGGTCCAGTTTGGACGGAAAATGTTTTGATTAGAAGGATTTATGTTAGAAAAGTTGCTGGAAGGTGTCTAAAGATATCCTTTCATAAACAAAAGGGCTGAGACAAGTGTTAAAGTTGCAAAGTCAAAAAAGCCTTAGAAAGCACTGTGCAAGCTGCTGTCAAGTCTAAACCTATGACATTAATCCTGAGCACAAGTTGTCCATAATTCCATGTCCCCTGCTCCTCAGGACCCTGCCCAGATCAGTGTAGCTCAGCCAGTGATGCAGACTGTGCAATACTTACCCTTCCCTTCAGCATTCATTTGCGGCCCCTCTGCTTCACGCTTTGCTCAAAATCCAAATGCAGCAATAAATGAAACAATAAACTTGCTGAATTCCCCACAAAAGAATACTTTATTCACTATCCTACTTACACAGGCAAAGAGATGGGTGTCCTGAGGAAAATACAAGCACTGAGGAGCCCTGCCTCAGGGAGAGCAGCAAGCTCAAGAGAGTCATGGAGAAGATGTCGCTTTGCCTAAAATCTGCATGGGACAGACAAACGGGATAAATGGATGTTTTAAGACTTAGCTGTAATGAAAAACAGCACCATCAATCATTTATTGCTGTTGCAGAAAGGTTTCTGTCTTTGCCATGTGGGGAAACTGATTTTTGCTGAAATGCTTTGCCGGTGGAAATTCTGCATTGTCAGCAACAGCTTTCCTAGGACCACAAGGATCCCACCAGCAAGGACCCCACGTGCTGTCCCACCTTTCCCTGGTGGTCCACAAGATGCCAATATTCATTTCACATTGGTCCACAGAACGACATTAAGCCATTAAGGTTTGCTTTCTGTTTATTATTATTAAAAGCTTAGCAATAAGGCAAACATTGAAGGGAATCCTCTGTAATTTTTGGGTTGACCAAAAGACTTGTACAACCACTGAAGAATTGTACCAAATTACACCCATTTTTAGCCACAGATTTTACATATGAAATCACTAAGCAGAGAGTGCTTGGAGAATTTAGGTATTTCTCAATTAAAAAGTCCAATTTGCTGTGATATATATAAGCTATTGTTTATTTTTTATCCTCCCTGTGGAGTGATATCTATCATTTTCAGCAGGTTCCAGGGCTATTTGTTTTTCAAAGATTGTTCTTTGGAATTAATTACTCTGGTATTAGACTAAGTGACAAACAGGTAGTGCAGAACCGAGGGTAACAAGAAATTTTGTCTTGCAGCTTTTTAGAGTAAAATTATTCTCCTAACCTAACTGACAGCATACCATTAATCACTATTTAACAATTATTACAGCCAAGACATATTAAAAACAACTCTAGATTTCTCACTGCTAGTTACGCTTATTTCATTTTCTAATTGCTGGCTTAATTTTTTAAATGTCAACAAAAGACAATTAAATCCTTGTTGTAACTGTTCAAGCCAAACATATATAATGAAACTTAATAGATGCATCCTGCTTAAGATTCTGTTGGAGTTTCTTCCATGTGATGGCACTGTATCAAATATGACAGCTGCTCTCCAGTGCCTCATGTCCAGCCCACCTGAGGTACCTCTGCTCCATCCAGTGAGTTTGGGTGTCGTTTTGGCGCTCCTCAGAAATGGCAGACAGTTAAACTCTCCACTGAAACATTAATTATTAAGCTGTTTCCCAAGATGTCAGAGCCAAGATGGCAATTGCAAAATGTCTGTCAACATTTTGACTGACAAATACTGGTTTAGCTTTATTAACCACTCTCTCTGCTGTGATTGTCAGAAAACAGCACAAGGCAATGTTTTATGGTCACCAGCGGACTCAGAGACGCTGCCTGATGAGTCCTCTTTTTGACACAGAGAGCTGCAAAGAAAAGAACAAAACTGAGCAGCACCTGCTGACTCGCATGAGTTTTGTGGCTCAGGGTACAGTGATAAATCAGCTTAAATGAGAAAGCTGGTTTATTATGCTCTCATCCTCCAGCCAACTCTTCCTAGCTTCTGCCACAGTTTGTTGCCATCTTAGTTCTGCAGATAAAACTCTTTATTGGGTCATAATATACACTGGATCTCTAAAAGCAACGTGCTTTGCAGGAAGGATGGGAGCAGCACATAACCACAGGGTGAGCAGGTACAGAAGGTAAAACTCAGAGACAGTGTCAGTCACAGAATCATTATGGTGGAAAAGACCTCAAAGAACAACAGAGTCCAACTGTTAACCCAGCCCTCCCATGTTCACCTCCAAACCATATCCCCAAGTGCCAAGTTCACACACCTTTTGAACCAGTCAGCCTGTTTTTGTTAAAAAACAGAAAAAAAAAATCATCAGTGGTTGATGATCATCACCAAGAGCAGTGATTCTAAAATCAGACATAACCTGCAAAAACTTTCACAGACATAGTTCTCACAGGGGTGTAACCTTGTTGAAGCCAATTAGATAACATGTTCTGTGTGTCACGTTATGTGGGATTTCAGATGAAACACAGGTAACATGGCCCTATATATATATCTATATATCTATATATCTCTATATCTATATATCTATATATCTCTATATATATGTATATCAGTTTAAGAAAGCCATGGGTGAAAACCTGCCAGGAAGACTGTCAGTCAGGAGTGTGACAAAAATCATGTCACCAGGCCAAGTAAATGTCCATATTCATGAGTTCAGCACAAAGGAGAGGGACCCCATTTTACCCTATTAGCTTTTAAACGTGTCACAGCATAAGGAGCTGAACACAGAATACAACATCCAGCATACAACAATAACTCCACATTTGGAAATGAATCACGGAAAAAAAACCCTTTCTAAAGGATGTGTTGTTTCAGAAGACAGTGACCTCCAAAAACAGAAAACTAGAAAGATAAACTCTCTTGCTCCTGGAGTTTTCTTAGAGAGCACAGTTGCCATACAAAAATGAAAACAGAAAGTAAGTTTAAAGTAAAGGGATGCTTTTTCCTGACTATTGCACTGCTGACAACAGATGCGTTTTCTAGTCTCTGGCAAAACATTAGAGAATTTCCTGATTTAGGAGTAGAACTGCACATGGAGGCATCACCAGTGAACCCAGCTCAGCCCAGTAAGAAAGAGAATATCCAGTCACAGAATACTTTGCTCTCTTTGCTTTATAGCAAGAGCCTACAAACCAACAGGTCCTGACCTTCAGCTGAGCCTTCTGACAAGAATACAAGAGTGGGACTGGAGCAGGGGGACAATTAACTGCCAGACTGAAAGCAGACTGTGGCTGGAAAATAGAAGAAGAAAGTTTGTGTTAAGAATCTGACAGGGTGGATGTGGGATGATTGATCAAGTCAGCGTCATAGTGTCTCAGAGGCTCAGGAAGGGGACGGGGAAAGGCAAGGTAGTGAATTTATTTTTAATTGCTATAAGTTTTTTTTTTTTCTTTTTTTACCCCTAGGACAGAGAAAAGGTGGGGATGTGCATGGAAGAAAGGGCTTTTTGGGCCAAACTCCATATGTTTCTGCTTGTGTCTGATTCTTTTCCTGTTTCTCTTTTTAGGGTGGAAAAAAAAAACAAAACATACATCTTAATAAGTCCTTTTTTAAAAATAGGTGAAGATACAAGACTTTCTTGAAGCAGTTGCCATGGAGAGGCTGTTCAAGTGAAGAATAATTACTAGGGCAAAATCACATACAATATGGGGACTGATCCTTCAGATTTTACCCATGCAGAACTCCCACAGAAGTCAACTTGTTATCACATAGTTTTAGCAAGCCAGGAAAAGAAAAAGAACTCATACTTCACTCCTTCTAAATGAAAAAAAAAAAAAATCATTTGTTTGCATAACAGCAGAGAGAATAGGCTTTTTCAGCAAAAGCCTTTCTTCTAAAGACTCTGCAAGCCACCTTATAGCACAGGTGGGATGTTTTCACTTTTAGGATCAAAGAAGTTAATTACTGAGCAGTAATTTGTAAGTGCATAGTGTGCTTTTTCCCATAGTATCAGAAATATTGCAGAATGTGTACTTAAAACAAAATGAGGTCCCTCTCTTTTATTTAATCAAAAATAATTGCAAATCCAAAGAGAAACATTTTTATACAGGTTCCAGCTGGCTATTGATGCTGACTAGCAGAAAGAACCAACATTTCTTTGTCCTGAACACACATAACTCCAAAATTAGAGATTTGTCTCTTCAAACAACAGTGGTTACACAAGGACTCCTAATGCTTCAAACTGCACCTTGCACAGAAGTTCCAGCAAATTAATTCCCCCCTCACCTGCATTGCCTTCTCTACTCCTCACCTCACCCAGCTTCAAAGCGAAGCTCTGAGGCTGGGAGTGCTCCCCTCCCAGCTCTGAAGGCACAGTTCACTGGGGACGTGCCTCTTGCATTCCTCAAAAGAGTCCCGTGCCTTGGTGCTTCGATGCTACCCTGCAATATCATCATCCTGAAAGCACATGGTGCTCTTTTCAGAATCTGTGCTACCAAAAAAAGACACAGCCCTGCTCGATAGCTCCTTTCTATCACCCTGCAGAGTAGAGGGATAACAGCTACCACAGAGCTGGCTGAAGCACAGTCCATGGACAGAATAATCCCACAGGGCCATGCAGCACAGCCCTCATCATTTTACCACAGTGCTGGGACATAAATCCGCATGGCTGTGGGTACGGCAGAGGGTGGAAAACCCCTGGGGCAGCCTGAGCTCCACTGCTCTGGTAAGAGAGATCACCCCTGCCAAAGTTTTCTGCCTTTTACCCAAAATATGCCACCATGGAAGCACGACAAACAAAAAGAAAGGAACCCTCATTCTGGGAAGCATGGGGTATTTATGCTGGTACGATTAGAGGTGTGTGATTGCACAGGCGTAATTACACCAGTTAACTTGTCCATGTAGAAAAGCCCTGAAGCCCCTTGGCTTCAGTCACTGCCAAATACCCACAAACTCTCAATGGCCCATTCCCAAAATAGCAATTACCATTCATGAAATATCTCTGGAAAATGGGGAAAATACTTAGAGACATGATGATCTTCAAATGGATCTTTCTGTTGTGTTTTCATGTGCTAAGCAAACTACAAAGCTTGGTTTGTGGTGCAGGGCCTGTGATCAGAACACACCTGATGGGCCTATTTCTCTTGTCCAACATCCATTTCAGAGGAACAATAAAGTAATTACATATTGGGGTCAGGCTTACAAGACCCGTTGGTCCTTATCCTGCAATTTAATCCTAAAAGGAGTGTGAGTATATGGGTTCCCAGCCGTGGACTGAAGTCCAGCACTGCCAGCTGCAGCGCTGTTAGGAAGCCAGGTCTGACCCACATCACCCAGGATTCTCAGCATGCTTCCTGTGCTGTATTTGGCAGAAACTTTCCCAGAGTCTTAAGCAATTTAGTATTTTGGGTATTACACTGAGGGAAACCTTGAAAAAACAAACAAACTCCACAACCCAGTAATAAGAACAAGATGATATTTTTTTCATCAATTATCCCAATTAAGTCACCAGTTATCACCTCCTATAGCAGTAAAAAGAGAACACAATTAGAAAATTTAATTAATTAAGCTGAAGGCAATTATACCTATTTTAAACCCCTCAATCCAGTAAGAACAGCAGACCAGAGCAGTGAGGCAGTGAATATCTAGTGCTGAAGGAGGCATTGAGCCCAAACATCAGATTCTGCAAGCAGGGGGCTAGCTGGGGTGATCCATTCCCCTCCAAACCAGCATCTGTCCTAGGGGTGTCTTCTATATTCTCCTCACAACCAGAATTAAAGACAAAACAAAGGCTGTCCTCTACGTCACACTGAGGGAGGTGAGAAGCAGCCGTCACCTTCTTGAGCTACAAAAAAACCAAAGCTGAGGTGGGGGCGCAAATATATGTTTTATCATTATAAATAAAGGCATTGTGTTCCATTGACTGTCATAAATATCAGGAAAATCAGACTGATAAAGGGTAAGGACCTGGTTCTTGACAGAGTGAAGCCCTCAGTAGTTCCCAGAAACTCAGGAAGACTCTATTAGAGCAGTAGGACACCAAAGTTAAAAAAATAAATGGTAGGACGGTATCTAAGCTGAAAACTAAATGATAAGAGCTAAAAAAAAAAATAACTACAGCCTTAATGAGCTATGCTTAAAATACAGGCAATGGAACCCCACTGAGGAGGAACTAACAGCAGTATTCACTGCTATTTTCATAAAATGTTGTAATGTTTGCACAGATACTGAGGAAGCCAGCCCAGCTCAGGCACACAAATTGAGGTGGAAAAGATGGGTCAGGAGAGGTGCTGAGAAGGGTGACCCAATTAACATCCATGAGGGGACTGCTCTACCAATTCCACACTCTTCCTAAAAGAGGGAAATTGTGAGAAAAACAAGCTGAAAATACACCATTTAAAATTTCTGTCCACTCAGAGGGAGAAGGTCCAAAGGGTGCAAACTCCATTTAGAGACAGAAGACAAAAAGTAGGGTGAGACCAGGGCAGATGGTTGGGGCAGAAGGGAAGAGCCTCTTTCACCTGAAAACAATCTGGGGGCAGAAGCAGTGGATAGTGGAGGGACCGTGGGCTGAAACACAGCCCTCAGAGCCTGCCCACAGCCTCCCACATCTTATCCAAAAACCAGCAGGGATCAATCAGCAAAACACCTTGGGTTGCCTCTTCAACGTGGTAAAAAAAAAAGTTCTTTTCTGTGCTGCTTCACCATGGCAAGCGCAAGAGCAGTTTTGATGTAAACTGAAACAAGCTGCTAGGAACAAAAATAGCTGCACATTCATTTTATCTAGTTTAGGTACATTGGTGTAAACCTGTTTGCCAGCCACTGCCCTGGAAAGAAACTGAAGTGCCAGGAAAAAGGAGATGAGGAGGGTGGTTATCCCTGGGACAGCAACCACTGGGACAGAGGGAGAGCCAGGGTGGGCAAAACACGAGGGTTTGCCTTTGAGAGGGCAGGAAGGGATGTGAAAAAGGGAGAAGCAACAGCAAGATGTGAGAAATGAAATGTTTTTAAAGAGTAAGATAAATAAATGAGACAAAGGAGGGATGAGGAAAAAAAGCAAAGAGGGAAGAACGAAGCCTGGATCAGTCCTTGGTGTCCTCTGAGTTGTGACTTTGGGGGTGTCACCACAGGAGAAGAGGAAATTTGAGAGTTTTACATTGGGGCTGCTCAGCAACAGCAGGGATGGGCTCCTGAGGTGCAGAGGACACGCAGGGCTCTCACAGGAGCTCCATACAGATCTGGGGAAAATAGCCCGAGGCAGGAATAAGGCAGGAAACAGTAGCCTATGACTTAATTTTTGAAAATGGCAGCACCAAATACTCTCACTGGCATAACTGAGAGTGCCAGAGACATGACATTACAACTCCAGCAAGACTGCATTTAGAAAAACACTTTTCCATTGATAACACAGCTTTCCAATAGATAAACACAATGAAAATAAAGCACATACACACATTTAGTGTTGTGGAAATAAGATTGCGATATACACATGGAAATGAACTGATGACTTACACACAATTAGAGATTTTCTGATTTTCCCTTTCCCATGATTTTCTGCCGATAAGTCTATTAAAACAATAGACAAACAAACTTGAAATACTGCTGATGAATTCCCAGAAGCCCAAAGAGCACATTTTTCAGAGCTGGTATCTAACTACTAGAGAGAGAGAGAAAAGCAATTAAATAAGAAAAAAACCCAACAAGCAACTCATTCCTCAAATGACTCATTTCTCACTTAAAAGGAGTCTCTTTCCTCTGCCTCCACTGCCCTTTAACAGCTCCTTCATGCCAACACCACTTCAGGTCATGAAAGGGTAACAAGTCCCAGTTCTTTTCAGGATCATTTCCTGACTGTTATCCCATGCAGGGAGCTTGGTGTCACCTTTTGCTGTACAAAGCTGATTCCCCATCAAACCTGAGCTTTTGATTTCCTCCCCTCCCCAGGGACTATTTTTGACATCTTTTATCCAGTATTTTTTCTGTCAAAGAGCACTTGTTGACACTCCTGCCTAACAGCTCTTCCATTAGAACACAGAGCCATCTCAGGTTAATTTGCAGATGGCCACTTGTTTTCTTGGGAAAGACAAGGTTCCCAAGGCTCTGCAGTGGGATAGCTTCCCAATTTGGCATTATCTGTGCCAAAAACATGACTGCTGTACTTGCTGTGCCTAATGCACACAGCAGCATTTGGTTTTGTGCTCATGCCTCCCCAAGGAGCTGTAATGCTTCAGAGATAATTAACCTATGGACCTTTTGACATTATTCGCAGCAGAAATGGGTTTTAGATGTCCACATAGGCTCTATGAGCATAACAGGTGAGAGATGGCCCATTCTTGTAGCTGAAGGACATGTGAAAAGAACTTTCCGTAACTTTCCATGGCTGCTCCCAAAGAACAGCCCTTTTCACTCACAGTGAAGAGCTGAGGCTCCCACAACAGTGCTTAGATCCTTTCTTGTTTCAGATCCTATTTGGAAATGCATTTCCAAGACCCACTGTTACTGGATAAAGGAACTTTCCATTGCTCCTGAGCACAGTGGCCTTCTTCTTTGGATATCTGAAAACAGAGGGAGCTGAGTACCAAGAATCTGGATGAAATATGGATGCCTGTTCCTAGAAGGGTAAAAAAAGCACGGGAATAGAAACTTCAGTTTTTCCATTTAGATGAGGCATCTCCATCATTGGTAAAAGTGTCTTACATGCTGATTATGGGGCAGAGAGAAGAAAATATTGTAAATTGCTGATTTCACTGTTCTTCCAGATAACACAATAGGAAAAGTAACTCAGATGCCAATCTGTGCTCTCTCTCTTTCCAGGACAATGTATTGCTAAGAACTGGCATAAGCAAGCAATTTAGTACTTAATAAGTACCTAAGAGAATTAGAATCCTAATGAGTACAACTGAACTACTCAACAGCCCCTAAAATCCAATGAAAGCATGGTAATAAACTGAAAGAGAAGCTAGATTACGTGCTTCAAAACTCTCCCTCTTTTTTCTTTCGAACTGGGTTTAAAAACTTGCTTTGTTAATTACTTATATACCCATGTTTTTGAAAAACAAATTGAACCTTGCTCCTGGCTTTCTGCCAAGCATGGAATTTCGGGTGTTAGGTGGTTTTAGTGGCCAATGTAACAAATTGTGTAAGAGATTTGGGGGGGTTTATTGTTGTTATTATTGGTTTGGTTTGTGTTTTCTTGAGCTTTTCAGCACTGTATAACTGTCCTTCACTTATCTTCTTGTTTAGGTGCCAGAATAGAATAATAGGGGCTACTTGCAGAGGGCTGCAGTGCCCGGGCCACAGCCAAGGACAGGGGCCACTCTGCAGTCCTGTCCATCCCTGTACTCCTCAGAGTGCTTTAGGATCTGGCAGTCACAGCAAACAGTAATTTTTTTTCCCAAAGGGTTTATCAAATAGTTAAACATCAATGCTGTCAATGTATGTTTCACCAAGACAATTACAATTATCTGGTTTTCTGAAACTCCCCTCCCAGCCCCCGCAGTATTTAAATAATTTATGCCAGGAGTTGTGAAGTTAAGAGACTTAATCCTGAATATTCTTTCATAACAAAGTATTGTAGCCCACAGCACTGAGAATAAAATTAGGCATATACATATACATATCAATCCAATACATGGTCTCCATGTCAACGTAGTGCTGCAAAACTGCAAAAATATCATTATTGGGAGTAACAGGAGATTTTTTTTAAAACTTTTTCTTGCTTGAAGAAGAGTATCATGGAGCTCACATGTATGTGAATCCATTTCAGTAACACTTTGTCCTCAATTTATCAAGATCTTACTGAATCCTGTTGCACTGGATATTAAGGAGAATTGGTGAGTTTTCACTGAATTCAGTCAGGTTTAGCTTCAGCAGCCAGATCCATGAAAAAACTGCCCAAGGCCTCTTGGAACTCCAGGCTGCACATGCAAACCCATCCAGTTAATGTGACATGATTGAACTAATGGAGGACACAAAACCATATGGCATTTTTCTAGTTCAGAAAAATAAAACCAGATTAATTACTTACTTATTAAGTAATGATTACATGAAATGCAAATGAAAGTAAAGAAAGGCTTCCCAGAGCCCTGCTACCCTGCAGGTCTCTGATTTCTGTCCCAGCGAATTTTGAGGAGCACAGAGTGACAATCATCTGGGCCCCAGATCCCTAAGGAGACAAGGTTTGCAGTGCCAGGTACAGGAATGCAGCATTGTGCACGTTGGGAAGTGTTTTAAATGGCTCTAAAAACAACTGAATGAGAAAACTCATAGCAGATGTGATCAGAGGACTGTGAGTGGTCTCAGAGGGGGATTCTGGCCCTCACCTCACCTAGCTGTGGTTTTGAAGTAGTTTGGGACTTATTCAAGAGGAGAGGAGGATGGCAAGAAGGTTCCATACCTTCTCAAAGGACCAGACAGGCTTCAAAGACAGGAATTTCCAGCACTTGCTTCTCTGTATTTAATGCCAAAAGGCAAGTGGTTCCCCAGCTTTTGTATCCCCACACATACCCCCCAAAATCAAAAATGGGCTGAAATTATCTTAATGAGAAACTACTTATTGCATTTTCAAGTGAAAAAGAAAAAAAAGAAATAAACTTTTCGAGATCTGAAGGCCATTATATAGCAGCAAAGTATCAGGAAAGCTGAAGTCAGATGCTCCACAGACCAGAGCAGTAAGTGCTGATCTAATTAAATATACAACCAGACTCTCACAGCTATCAAAAGCTGCTTATTAAATTAAATAAACAAAAGCTGATTAATAAGACACTTGGTGTTAAATGGTTAGCCTCCTGCTTGCTCTGCAATGTTCATTCTATAACAATAAATGAAAAATCAACATGCCTAAGCATGTCTAAATCTGGACTATAAGGATTCTTAATAAATTCCTGCAGTGTGGCAGACCAAACAAAGAATAACTGGCATGAAAGAATGATACAGCATATAGTAAAAAAGCAAAATTTGAAGCACTGTCACAATTACTATGAGGTCTATTTGATTCTCAGTGAGGAAATAATGAAATTGGTTGGACCAATTTCCTTTATGACTAAAATGAAAGAGGATTCAGGGGTCCTGCTCTTTGGAAAACTTTCCATGCTACAGGCTCAAGAAATCCAAGCGCCAGCACACACAAAGGTTGCTCCCTGTCCCCCTCAATGGTGCAGATGATGACTTTAGTCCCAACCTTGTCAGGTCGGTACGTGGTACAAAGGTCCTGGGCAGCAAGATCTGTTCAGAGAAAACCCAACCAGGACAGAAAGCTGCAATAAAGCCTTTAGCTTCCATTGTAAGTAAATCAGGTTAATCTTCTGTTTTCTAACACCAATATTCTCAAGAGATTCAAACTCCTTCTTGAATCCCAGTTGACCACCCACCTCAGGGTGTGAAGCTGTAGCGCCCACCAGCCCAATTAGACTAGAGGGCAAACACCTGTATCAGTATGGTACTGTGACTGGTTTCTCCAAATAACCAGAGTAAACAGTAGAGTGGTTCCCTGGCACAGCTGTGGAGCTCTGGAGAGACCACCCAGCAGGCAGCAACACCCCAGCACTGCTCTCTCCTGACACATCCCAGCTCCACCATTCCTGCAACACACCTGAGCCCAAGAGGTCTGTAGATTACAGGCCATATTTGAGGACTTCACTGTTTGGAAAAAAAACTTGTTCTAAGGAATATTAGGCCCACATAGGGGGATGCTGAGCTTTTTCAGTTTGACACAGGAATTACAGACCCTTCAACATCTCCTTTTCAAAACCATACACTTGAGTGGAATAAACTCAGGGAAATGTTCCTATTGCATGAATCAACCAAAAAACCACCTGGGAACATTGCAGCTCACACTTCCTTTCCATGGGGGAGCAGGTGAGAAGAAAAATACACACCAGATATTAACTGTGCTGTGTAATACACACTGAAAGGTGTTCAGGTGCAGCTGTGAATTTGTGGCTACATAAACTTGTAGAGAATAGGGAGAACGAGGTGGATGCAGTCAACCCTGAGACAAGGTCTTTGCTTGTTGGATAATCAAATGAAGTTTCCAAAACCTTTAGTTGAAAAATAATTGTTTTAGAGCTTTTTGCTGCAGGAAAATTACTGAGAAGCAAATTATTAATGTAGTGTGGCTTAGGTACTCTATAACATCTCTGTGAGAACATCCAGGGCACAGAAAGCATAGGGCAGAATATTAAACTTGCTAAATCATAAAAACAAAGACAGAAAATCAGCTGGTGTAAGGGTTTCCAGATAGAACAACAAGGGGTAAAAAGAGCACTGAGATTTTGCACAGCAAAACACTCCCGTTAATGTTAAATAATGAGGCTGTGTGACTTACCTAGTTATTAGAGTGAAAGATTATTTAATATCCAGGTAGCTTGTTTATCATTTCTGAAAAAAAGTAAAAAGTACAAGGCAAAGGCCAAGTTGAGGGTTTTTTCTTCTTTCCAAGCAGTGCTCTAATTCAAATTTGTTCTTGTTTTGCCCAGCAAAGAGATGTTCTACATGTTAGTTTTTATAAGCCATTATTTGTCTGGTTCATAAGAGGGGAGAAGAAAAAACAACAGCAAAATCTACTTTCTAAGAAAGAGTAACAATTGCCCAAGAGTTATTTGCCAAACTTTCTATGCTGATTACGGCTAATGGTGGTCAGTGCAGGTGGTCAGTAACACAGTGCAGGATGCAAGGAGGCATCTCCTAAAAGCTTCTACCTTGGTACTGAAGCAAAACTAACCCAAAACATGGTCAGTTAAAGCCATTAAACAGAGCAGCTGCACAGGAGTGAGTCACAAATCCATGACCCCACTCCCCAGTGGGATGGTGCCAAGACCTCCACACTGTACTAATGAGGGAGGTTAACGAGCTCATGCAGAGGTGAAATGGACAGCACAACCAGGATGGAAAAAAATTGGATCTGATGAAAGGGGAATTGAGGGCCAGCCAGTTATTCATTCTTCACATGCACTGAACAGAGGAATCATCAGGTGGATCTAGTCTTTCCTGGGCATAAACACAGCAAAATACTCCTGTCCTGAGGGGGAAGTTGTCTCTACACAATACCAACAGCAGCATCACAGGACTGATGTGATGAGCCCTGTGTGAGATGCCACATGCAGCCTGTATCCTCCCCATGCTATGGTTCAGCTGTGAATCCTGCAGTCAGGAAACATCTCTACTGGATTATGGCTGCATGCCCTGGATTGTTACAGCTCGTTTAAAACTGCTTTTTCATTTTTTCACATAAATACAACACCAAAAGAGGTGGCCTTCCATCATTAAAAGTAGTTCACATCCAATTAATAATTGGTCCTCTAAGGGAGTTTCAAATCAGGGCCTGGACTTGATTTGATATCCCAGGCACTATATCAAGAGGCTGAGGAACAACTTGTTCTCATTCTGTGTGAGTCACATCCTCTCGGCATCCATGCACTCAGGCATTCCTCTAAAGAGGAAAAAACCCTATGTTAATTTCCAGGCATATGATCCTCCTCTGGGGTTTTTTTGGTTTTTTTTTTTTGCTCTGTTTAAGATTAAGCTTTTAGAGTTATAATGGATATTGCATCATCAGGCTAGCTTTAATATGTAAAAAAAGGGCTAATTATATGCTGTTTGGTGGTGGTAGCAAAAATATAAAAATCAAAGCAGTTTTCTTTATCTTGTTTTTCCTTTGAATCCTCATGGCTCAGGGAAAGCAAGGAGCTGACAGCCTTCGGCTATGAAGAAAGGCTGGGTGAAATTGGCCCCCGTGCAGACCACAAAAGGCAATAGGCTTGTGAGCAGCCTTCTCCGGATTGATACGCTCCTGCAAGTTTAATTTTCATCCTCTAAAAGCAGACAGGGGATGCAGAGACAACAGAGCCCAGCTTCCCCCGTGAGGGAGAGCAGTTCAGCCCACCCCTCACGGCTTTCCTTGGAAGTGCCTGTACAATGCAGAGCTGAAGTGGCAGACATTGGAAATGTTTTAAAATTCCACTTTGCCCTGAGGCAGATGGCTGTGCCCTGACCACTGCTCTCCAGTTTTTGGGAAGAAAACATGGACAACACAAAGGCTGGGATTTGCTCAGCATGAGAAGGTGTCTCACACATCTTCAAAGCCTAGTTCTGGTTGAGCCACCATGAAGGTACAGACTGGAAAAGCTCTTGAAACCCAAGAGGCTTTGTCATAGTCTGGAAAGCAAAAGGATTTGATTTTTAAGGGTTTGTTCCAATAGATTAAAAGCTAGTGCCCATTATTTTTCATGTTTTCCTGAGTTCCAAAGAAATTTCAAGACTCTGCCAGCATCCTGGGGGTTTTATTTAGAGTGCTAAGGAATCAAACTGGGCAGGCAGTGGGAGTCCAGCACTCTGGGGGAAACTCCTCTCATCTCCATGCCAATGTTTTCTAAACCAGAGCCAAAGGCAAAGCACTTAGCTGTGCATCCACCAAATACCACAGTTTTTCTGAATTGCAAAATTTATCCTCTAGTTAATCAGTAACACAATAGGTTTGGATGTTCCTAATTCTAATGTAATGATTGTGTACATAAATCATCCTGGCTGGACTCTGGGACTGCATATCCACCCAGCACTGAGTCCATCCATACAGAATTCCCTTCTGCAAAGTATTTTCTGTACTTCCAAAATATCCATGTAAGTGCACCATACAGTTTATATACTTCACAAACTGGGATCTACATTTAAGATGTAGCAGGATGAAGAAAATAACACAGATCCATCACATATATGCATAAAGTCACACCTCAGTACCTTGAGCAACCTTTCCTACATTTGATATGATGGATAAAGAAATAGTTGTAGGGAGAAAAAAAGTGAACAATGCAAAAAATAAATCTTTGTTAGATAAGGAACACAAACACATTGTTTTGGCAGCGGTCTCTCTAAATGTAGTTTGTGTTTGTTTTGTATATTGATTTTGTAATTCCTTTACAATTCTCTATCCTAAGGTAGACAGCAAAAGTTACTTTATAAGAAAGATTTAAATGAATGAATGGAGTTGCTGGGGAAACAGAGGTACCTTGCAGTTCACCAGCAAGTGCTTGCAAGCGAAGACAGGCTAAGGGAGATCAGCAGCTTTTGCTGTGCCATAAAACAAAGGTACAGACAAACCTCCTCAGAGCTGAGCGAAACTACCCCCACAAAAAATGATTCCAGCCTCCCAGGGGAGCAAGACATAAACGCACCAAACGTCCTAAGTGCCTATTCGTGTAAAAGGATGACATAGCAGCTCTGTGTAAATCCTGCTCACCTGCTTGCTTCTCATTTAGCAGGTGATTTACTGGAGCAAACTGCAGTGTGACTACCTGAGCTCTCCGTGACGATGGGTGTTTAATGTCCCTATGCCAGCCTGGGGTCAGCTTTGTCATTCACGTCGGGCACCCAGGCTAATTCAGGTGCATCCCACAACCTCCCTGAGGCACTCATCTGCCTCCTTTCACCATGTGGATGCTTTATGCACCGCAAACTAATTATTCTGCTGTCTATCTGCCTCTCCCCAGCCCTCTAACTTGCCCAGGAATGTAAAGAGGGAACAACCAACCTCATTTCAAAGCACTGAAAAAAAATCAAAATTAACTCTTGTTTTGAGCTTCCATGTCACAAGTTAGTGATTTCCAGGCAGTCTGAGAAACCTCTCAAACTCAAACCCCAGAAACTGAAATTCTGAGTTGAAATAAACCCCAAGTGCTTGGCTTCTCTTATAGCATCAGTATTAAATTGATTGCCCTTCCTAATATCCCTGTAATCCTGTCTTGCTCCAGGCACGCTTGTTTGGAGTGATTAGACTGTGAGAAGCATTTCTGCCCTGTTCCTGATAGATGTACAGGAAAGGACAGGTCTGGCTTTGAGCTGCATAAACTTATTTTGTGACCAACTTCAGCAAATGCGACCCAGAATTCATCCCAAGGATAGAAATGCTGTGTCACTCTTCCATTGCAATTTTCCCCCAAAACTACTCTCTTTCTTTTTTTGAAACAAAACTTCCAGAAGCTTTTAACATCAGATCATTGTTGCTCACATTTTTTAAACTAAATATTCAGAAACGCTACAAGCAACAGATGTTATTGCTTTTTAGAGATCAGATTATCTAGGAAACTGTACTGTTAATGTACACACACCTAGTCAGGAGGCATTTTTGTGGCATTGGCTTTGTGCAGGGAGAAGAGATAGAGGTTGTCTTAGGCTGCCAGTTACAAGGAAGAAGAATGTAGCTAAACTCATCATTTGACTGACTGGAAGCAAATTAGCGGGAGGTTAAGATGGCAGCTTTGATACTGTCTTCTAGCAGGAAAAGAACTTGGAAAAGGCAGGTTTCCCAGCCAAAGACTTCAAACACTGATACCAGCAGCTGACATATTTCTAAACAGCGCCGGCAGGAACAAGCTTTTTAATGCAAGTGCACATAATCTGTTTTATTCTGAGAGAACCAAGTGATGAACTGCATAGGAGTGAAATTCATTGAGCTTTAGCGTGGCTGGCTCTTACAGAGCCCAGTGCTCCTGAGGTGCCTTTCCACACCCTGGGCACAGCAAAGATTTCACCCCAGCGGCACAGCAACAGCTCAGCAACAAAAATGCACAACCAGAAGCAGAGGGGGCAGAAGGGAAATTTCTGCTCTGCCTTCCCCACAGCAGCTGGACTAAAGCCTCCAAATGCACAGTAAGCAGGATTGAATCTTTCCAAAACCACAAACAAACACACAACAAAAAAACACAGCAAATCCCCCCCCCAAAAGACCCAGTCCTTTACTCAACAGAGGAAATTTTCACTCATACCTCATTGTATTTACTACATCGCTTCCAGGTATTTCCATCCATCCCCTCTCAGACAAAAAAAAAGAAAAAATCCCAAATTTGTGTTCTGAAGGGACAGATGGTCTCACCCCCCTAGTTACAACAGGGCAAATATTTGAAGGTGTTCATGCCACAGCTTTCCTTTCCAGGACACTGTGTGTTCTTTCTGTTTCTCCTTTCCCCTACCAACACTGGTTCTTCCTTGAAGCCCCGTTTCTATTTTTTGGCCTAGACAGTAGGGGTATTCCAGGTGTAATACTTCACAGCAATTTAATTTAATTTCAGTTCTTATGTCCCTGCCTCTAGGGTGTTATGTCTTCTTTTCTCTATGTGTTAGTTTGATTTATTTTGCTTTTCTTCCCACTATGATTCTTTTAGGATGCTTTTAGCCTTTCCTTAGCCGCATCCTACTCTTTCCAACCCCATGCCCACTTAAACGTGCACCTGTCTGGGCAGTGCAGATGGACCTGAGCTCTCCCACTGTGAACCAGTTCTTACCTCGTCCATAGAACCAGAGGTAACAACAGGTGCTTAAATATGTGAAATATTAAACCAGCAAAAATACACGGCAAAAACTTGAAACTTACCAGTGCTCAGCCAAATAATTGCAAATTGAGTCTATTCAATGAACAAAGTTTACACAGTAGCACAATGAATGCACACTTACTTACACATTTTAATGATTGCCACCAGTCATGCTCATTCATCACTTTTCTTGCCACCAAACATTTTCAGTGTGCAGAATACATTCATTTCAAGATATTGGGTTAAAGTGAAACAAATCCTACAAGAGTAATGCATTTTATATTCAACACACTGGTGCCAATTACAGTGAGTTCATCTGACATTTGTTTGAAAATTTCTGATTGTTTAGTTTTGACAAGAGACAGTTCAAAGAGAAGCTGTGTTTTATTAAGCTGTCCCCTTTAAGCACAAGAATAACTGCAGCTTAAAAGAAAGATCATTTTCACTACAAGCACTTTAACTACGAATCCCAAGTGAGAAAAACTATGAAAGGACACATCACTTAATAGCTTTAAAGTCACTTTTTACACCTTGCATTATTTTTGTTTGAACATGACTGGTGAGACACTGGTGGTTGCCTAAATTCACATCCTACACTGACACAATCAGTGAATGAATGTCCTCAGTCCTCCTCCAACTGTTAGCTGTTTGAAATACCATTTGTTTTGCTCACCATTTTTTTTGTGCTTAAGTCTGAATTAGCAAATAACTGTGGTGAGAACAAAGCACCTGCTGACAAATTCTGTGATGTTAACAGTGTGCACTGTATCTGTGCAATAGTTTGTGGTGGTGTAAATATTTAATTGGCACTCATTGGGCACATCTCCAGCGCAGAGAGGAAACTCCCAAGGAACTTGTGAATGTCATCCTAATGTCTGCAGACTCCTTGGAGTGCTTAATCCACGCTAATACTTCAACATGAAAAAAATTTAGTGTGTTTAAAGTTAACTGTGGTAATTTTCTCTTTTGCTTCAGCTAAATGTCTGGCCCAACTTACTACCAGGTGTATATTGATGCTCATTTGAAAAACATCATAAAATGATTTTCTTTATTTTTATAGGTGCCATGGACTCTTTGGGGCTTGGTGGAATGAATTCGTATTCTGGAAAAGAAAGAATCTGTTTCCATCTGCTAATCCAGCAGAGCCACTGGAGGCTGCACCTCAGCCCTCCAATAAATCCAAGGGTGAATCCAGAAGCATCTGATCTTGCACCTCTGGTCAGACTGGTTCCACCCACTGCTCTGCACTGACAGACACACCAGAGAGCTTTTCCTGGGTACCTGGATCTAAATGTGGCAACTCAGGTAAAAGAGGCTGAGACCATCCAGCATTATGGCACAACAAATAACTTTGTGAACAGACTCAGAGGTGATCAAAAAACTGCATCATGATACCATGCATTAATTGGCATTGCAAATTCGGCAGAAATATGTTTTTACACACAGCTAATATCCATGGAAATATTTCTGCATCAGATTGAAGAGGTAGATCTACCTATCAAATTTACATAGACATAATTTTTGGGTAATATCCATACCCAGATATCATATTATCAACATGTTACTATAATTGAAACAAAGATTAGAATCACCAAGTAATATAAATGAAAATTAATCTTCAAGCAAGTGCTTGAGGAGCTCTAACAATCCTTCTGGTTTCATTCCAACATCAGCCAATTGTGTGTTGAACAGGCATGAAGGGGATAGTTGTTAGATTTCTAGCACGTAAAAGTACAAAGACACTAAGCGAACACAATTTGAAAGCATGTAAAAGCTTTCATGAGATTTTTAATTCCAGATAGTATACATGAAAAGCTGTTGTTATTAACCATTTTTCATTATTAAAGGTCTCTTCATCCCTGAGTGAGCAAGTGGCACTGACAGTTGTGCATTAGTCTCAAATGACAACAAGCCCATCAATCTTGCAGGGCTCCAAAGAAGAAAACACAAAGAAGAAATAATTCACAGCATGAAAAAAAAAAAAGTAATAATAATAGTAATAATATTAATAGCAATAAAATCTTCCAAGGAGAAAACACAACTCAGAAATTTAACTCAAAACACTACCACAAAACCAGATTATTTTAGGCGGGGCTTAGATTGGCTGAGGGAAGAGCCAAAGTCCAAGAGCCAGATTTGACACAATAAAACATTTACCAATAGAGTGACACATCCAGTGAAATTTTTGGTTAGCATCTTTCTGTATATTTCTGTACACACATACATATCTGCAAGTGTGACCCTGCTTCCAGTTTCCTTAGAAGATGTAGAAGTTAGGCAAGTGCTGAAGGAGAGTTGTGGGGCTGAGATTATCATCTCAGTGCCATGATTTTTAGCCTCTTTTTATGGGTCTTTACACCTAAAATTAACCTTAATATATACTTACGTCACCTTTAGAGTCAGTCCTCTAAAGCACTGAACATAACATGTGACACGCTCAGCATTTTCAGCTCCCAGGAGAAAAAGGTAATTATCCCTTCATAAAAAAACCCAAAATAATTCTTGCAGAGCATGGTTCTTCATCAGTTAACTGAAAACTACACTGTGGGAGACTGAGCTAGAAACCAGTAGGATGGTCTTTGTGACTTGCTCTTCCCTCTGGAATAGATCTAAGAATACAGAATACACCAACCAAGATGTGGTTTTTATGTCGTCACAAAACACTGCCAAGCATTCATCTCTCTCCTGATACAGCACATCCACACAAAAGCACAGTCCCTCTGGAAATGGACAGAATTTGGAGTTTCCACCAGCCTCAAACTAAAGGACCAGCTTCTTTGAACAAAATGGGATTGTTTTGAGGAGTTTGTTCCATGGGTTGTGATTCAGCCTTCATGTAATTCTGATTCAAACCTTGTACCACAACAGGTATCCAAGAGTAACCAGGCAGTGCCATTTGCACAACACATAAATATTTCATACAGTCCTTAAAGCCACAAGTGCCGAGCTGGAAGATGTGTGCAAACATCAGTGAATTCCACCTCTAAGGCAGGGAATACAGCCCTGGGATTTAGGGGCTATCCTGTCAAGAAGATCCTTCTCATTCTGCAGGGTGCAGCTACAATTCCTGATGCCCCACAAGTGGGATAGTGTTCAATCACATTGAAATTTAACCTCTGTGATCCCTATTGAGTGTAAAGCTGTGGTTTCCATGTCATTTGAAATAAGAAGCTCTAAAAGGCAGCAGAGATGTCTGCTCTACCAACAGGCTTCTATTGTACATTCTTCTCATTTTGGGGGTGACAAAGTGTTTGGTTTAACTGCTCCTTCTTTTTGGGATTGACCTGAGAGATTAAAGTAATATGGGAATATCAATCACACACTTGTAGACTTCTATGTGCCTGAAGTAAAAGCTGCCACTGTCACCATCAGCTTTCTAAAGAGCAAGCTAATAGCATCACTTCAGTCATTCTTACAGCTCCAGAGTACAAAATAAAGGTCAGAGGTTCAAAAAAACCTGATGGGTAAAGGTGGAAATCAGGCTGAAAGATCAATATAAATTGAGCTAAAAAAAGACTGCCTTGGATACAAAGCAAATGTTGGTAAATATCAGCCAGTATTTGCTTATGAATAGGTTTAATACATTATGCATGCATTCACCATGATAGTATTACACCCTAAAATCCACATTCCTTGCAGGAAGCTTGGACATAGGATACTGGGAGAAATTGAAAGCTGAGAAGATTAATGTTTTATATTGGATAATCTGAGATTAAGTGGCTCTGGAAAAAAGCTAAACCTGTAGCAAACCAATCTCAACAGTATTTGTCCACACCATTGAAATTTCATTCAGTTCTTCAGAAGTAACAGTCTGCTTCTGGTGACAGCCAGAGCTGATCTGTGTGGTTGTTGGCATGGGAGTAAACAACCTACGAATCTACAGCCCTTCACTGGGGACATTCAAGAGCACAAATGTTCCTTTAAAATCAGTGTCCTGCTTATTGCTCCTATTTTCCAGGACATGACGAATGGTTCCACATTGGTTGTTTCTCCTGACATTGTGCCTTGGCAAGGCAGGTCCATGTCCCCCTCCATCTTCTCTCCAAACAGAGGGGCCCCAACCCAGCTGCCCCATTTGGTCCTGTCTCTGGGGGAACACTACTTACCGTAACACATTTTTCATATTTGACTGATTATTGTCAATCTCAAAAATACGCCCATAAATAATTCATTTTAATATTAGAATAATTCATTTAGGTTGACATCTACCACACACTTCCTTAGGATATAAAGACTTGATTGTGTCTCGGATTCAGAGCATCATGAAAGGGCTTTGGGAAAGAACAGCTCTTCTTTCCCTCTCCCCCGCAATAGAGGTTGATTGAGAAAGAGATGACAAGAATAGAAAGTGTGTTTAGCACCAATCTTATGGAGTTTCTGACAAGGACCTGATTGCCTTGAAGGACCTTTCACCCCTTAGGATACGTTGTTTGTTTGTAGGGTCTTGGATCCAATGGTATTTGCTAAAAAAATAAATTTCTACTAATTCTACTGATTCGATATAAACTTCAATAAAGATATTGTGGAATAAAATGTATTCCAATTAGACATTTTAAAAAATTAAATTTAGGGGTTTATAGGTGCAGTATTAAAAGAATGTGATGTGTTTTACAATTTACATGGTTCTTCTTATTCTCGCCTTGTCCAACATGATGGCAGTAACATCCTGCACTCCTTTACCATGGACATGTATTAATGTATGATTTTGGTATATGTGTCAAACCCTTCACTGCAGCTCAAAGCTGACACTTTGCTCTGATAAAGAGGACTGTGATCTGGTCACTGTAAGGCAATCATGGTTTTCAAAACAACATGGGAGAAGATACAACATGAAAGATGAGTTGATGAAATATTGAACCACCATTCACTTGTAAAAAATTACTGTAAAATTAAAAACTAGAATATAAAAAATAGGAAAAAAGCCTGAAATCTCACATTTTAACCAGCTCAAATTCTGATATCATTCTGGAAGACTGTCTCACTTCCCAGGACACAGTCAAATTTTCAGTTTAAATCACTAACTGGTGTAAGCCTTGATTCCTTTAACTTGCTTACAAAAGTCAGTGCAACTACCCAAGATAAAACAAAAGGCAAACTAACAATGCATTGTGTTACAAGGAATTGGCATTTCTGCAGAGAGTCATGCAGCAGTAAAGGGAATTTTGCTGGTTCCCTCCTGTGCCATAATAACACCACTCAGACATTGCCAAGAGGATCGCAGGGGTCATCAGAGTGGAACTTGCGACAAATATTGCAAATGGAACAACACCAAACACGTTGTAACAGCAGAAGAAAGAGCAGGACTGTTTCACTCAGAGATGAGGTAAAATGAGCCATTTATCTGGTGTTTGGAGTGTGACCCGCACTTTGCTTGCAGGAGTGCAGTGGATGCTGAACTGGAAAATAAAACTAAATGCTTAGTTTGGTTCTCTCCCCTCCAGCTAGAAACTGTAGAAAATGGAGGAAAACTGAAGGGAAGGAGAATAAATTTTAACAGACATTACCTGCTCACTATTGAGCTATTGATAAAAGAGGTCACCCCAATTATGAAAAAACATAGATGAAATTTTGCATGTTGTATGTATTTTGTCAAACGGAAGCGCCTGGTCTGACAACACAGAGGGAATAAGGAGGCAGCCAGGATCAATGTTCTCCCTGCCTCTGCATGGCTGCTGAGGGGTGGAAGGCAGAAGCACTCCATGTGCTCTGAGAAGATACAGATGATGTGTGCTCCTCTCCTGGCAAAGGGCAGGAAAACCAAGGCAAAGTCATCTCACAGGCCCTGGCAGGGCATTCAGCAACAAAATGCATCCAGGAAATAACAGTGGGGCTGATTATACATTTAGAGGTTTCAGGCCCTGCCTGGGACAGTTTATTTCCACATCTCCTACTCTTAGCAGAGTTTGTGGCTTAAAATTGTTCAAATCCTTTTGCTGGCCTATAAATACCATATTGTTTAAAAAATATTAAAACATGACTGCCGCCAGAGAACCAATAACTCTGCCTCTTGAGATTTATGCCATAGTAAAATGCCAAAAAAATCCCAGACAAAAACCTAAACCCCATCTCTTATCGAAGAAACACATACAGGGCAAAATCAATCCTTTCCTGCCAGGAACAGGACATGAACTGGACTACCCTGTTACAAAGACGACCTTCTGGTTAGAAGGTTACCTAATGTATTTAATACATTCACTGAGATACTAAGGTGTATTTAAAATTCCCATTTGCAGCCCACAATACTACAGAGTTGTTCTTCCTTCCATGTGGCCCCAAACTGCGTTGTAAATTATGGTCATCCCTTCTCCCTGCTACCAAAATTAATTATCTGATAAATAGAGTTAATACACATGGCTGCCCTGCAACAATCTCTTTGATGGATTTGTGTTTGGGGCACTGCAGACGGCCTTGCCAAGACACAGACACCATAAACATTTTGATTCTGTGACTGGATGAGTCACTGCAAAGAAATCCCTTTGCAAGGGGTGGGAGCACACTGGGTCTGTGCTGGGTCTGAGGATGGACAACCTCAAGTCTCCAAGCCATGAAGCAAACTGCCAGAGCAGCTCTAAATGTAAATACCAGCCCCAGCAGCCAAAATATTGCCTTCCAACAGCACTAGAGCCAAACGTGTCAGAAAGAAATGCTCATGTGCATCAGTGCACAGCCACTTCCCCTCAGTAATGGCCTGGCACACAGGCAGCTACTTCCAGATGCTTTGGATGGCAGAGGACAGAAAGAAGAAAAAAGCAACATCAATCAATAAGAGAGCCAGCAGCCCAAAATAAAGTGTCTGAACAACCACAAGTTTCCTCAGTATCCCAAATTATGCCAAGTAATTAATGCTGAAAACAGCCTCTGGTGGGCTCTTCCCATTTCAAACAAGGAATGAGAAGCAAAAAGGTAAAACAAGTGAGAGTTCAATGCTAGAGACAGACCAAATTCAGGTAGCAAGGCCTCTGTTCTCAACAAGAAAAGTCTGTCCTATGATGCATTTACAGCTAACTCAAAAAAAAAAAAAACCGACTTGTGTTTTCTCTACCTCCATTTAAATTTTGTGCTGGTCTCTGGAAATGGAGATATTCAGTACAAAGCACAAGTTTGAGTGGAGAAAACAAAATGACACTGTGATTGCCAGTTCCTGCAGAGAGATCCAAAATGATAAAACCACACCTTGTTCCTTCACCATGGTCAGGGAACAGACCTGTGCCACAACTTCTCCCCTTTAAATTCCTGCTCCCACCCTGCTTTTCCCCTGAGGAATTCCCCCCACATGTTACAACCTGAAGTAATTCTTTGGGAAGCTGAAAATGTAAATGCACCCCTGAAGCAGCAAAGCCAAGCAGCAGAACAAGTCAAAGTGCCATCCCAGCACTCTCTGTGCACGCTCTGAAGTCTGGGCACATCCCAGCACTGCCTGACAGCCACTGACACTTGACAGCAGGACAGATCCCGTATCTGCCAGAAGGAAATGAACAGTGCCCCCAATAACTTGAGGTGTCTCTTTCAGTAGATGACAGTGACAATTTAGCAGTTTGTTATGGCAAGTCTTGCAGCCATTTAATTGCATGTAGACAGAAAAATTGGAAGAGCAGCTTCCTCACTGCACTGACCAGCGTTTCTTACAGGACATAGTTAACAACTCCCTGTTTATTTGCAAATAGGTTTTGCTTCAAGCAACTGGAAGGAAGTAAAACCCTTTCTGAGGCAGTCAGGGCTGTGGGTTTATCCACAGATCTAATGGAATTAGGATACAAAAATGCAGAGAGACAAAACATAGCTGTTTATTGTGTAAAAGAAATAAAATCATTCCAAGGTATTTGACTCTCCAACCTTTGGAAAAAAAAAAAATCTGAGTAACCAATACAGATCAGAGCCTGTCCAACCCAAAATAACCATATAAGCCAAGAGTTAATTATTTACAATTCCTTTCAGTCAGTAGGCCAAGTTACAGTCACCCTTCAGATGTTTGAAGAAACCAAGGGACACAATAGTGAGGGTGCTCTGCATTTGGAGGATTTAGGATCACAGGAGACATAAAATCGCTCTTGCTGCAAAATAGTCGGGAGCCTGACTGACATTTCTGCCATCCCCAGACCCATGGGTGATGTGCAATATCTTCTGCATCTCAGACTTTTGACCTTTTGTCATAGATCAAAGACACTCAAGATATTTTCTTTTGAATTCAGGCCACTGGCAGTTAACCCAGAAGCTCCATGTTCATCAATAAACCACACTCTCAGCTGCCACATCCACACATTTTTTGAACACTTCCAGAGGTGGTGACCCCACCACTTCCCTGGGCAGCCCATTCCAGTGCTTGACAACCCTTACAGTGAGGAAAGTTTTCCTAATATCCAATCTAAACCTCCCCTGGCAAAACTTGAGGCCATTTTCTCCAGTCCTGTCACTTGTTACTCGGGAGAAGTGATGGAGACCCACCTGGCTACAACCTCTCTTCAGGGAGTTGTAGAGAGCAATGAGGTCCCCTCAGCCTCCTTTTCTCCAGGCTAAACACCACCAACCACTCCTCATATGATTTGTGCTTTATTCCTTCCATCAGCTTTGTTACTCCTCTATAGAAACAATCTTTCATTGTTTCCTATGAAGTTCATGGAGAAAAAAAATATGCACATCTGGGTTTTGGAAGCAGCGGAAGGTCACCTACAGTTGAAGTGACTGACACAAAATTTTGTGTTATTACTTTACTCCTCCAGCTGTACAGTAGAGGGCAAGTGCTGTGATGGCACCTGCATAATGCAGACACACATAATATGTCACAGTGAATCAAAAGCCTTAAAGGAAACCTTTTTTCAGGGTCAAATGTGTTTGAGTATCTCTAAAGTAGAACAGAAGAATGTAAACAGGCATGAACTGCTACATTTCTGAAGGGTTTTTTCATTCAGTTCTCTTTGCATTGTGGACATCAATCCCAGAACATAAAAAATAACTAGAACAAAGGAAAAATAGCCAAACAAGAAAGAGAACTTCAAAGGGATGATATGCTTCACACTCAGCTGTAAAATACATCACTGGTAGCAGATCAATATTACCAATTTCCATTTGCACTCCCATCCTGGACAAAGGGAACTCTTCTAGCAGTTACCCTTAACAAGAAATTCAAAGATACAACTGTGCAACATTCAGTTCATTGTAATATTAAAGAAGAAATGAGTGATACCCCGTGCTCACTAAGGCCTCTCCTGAGAAGGCAGTGCTAGGATGACACACAAGGATTCTCAGCATTGCTGTACTCATTTCAGAGTTGAGATGCCATGCTACATAATGCCACCATTCAGATACAAACCTAATCTTTCCCTTTGGTCCAAAATCCCCCATATTCTTGGCTTGTGTTTTTAACTTGTTGGGGGAGACAGCAGACTCCCCAACCAGACCAATCCCACTCATAACCACAGCTTGTAGAAGTTTGGGCGTGTTGAGCTGCTGAGATAGATATTCATAACCTCAGAAATGAAAATATAGACCCAAATATCTTCACTGCTGGTTGAATTAAAAAGGTTATGGGTAACTTAGATAAATATTCAGGGTTTGATAAAAAAACAGCCATAAAACTCAAACCTTAGACATTGACCTCATACTGTGGAGATGAGCTGACTGACAATCTATGAAGCAGATTTTTCAGATTCGTGTCTCTGCACTGCGCCTGCACCTGAGAGTTGTGCCAAGCAGCCATGTGCAACAAAACTGAGTCAGGAGCTCTTTCCAGGAAAAGCACACACAACTCGAGTACAAAAGCAAATCCAAAATGTCGGAGTTCAGCTGGTGCTCGAGAAATACCAGGCCTTTGTCCCTGAATACCGTGTCTGCTGTGCCCCCCTCCTTCTCAGAAGCTCATAAGGAAATACCATATGTCAAGCAGGATTTATTACAGACTCTCTATATGATTAAGTTCCTTCTCAGCTTCAGGCAAGGCAAAATTAATTTGACTTTAAAACAAAGCAAATGTTAGTCTAATGTGTGCATGTTTTCTGCTCTTTCCTTAGAGAGCAGAGCCTGTATTTCACAAGCAGCTGAGATTCCTTCTGAAACCAATAGGCATTGATTGATTAATCACTAAGGATTTATTGCTCAGTGAACAAATGATGACATATTATCTAAAAGAAATGGAGCAAGTGGTGCCTGTAGAGATGTATCTGATGGCCAAACAACAAAGATGAGACTTACATTCCTGCAAAAGGATACCTATTGTTTTAGTGATATTATTTACATGGGGATTCAAGCAGAAGAAAATCTGTTTTCATTTGAATATTTTAAATGTTTGGAGTTTCCTAAGTGTAACCAAACTTGCTATTTCAGCCTAAGGAAACACAGCTGTATTCAAATTTTGGGTAAGCAGTGCCCAGAAATAGAAATGCTTGAAAAGATACAGCAAAAATGGCCAGTTCTTAATCACTATGAGCTCAAGGAGTTAGCTCATTGGCTTTTTGTGCTGCATTGATCATGTAACCCTAATTACAACCTTGATTTAGAACTTCAGTTTCTTGGTTATATGAGTTAGCAGCTAATTATTATTTAAGTGTTAATTATCCTTAGCCTATACACATTTGCTAAAGTCATCAGGCTCTTTTCCTGTAGATCTAAAGAAAGTTTTTTTTTCCTGAAGTGTTAGCTCTCTGTTTTAGCTGTACTTTGCCATCCATTTAAGATGGGAAATTGGAGCTCAGACCTTCATATCCTTCAAAGAGGCAACACATCTCCCCAGGAAAGGTGAGAACAGAGAGCAGGGTTCCACTCAAAGCCTGACCCCACTGCAGTAGGGATAAACACAAGGATGTTTTGCAACATTAAAAAGGGGAAAACATGAAATGCAGAGTGAATGAGGCACCAGCAGCTGGAGGGCCCAGGCTGGTGCCTGTGTGCTGAGATTGGCCTCCCTGGAGCTCACCTGAGATCTGCTCCTAGCACTGCACAGAACAGACACTGCCCTTCGGCACTGTCACACTGCAAATGCACACAGACGGACAGTGCTTGGCTTTTGCACTTCTTTGCACCTGTTTGAAGATGACTGTGGTCCAGTGAGGAATGACACAGCAACCCAAACTCCCCCTAGCCCTAATTAGCCCTGTTGATCACATTAGGGCAAGTGTTCATCTATTTGTAACACAACTTGAGAAGAAACACCTCCACTCATCCTTATTGCAATAATTTTTCTAATAACAAATAATTTTAATGACAAAATTATATAATAGTCTCAACTGTAACAGAACACTTTTCAGCTGTAAAACTATAAGGGAATGAAATGTTTTCCACAACATTAATGAGCTTTCTTGGACAAGTCATGTTTCAATAAAATATTAATTCTTGATCATTTGTCATGTGTTAATTAGGAGAATAAGCTGTAGGAAGTCTACATTACCATGCAAATGTTAATTAGGTCATAATTTATGTTAAGCATTTCTAAGTATAGGAGCACCAGAATCACATATAGCAGCAGATGAACTTTAGGAAAAAAATTGCATTTGCAACAGTTATTTTTCTATTTAAATATGAGCATTACTATGCTTTAATAAACATCAAAGAACATGTATTTGACTGTCCAAAGTCTCCTCTCCTCTTTCTACCCAGACTCACACCTCAGCTGAAAATTTGTCTCTGGTCAGGTATGATGAGAACCTTGGAGCAGATGGTGAGGTTGCTTTGCAATGCAAGAACTCAAGTGCCATGGAAGTCCTGGTAAAAATAGCAGTTTTAACTTATATTGGAGCCAAAACACACAGCCCTGCTAGGAATGCTGGCTCAGCTGGGGGTGCTGGAGCACTCCCCTCTGCAGTCAACAACAGCAACACTCCTGGAGTCACCTCTTGTTTTTGAAAGTGATTCACTGTGGCACTTTCCCAGTGAGAGGGAGAAGGCAGCTGAGAAACAGGGGAATCCTTTTCAGCATTTGTCCCACTGCTCCCTTCAGAAATGGGGACACAGGAAAAAAAAATTACAGGATGTGGCCTTTCAAATCTGTGAGGAAAGAGCATCCTCCAACCTCAAGTCCCTCCTCAGAGGATTTTCACTTTTTTTGCTGTGCACAGGAACAGATCCTAGCAGCAGGATTTTGTTTTCTGGTGAAGAAGCAGGACCTGCATCTGTCTGAGGCACATGGGCAGCATTCAGGCTCACTGTTCCTTGCTGGCCCATTACCTGAAAACACCCCAATGATGCAGCCAGTTTGAGGCAGCAGAGAAAACAGCTCTGCTCTGGCATTTTATGTGGAACAACCACTGAAATAAACAGCTGCAATGACACACTGTAGTGGGCTGAAGATAAATTTATTTTTCTGTTTCCACACTCCCACAATTTTTACACCTCCCCACACAAATCTGCCCAAGCTGCTTCCACTTTGTTGGTATTATCAAAGGAAGAAAAATAGCACTGGGCTCTGGAGGGAATACCAGCATTAACTCCCCCTGCTTCACTTTGAAGGCAAACATTAATTGTTATTTTCATTTGTTGAACTGCATTTCAATTGATTTTTTGAGTTGTTTTTTTGTGGTTTGATTGTTTTTCTTTTTAAAGGGGAAAAATCATTAAATGATACAAGAGTTAACAAAACAGATGCAATTCCACTTGAAGTCATAAGTCAGCTCTACCTTCTCCAAGCTATTTCTAAAGTAAACAATGTCAGATTGGAAAAAAATGATAGTTCAGCCATAACATCTGACACTTTGGGAACTAGAAACACAATAGTTTTGGAAAAAAAATAGTACAGAAGGAATATAGTTAAGTTTTTATCTTTTTTAGTATGATGTAAGATACTCCCCCTAAAAAAGACAAAGTGGGAAAAAGAGAGAGACCAGAAAAAGTAGCAAAGGGAATCAAGAGCACTCAACCAATTTAAATACTAAATTTCCATCAGGGAGAAATAAAGGGGAGGGACACAGGAACATTAGCAGATGACATAGAAAGACCAAGCACTTATTTATCATTCTTCATAATGCAAAACTGGTGAAAAGTATTAAAGACATCACGTGTCAAATTGCTTCAGATGAGCAATTTTTGCATTGGTGTAATTGCTATATGGCACAATTACTGGCATTTTACACCAGTAAATATATATACTTTAATGCAGAGCAATTACTTGGTTCCACAAGCCTGAGCTATGTTAACAAGAGGTGTAGAAAACTAGAGGGGAAAGCAGGACCCTGTATCCCAGTGCTGCAAAGGAAATCATTAATGGTGTGGCCTCTGAATCCAACACCAGGTCCCTGATCCATGGCAGCAGCAAGGTCTGAACCCCAGAGGCTGCTGGCTCTGCACCTGCCCTAAGTCACTTGGGTCGGTGAGCAGTGATAAGGGACGCCCTGTGAACACACTCTGTATATAAACCAGCAGCTGAGCTACTCAAGCAGAGACAGAAAACTCCTGACCCTGCACAAACACCCCAACAACCCCACCCTGTGCCTGAGAGCATCATCCAAACGCTCCTGGAGCTCTGGCAGCCTTGGGGCCGTGACCATTCCCTGGGGAGCCTGGGCAGTGCCCCACCACCCTCTGGGGGAAGAATCTTTTCCTGATACCCAAGCCCAGCCTCCCCTGGCACAGCTCCAGCTGCTCCCTCAGGTACTGTCACTGGTCCCCAGAGAGCAGAGTTCAGTGCCTGACCCTCCACTTTTTCCCTTGTGAGGAAGTTTTAGAGAGCTTTGAGGTCTCCCCTCAATGTCCTCTTCTCCAGGCTGAAAAATCCCAGTGACCTCAGCTGCTGCTCCTAACTGATGGCATAATGCATGCTATTCACTGGAGCAATTTAAGCCCTTCAGCTCTGAGGAAAATCCCTATTTCACATTTATTTCCTTAAAAACAGACCACAGTGGAGATGAGCACAGTACCTTGCCCTCTGTTTGGAATATCACATTTAAATCACCCCGTACACAGTGACAGCGTTGATCTTGAAACCCCTCAAGCCAAAATAGCTTTATTTCACACTGCCTATACATTTTTCAGGGCAGAGATGCAATCAATACACACAAAGGAGTCCAAGGAACCCAAGAGGAACGAGAACAGTTTTTGTGGAATTGATGTCGCCATGCATCCATTAGCCCCACTCAGTAATTAGGAAATTAAAAGTGTCTGATTGCTCCCTTCTACTGAAGGTCACCCTTGAGGCCCTAAAGTTGGGTTTAGATGCTAATTAAGAGTTTGCTGACTGCTGCCAGGGCATGGGCTACAAATGCCAGCAGAAATCCTGTTCTAAGTCCCTGAGTTATTATAAACAAATGCATGTCCTTCTCTATAGGGGATATTTTCAGGATTACCCGAGCCTTGGGTTTATCACCACAGTTTGTAAGGCAATAGCCTGGCTGTACACATATATTTCACTTTAATAACGTCTTCCTTCTTTCAGAGAGTAAAATTTGGTTCAGATTAATAAACCAGGGCACTCCATATTATGCATACCCACAGGCCTAAGTGAGTCAATCAATATCAAATTTTACCTACACCTGCTAATAATTTTTGCTGATAACTTAGTTCGTTAACAAAATCTGAGAAACATAGCATGAACACAAATGTGTGCAATTAAGATAATGTTTAAAACACTGAATTTTGGTCTTACGAGCCCCTAAGATGATATAATAGCTTAAAAATAGGCTATCCTGAACACCTGAGTGCAAAAAGCAGATTTGCAATCAACAGATGTGATACTGAAGCAACACAAAGTAGCCCAGCCTGGGAAGCAGGGTACCAAATTAAAACAGTGAGTGTGTCCTGATGCACCTGTGCTGACTCTGGAGCTGGTGCAGGCTCCAGCTGGGACACATCTGTGTTCCTTTGCACTGTGTAGACATGCCTAGAATCATTTTATGACAGGAGGACATTCAGAGAACTAAGACCCACTGAAATGAAACCCTGATGCAACTTTTAAACTAAATGCCTGAAAACTCATGGCTGAAATCCACAGAAAGCACAAACCTGCATTTGGGTACCTAAACCACTCTGTCCCAGGAGATGTCTTTGTAGATCAGATAAAGTCACCTGAGTTTAAGAATAATTTATCTGTATCCTAAGTACAGGCCTTTGAAGATAGACTTTCTTTAGATAATCTTTCTTTCTGCAGTAATAGGTAAATTATTATAGAATATCAGACCAATTGCTACACCTAATCCCCAATCCCAACAGCAGCCAATGCCAAAGGGGCTTGGTGCTTTGAAAGGGTACAGAAAGTACTGTGGGAATAAATAACATGAAAACCTGCCCAGTGCAAGGCACACAGGAAAGCAAGAGCAACACAACAAAGAGGAAATAAATCTGCTGGGAACAGACAAAAAATACGGTTAAAAAAATCAAAACAGGTAGTTTACTACTGATACAATAGCAAACGGGATACCAGGACAGAGGGAAGACAAGGTACAGGCTAAGGACAATCAGACACCAGCACAGTGCAACAAAACTTACGAAGAACAAAAGAAGGTGGAAATAATCAGAACATGAAACGAGCACCTTAATAAGACTTCTGGCTGCACATATAAACTTCAACAACTGCATCTTACACGGCTCATGCAGCATGATTCAGACACAGCCAGGATAACACAAGCTGAAGACAATACTCAAGTTACAGGCAGGGTGAAATTATTTACAGAGGACAACACTGAAAACTGAGGTTTGACACAATGATGAGTCCTGCTACAGCTGTGACAAGAGAAGAGTTTTGTTCTAATATATTGTATCAGACTAAAAAGCCAGATATCATGGACATCAGGGAGACAGGTGCAGATTGTAGTGCAGACATCACCAGGATTTACACTAGAGATATTAAGATTTGAATAGTTAGATTACACCGGTAAATGAAGTTTATAACCTAAAAAGTTACCCAGTATATCTACAGTTTATTAGTTGTCTAAGTCCCTCATCTGGTTTTTTGAATCCCACCGTAGGTTGATTTGTGAAGAGTCTGACACATTGCAAAGTGGTTCTGTAGCTTTGGTCTCTTCTTTAAGATCACTGCATCCTTTTTCCCTTTTGATGACCCAAACCCTCCCTTGCCACCTCCAGGCTCAGTCACACACCACACTCCCTCTTGAGGACCTGAACAAAAGATGCCATGACAAATTTTCTACCTCAGTGGAAGAGATTCATTTTGCCCCGGTTAAGATGAAGTGTCCTGATTAAGCATTCACTCCTTTCTCTGATGGCTCATTTGGCTCCTTTCAAATCCCTCACATGAGCCCTCAATGAATTTTATTTGGTTGAGGGTCTAAAGCCACTTTTATGCATAACCCTGGAACAGTTATCTACTGCCCTGAGTCTTTTGGGCAATGCTGGTAAAATGCCACTGAAACAACGTGGTCTTACTTGGTGCCTACATCGTGCTGATGGAGCAACAGGATGATGAAAGCTCAACCAAGAGCCACCTGCTTGTTTTGGAAAGATTTTCTCCTATACAAGACAATCAGCTTCTTCCATCACCTTTTTCTTGGCAGTTTTGGAGTCTGAGTTACAATATTTGCTCATCATTCCATGAGCTTCTGAAAACATTTCATGGTTTCCTTGGGTCATATTTTCATACTGATAATAGAGGTTCTGAGACTTGAATAAACAGAAAAACCTACAAGAAACACTAATAATTCTATGTTTAAAAATTACAAAAAGAATTGCAGATGATGGTCAAACCCACTCAAAAAAAATTAAGGGTCATAGTATTTCACTTGAAAAAATTCAACTAAAATTAATTATCTGAGTAACTATATTTTTTTACTTGCATTTTCTGTAAGTATTTTTTGGTACATTTTTTTTCCTCAAACAGAAGTATAACAAGGCAAGTCTGAACTGATTTAAAAAGATGTAATTTCATTAGCAGGTGATTTACTGCAACAGAATGTGTGTTAGATCCAGCAGTAAAGGCAAATTAATTGAACCAAAAATACTTTAGGAAGAAGCAATCTGAGTTATCAGGTGTTAGTAATCAAAAAAGATTAATACAGGGATATTCATGACCTCTACTTGTAAATAAACATCAAGGAAACTTTTCTCCCTTCAGGAAACTAATTCAAGAGAGCCTCGGAAACTGTAATTAGTATTAATTTAGCTGATTGTACCTCAGATAAGATGTGCATAAAGTGGTTTCAGACTTTAGGGGAAACAGACAGCTACATACACCAATTAACAGATTTTTAAAAGACCTGGAGATAAGTAATTAATTAGAGGAACGCAGGCAAAAAAGGGATTCTAAAGAAACTGGTGGCTCTGCAGACAGGAGCCAAGGAATCACTGGAAAGAGGCTGTGGAATGGCAGGAGAGGGGAAGATCCTCTCTCTGCAGCCCTCTGCCAGCTCCAGGAGCAGCAGGGACCAGCTCACCCTCACTGAATGGAGCACAGGCACTGAGATAATTGGGACTTTTCTGAGGGAATCTTTTTGTAACCTGGTAGCACACATTCTGTACAAATGAAACCTTCTGAGGAGGAGCCACTTGGGATTTTGATGGGAGAGTTGCTAAGGAACAAGGCAGGTTTTGGTCAAAGGCACAGAGACAGCAGAGCCCCTTGTCAGGGCACTACCCTCGCCCAAGAGTAGCAAAGAACAACTCTTCCACCCCTTAATTCAGGCCAGGACATAAGTGTGAATTCCCCACGCCCACCTTCACTGCACCACCTCCACTCCCCAACCTCGAGGCCCTTCAACAATAGCTGGATCTTTATTTTGTTCCATTCTCCATCAAAACCTCTGAAAGCCTTCTTTCATCTTACTTTGAAGTAGATATTTTTAATGAAGTGTTTACCAGCCAAGTCTAATTGTGCAGCATAACTAGTGCAACTTGAAAAAGCACACAGAACTGCTCTAGAGATGCGAAATGACTACAAGCCAAAAGTTGCAAGAGAGAGCAAATGAAAAACTTCTTTTTAAAAAAGCTCCTGATGTCAGTGAATCTGTCATTCCTCCTACTTTATAAAGCATGTCCTTGTTCATCATAAAATTTCTTTGCATTTACCAGCCCAAAACAGCTTTGCTTTCTATTCAAACAGCCAAAGACCTGTCTGGGCTGCAGTTACCAACGGGTGTCATAATGACACAAAAATGTAATGTAACAGTTGTAACAAAAGCAAATCTAAGGAATGGCAGGGTTTTAATATTTCAATAAGGTTAAAGCAGGAGTGTTAAATTATTTAGGTTCAGGAATAAGATAAAAGCACTAGAGCAATATCACATCCACATTCATATATCTTTACACGTGTAGAGGTGATATCTGTGTGATAAATTGCAGGAGTGTGAGGTAAATTAATTTACTATGCACTTTGATCACAATACCCTCTCCTGGCCTACTAATCCATTTCCCAGCAGACTTGCTCTAACATCCCAAATCACAGAACACTTTCATTGCTGCCATTAAGAACAATGTTTCATAGTCTACCTCTTTTTTTCTCCTCACAGGTGGGGAAGTTTCCCTCCTTGAAATTTAAGAAATATAAATTAAGCTACGGAAAAGAATACAGATGAAATCTTTATATCCTCCACTCTTTCATATTGTGTAACTATATAAGAGACCTATAAGGAGAAAACATCTTCATATACTGACAGCTGGGCAAGATGCTGTCATAGCATGATTCTCATAGAGGGGGAAAAACAATAAAATCTAGATATTTAACTTCTCAACTACAATGATTTAATATTGCCAGTAAAGAAATAATGTATATCTGTATATGGAAAAGCACTAAAAGTTAAACCTAATTTACAAATGTGCTCACAATTTGACATTTTAGGGCTATAGACTATTACATGAAAAAACGTAATTAACATACCTATCACTGCCAGAAGTGTGATGGAACCAAAATTTTTGGCAAGTAAAGAAAGCCTGCTACTTCCTTAAATCCCCAGTCACAGCTACCAGGAGCAGGGAATCACTGGAGCAATCTTTCCCTGCCAGGCTCTGAGCATCACACACAGGTGAGGTGCTGCCAGGCTGGGGGCTCCCAAGCAAGCAGATTTACCCCTCTGCCCATCAGGTGGGCAAACAGCTGTAAACCCAAAGGATGATCTATCACAAAGCTGAACAAACCATAAACCCGGGTATTATTCACTGGAAGATCACCAAGTGGATTGATGTCACGGATTTGCAGCTTCTGAATCTTGCCACACATACAGAAGGGTGTAGTGCCTGAAACCCCCATGGAAGAAATCCATATGAACGTGGGGAATGCAAAGCAAGAAGTGAGCTGGACTACAGTAAAGCTATGGATGCAAAGCTGTGTTGTGGACATACAAGCACTACCTTCCCCCAGTTTGCCATGGCTTTGTTTACAGCATGAGTTGCACTTACCCAAATATTGAATATTGACAGAAAGAGTCATGGCAGACTTAATAACACTTTGAGCATTCTCTACACTTGAGTCAATAGATATGCTTTAGAATTTGCTACAGGAATCATTACATTCAAAATGTAATAAGAAAAGTATTTCTAGAGAAGAACAAAGACAGGGTAATTGATACTGGTTTCAGGTTTCATACATTTATCCTTTACGATTTTAAGTACTTCATTTAGAAAATCTATCCTTGTGAGCACTGAGGTCTGCCCAGCTGTGGCCACCAGAACACAAAATGTAAAATAAAAATATTAGAAGAGTTTCTTCTTTGTTGGGACTGGGGTAGACAGATAACAAAACAAATAATGAAAAATCAGGTAACTTGAGTGAGTGATTTTACCTAAAGAATGGCAGAAGCCCTGAGCCTGCAGTGGCACCTTTTCAGCCCCCACATCAGCTGGGGCTTTGCCTTTGCCTTGTGGAGGCAGGAGACCCGGACAATGCCTGCCCCACTGGGGCCGCAGCTCAGCAGCACCACGTCCAGCCTGTCAGAGCTGCTCCCCGAGGACAGACAAAGCCAGATTGCCCTGGGGGCATAGGGAAGGGGAACATGGAAAATCAGTGTGTGCTGAGCTCCTGCAGTGCTGGGGCATTGCTGCTGCTGCCCAGCCAGGGCAGCTCTGCCACACCTTGTCCCTGCAGCTGCAGAGAGAAATCTTCACTGCTGCTAGGGCAGCTGCAGAAATTCTCTCAGGGAGTAGGGGGGAAATCTGAAGAATGCAGCAGCATCCATTTCCCGTGGCCAATGCAGCACAGGGATTTTCTGCTGTCCCTCACAATTCTATTCCTACTGCTTTGGTCTGTGACAAGCCATGGTCCCAGGGGAAACATCTCATTCCAGACTGGCACTGGGACAATGAGGAAAGATGCTCTCAGCAATAGCAGGACTGAAAACATTTCAGTCTTCAT
>NW_008236442.1:2817171-2836155 GCF_000691975.1 Corvus brachyrhynchos | reverse complement strand
AGCGGGAATGCAGCCAGACCCCAACCCTTGTATTTGAATAACTGATGGCAAGACCTGGTCAGCCAAAGGGAAACTTTTAGCACTGAGTTACCCATGAGAGGGCCTAGGACCTTGGTGCTGTGAACATCCCACTACAGACTATACTGAGAAGACAGGAAATTAGGGAGGAGCAAAGGACAATTATGTGAAGAAAGCAAGGGTAGAATCCAGCTCTGCACACTAAAAATGGGTCTCTGCACTACAAGATGAGGTAATGTACAGAAGCTAGCAGTGAATATTCCTGCACCACAGAGAACAAAAAGGTTAGACGAGCCTGGCCATGTGCATATCCACACTTTTTCACTTTGGGAGATGATACACTGCCCCCTTCCTCTATCCTCCTCAAGAAGTAATAAGGGAAATACACAAAATAACAGCAGCCATAAATAAGGAGTCTTTGCAGCAGAACAGAATTAAGCCTCCTTTTCTTACAGCATCTTTCCCAAGCTTCCCATTTACAAATGGAGAAGATGCTTCAGACAAAGGAGGGTGTCTAAACTATGGAGGATTTTGTGGTTTTGGTGTTTAAATAAATAAGAAGAGAGGTAGGCAGAGTGTTATATAATCCAGAATAAAACTTCTCAATTTTATGTTAAAAAAGGAAGAAATTAGCACCCTTGCCTCAAGGTTTAGTGTCCTGAAAATGTTTAGCAGCTTTTTTATAGAATAGCATCATTATTGTGCAGATATAATACACAGGATGCTTCTCAAAATTATATCACAAAGTACTTGTGCATTCACAGTATCCAGTAACTGCCTCCATAATTTATGGGCACCATCCTATGCAAATCATGGTAAAGAAAATGATAGATCTCAGGGGCTGTTTGTTGTTTAATCTCACTTTGTCATGATTCAAAAAAGAACAATGTGAAAATACAAGGAAAGTCATCCATAATGGTAAAAAAAGATTCTTGGACGTTCTTCGTTGTTTTCTAAGAAACATAAATAATCAGCTATTTGTCAGCTATGAAATGAATTTACATTTTCTATTTCACATGAAGGGCCATCAAAATCCTAAGTGTTTTACACCCTATTCTATTTCTGCTGGCTGAAAGATGGGACTGTAAGATTTGACAGCAAGAGATCATCCACTGAGCTGGGAAGCAACATGAAAAGATATCACAAAACTGGGCTGGGACTTCAACAGGCATCACAAGGCTTTGGAAAGAGGTTTGTGCTTTGGGCTGCTGAAAATAAAAATGCCAAACCCCTGGTGTGGTGGGGCGACCCTGGCTGAATGCCAGGTGCCCACCAAAGCTCTTCCATCCCTGCTCTTCTCAGCTAGACAGGGGAGGCAAAATGACAAGCAGGGCAGGGAGAGGCCACTCAGCAGTTAGTCAGAGGGAAAAAGACTTCACTTGGGGAAATCAGTTTAATTTATTGCCAAACCAGAGCAGAATCACAGCAAATAAAAACAAGTCCCAAAAGCACCTTCCCTCCCACCCCTCCCTTCTTCCCAGGCTCAGTTTCAGTCCCAAATTCCCTCCCTCCTTCCCAAACCACCATATTACTGTTGATGCCACCTTCTCTGGTGGGCTTGACCTTGGCCAGTGGATCCATCCTGGAGCATCTGGCACTGGCTCTGTCAGACATGGGAAGCTTCTGGCAGCTTCTCACACAAGCCACCCCTGCAGCCCCCCTCCTGCCACCAAACCTGGCCAAACCCAATACATCAGATCTCAACTTCTCTTTCAAATTTACCAAAATTTGGATCCTTCTGAAAGTGTTATGTTCCTACCAGAAGCTTGGGAGGGTTTTTTTGTTGTTTTTTTTTTTTTTCACAAGTCTATATATTTCACTAAAGGTCTCCTGGCACGTAACCCCCAACTCATTTACTTTGAGTCCTACTACTTTAAAACAAATATGTCCACATAGGAATACCACCACAATCATCACCCTCCCTGGAATGAAAAAGGCACAATTAGATACAGTTTTCCTAACTGCTGGATTCAGTGGCTGCTATTAGATCACACAGAGCTCCACTGCTGAGAGAAGATGCTGCTTTCTCCGGAGGAGGAGAACAGTGGTGATGTGCAAGGCAGAGCTGAGTTTACATAAAAATGGCAAAAGCAGATGTTATCACTGAGATAAAGAAACACATTTCTAATACTACGACTTTGTTAAAGCACCACTACCACCAACAACAGAAAACAAAAACAAAAACCTAAAAGCATCTCTCAAAGTAATATTTCAGTCTGAGTTTCTTCAAGGACAGCAGAATAACTGCTGCAGATGTGTATTAAAGGAGGCGTATTGGTGTCTGACATGCAGAACTGTCACACTGACAAGTGAAATGTGCTCATTAAATTAGCAGAGGTCTTGAGATAACTGAAGTCAGCAAAACACAACAGCACTGCAGACAAACAGAGGTTTGTCAAAGCTTTGCCTTCCCTCCCTCTGGGCTTCTGCTTCTTCCTGAATGGATGAGCAGAGGCCACGGGCAGGGCTCTGCTGAGGCTGGTGCAGCCTTGGACTCCCCCAAAACTCAAGAGAGAAGCTGCAGGTCAAGCCTTGAGTTCAAATTCAGCAGAAAGTCTTCATCTCTCACACTGCTCTGAGAGTTAAGGGGAAGGGATTCAGCTTTCTTCCAAAAGAAAATGTTCTGACAAAGTGTTCCCTGTCCAGAGGGTAAACTTTGGAACAATCTGCTTTTGTAATATGCGTCCTTTGTTTGTTAAAACCTCCTTTTCATATATATTAAGTTCTGAATGACCAGCAACTGCCCCCACCAGCTCAGAGCAGAGCTATGTACTCAGCTTCAGTGGCAGAGATTTTAGACCTGTCTTGGCCATCTCCTCCCTTTTTGGCAGGCTTAGGGGCTGTTTCAAAACCCATGCAGCCTTCCATAGAACACTACCTTTACCCATGGAGACTGAGAGCAATGGACTGGGGTTTTTTGCTGTCTCATAAAAAGTGAGAGAGAAAAATCCTGATGTCTCATTTCTGCTCTTTTATTTATTCAAAATGTAAAACTAAAGAGCTACTGGAAGGCACTCTCCCTTCCAGCCCTATCTTAACACCACAGCTCTACTTTAGGGAGAAAGATGAAAAGTCAGCCCCTAGAGCAGAACACGACTTCTGATTAGAGATACTCTGAATTAAATCTATTTAAGGAAAGAAACAGTACCATCCCTAGTCTTTTTTATTTATCTGGCCTTTTCCTCGCTCTTCTTTCAGTGCCTAGAAATTTGTCAAATTGTTTCAGGTTTTGTTTTCTATTTTTTCTTTTTCACTTAGGCAGAAAAACAACTGAGTGGTTCTAAACTAATTTCAAAATGTAAATATTGCACCAAACCAACACTTGATATCTTGCTTTGGCTGACATATAAAAAAAAAAAAATCAATTATTTACACTGCTTTAGTCACATAACAAAAGCAATGCTGCTTTTCAAAATGTACACTGTTAACCTGTATTCCCTCAAACTAAAAAATAAACAATTGTCACAATAGAAAAGAAAATTTGCTACAATTACTCAAGCACATGAAAGCTTATCACCACAAGAGATTCAATGAGCATTTTTTACATTAATTCATCAGTAGAGATGGAATCAACTCTTAGTCTGATACTCAAGACCTAATGAGAGCCTCCAGATACTTTCTGCAAGCCAGGCAGAAGGCATCAGCTCGTGCTCAGTCACCTTTTCATTGCATGAGAGGAAAAGGATCCCTTGCCAGGACTCCCCAGTCCAAACAGGTGACCCCAATCTGAAGTGGGACACTCAATTCATTCTATGACAGCAAAAAACACTGATAAACATCTGTAGAACCTCTGAGCTTTTGTGTTGCCAAAACAGAGACAAACCATGGAGGAGAACTTTCTCCAGCTTGGAGGTTTTCTAGGTTCCAACAAGTGAGAAGCAAAACTTCTGCAGTCAAGCTCAACAGCCAGAGCCCAAAAACGGCCATCAGTGGGGAGGGACATGCAGGAACTTAACAGCACCTTATCCCTAACAAGCGTGTGTGTGGCCACACCTTTGGCTGGGCCAAACAAGATGACATTCACAGGTTGTTTTCCATTCAGGACCCCCAGAGCACAGCCCTCTTTCGGACAGATCTTCTAGGGCTTTTCCCAGAGCAATCCATGTTTTTAGAATCAATCAAGAGATCAAGGGTTGGTTTTTTTCCAATTAGAGCAAATGAAATAGTCTGATTTTTTTCTTTTCCTTTTATAAGACAACATTTATCTTGACACAAGTTTCCACATTACTGTAGCTGGCCTGCAAGTGTATTGAATAACAGTGGACTGGTGATATTTGCAAGTCAGACACATATCAAAAAATACACTGAGTTATGCAGAATCCATTTTGCACTGCCTGGGAAAGGCTGGAAGCATGGCACTAAACTCAGGTGGGAAGTGTAGGTTTCAAGTGAGAAACATGGTTAAAGAGGAAGCCTTTCTGTCCTAAGGCAAGCCCAATCTTCTCACCTCCTTAAGGAAGCAGTTAAGTAAAAAGTGGGAAGCTCCACATTTGAAGCAAAGCTGGCACTGCCTGTCCGCAGTTCAGCCAAGAGCCTGGACATTCCCTGGACAGGGAATCATTCCCTGACACGGCACAACGTGTTTGTCAATTGAGCACCAGCAACATGAGGGCTCTTCACACCTCTCAGCTGGGGCAGTCTGAGCAATTACAGCTTAACCACCGTGGAAGTTTAAGCCAGCGTGAAGTTGGCTTACAGCAAAGCACTCAATTCCATGAAAAGAGGGGGCTGAGAGGCTCCCTGATCCATCACCTGGCTCAGAGCAGCACTTGCATGTCTAGCCATGCCAAGGACAGAGCACTAGGGAGGGGATCCTGCTCTGGGTACCAGTTGCAGGACAGTGTCTGGCAGCCACCAGAGGAGGCTGTGAGGAGCAGAATAACAAAACCTCACTTGTTTCCATCCCAGATACCAGAAATGTGCTCCTGGGGGACAGCTGTTTCCTCTGATGGCCTGTTCCACTGCTGGATGCTGCACAGGCTGGCCCTGGGCTGGTCGTAAAGAGAAAGGACTAAACAGGCAGTGGTTGGTTGAGTCCCTGTAAAACTATGCTGCCTTTATAGCAAATGTTCTGAGACCCATAAAGTGCTATCAAAATATGGAATAATCCCTCCTGAAAAAGGCATATTTGAGTTTTATTCCTATCTTTGGCTCCTATGTGAAATCTGGACATTAAAGCACTTGGAAAGCAGACAGGACACAGCTCAGAGTAAGACATCTGAAACTTTAGATACTAATTCATATAATGCATTACACAGAGAAAATTATTTTATTATAGTTACATTTAAAAGCAAGTTTACATTCTAAACTCTGCATTAATTTCCCCTACAGATTTTGATTCATATATTCTGTCAGGACTAAGGGATAATCTCTTCCCACCTGTTAAAGAGCACAGAGGTAGGGAGCAGCATACTAAAGACACACAATCCTCATCAGAAGGACTATATAAATGTACAGTATAAATGTGATTCTGCTTTGTAGCTGTTTCCATCTCTAGACACTATAGATTACCCTTTTTCCTTTGATAGGCTAAATATACAAAAAAGGAACGTAAGAAATAATTCATTTCACCTAAGAACAGGGTTTAGGGGGGACTTGCATAACCTGAACCTCAGAGGATTGACTGGTACAAAGAACTGCTCGATACCACACTGCTTGTAGGAAGTACAGCACCAATCAAAACACATGTGGGGTGTGTAGACACCAGAAACCACTACGAAATCTTCCCCATTGGAAGATTCTGATCAACAGAAATCATTTTTCCTATGGGTAGAAGAGGTTATGATTTATATTTTTCCCAGTTTTTCTTAGAAAACACTTAATCTATGGTACCAATAGCAGGAAGTAGCAAATTCTTTCTAGCATTTCAAGTTTTTTGATCAAATAGCTTCATTTTGATGCTTTCTAAATAGAACTGTCTGTTTATTAAGATATTGCTGGTGTTCAAATTGGGATGAAATCAAATGAAATTTTGTAGCTCAAACAAGACATCAAGGTGCATTGACTATGAGGAGGAAGTTCAGAAAGCCTTTTCCAAAAGTGAGAGCCATAAGAGCTTACATAAAGGAGGATTTAGAGAAAATAAAGGAAACTGGTTTAGAGGGAGAGGGAAAATAGAGATTGAAACAGGATAAAAACACACAGAGAACAACAGGTAATCTATTTACTTTGTGGACTAAATGACAGCCTCTGTGTCTGGTGATCTCCCAGTGGTGGTTTTGGAGGGTTAGAAAGACAATGTGCCCTAGATGCTCATGCCCACAGCCAGCTCCCAGTGGGGCATCTCAAAATTCCCCTTCCTACAATTGTGTTTCAGCTCTTCCTCCCACCATCCTCGGAGTGGGGAACTCCAGTGCTCACATTTACCTTTCAGGACTCAAAAGAGACCAACCAGGCTCATAACAGAACTGGAGTAACCATGACAAGCATGAGATAAATATCTAATAACCACTGCCAACTTATTCGATTCAGTGTGTTATCAACAGTGGGAATCAGCATTGAACAATTACACAATTCTGCCCTCAGGGAAAGAAGGAAATGCAAAATACTTCCAAATAAGTCATTGAGGAGGATACATTCAACCTCAACAGAATTCACTGTGTCCTGCCTGGCAGCTCTCCTGACTCCCATTGTGCTGTGGCAAATGGGGATACACAGCACTGGAGAACCATTAATGTTTTTTTCTCTGCTTTTGCCCACATGTGAGCCCCATCCTCCGCCTCTGCTGGGGATACAGATGGGTTTCAATGGATAGAGGGAGGGTCCTTATGGGTCTGTAGTCCTGGGAAAGCCAGCAGCTGCCAGGGACACTTCCCCACTTCACAGGCTTCACTGTGAATTTCCCCAAAGTCTTAAGACTTCAGTAGAGGACAAATGTCAAGGGAAAGGATGGAAGCATTGCCTTGCTCTTAGGCATTGAATAATCTCATTTAGGGACAGCTACCAGTGCTGCTTTGGCCTTGTTAATTTTGCCTTCCTAAGTCAGTGTTCAGACACTCACAGCTTTTGTCTACTGCTGTTATCAAGGCATTTGCATGCACTAATCCATGACAAATGGTTTCATTTGATGCACATCTGATTTCCTTGCCTGCCAACTAGAAAGAGATAATAGAAATACCAAGAGAAACTAAATTAGAACTAAAGGAGTCATCTATTTGTTGGAGAAATTCAAAACAAGGTTAGGATAAACACCACCCAGGCAGCTGACTTGATGGAGAAAGCATTGAGATTTCAGCTGAGGAAAGACAGTTTCTAATTACCTGGAGGGAAAAAAATTGCTGCATTTTAAAGCCTCACAAAAAGATATTACTACAGAAATAATTATACTACAGATGTGGGAGCTGGCTTAGACAGTCATTGCCTGTCAGATCCTGCCCCAGCACACCGAAAACAATTACGAACCCAAAAACCTCTGTTAGCTTCAACTCATCCCTTTGGGTTTTTTTGTTTAACACAGTAGTGACTTCTGGCTGACTGACCACCCAGATTGGAAAGCACTCCATGCAAGTAACCAAAAAGAGGAACTCAATGAGTCAATGAAAGTCACAGTAAATAGTGTTAGTTTAGCTGTGACAGCTTATGATTTAGGCAAGATTTTTCCCCAGATCTCTGCTGTTTAATAAAAGGTGTATCCTTGTATTAAAAAGGGCAACTTCTGGAAACACCAGACCTCCTTTCATTCCAATGTTGCTCTAAACCAAAACAAGAGCTGGTACTGGCCAGAAGGACACACAAGACCCTCCTCATGTTCACATTGGTATTGAATTTGAACTCTCTGAGGTCTTGAAAAAGGCAGCCAGTGGCAGATCTGAATTTATGCTTCCAGACAGGATTTATGCCTCTATCAGGATGATGGCTTGTTTTGGGTAACTGCTGATATCTATGCAGACAATTTTTTCCCCAAAGAGGAATATCAAGGCAGAAATAAAGAAGGCACGAGGATATGTAAATAATTTTTAAAGTTTCAACTTAGAAAATTGATTCCTAAGAACAGCCCAAACTCCCAAATAATAAGTCCTCAGAATTTCCTACTCAGTTTCAATTTTGTCTTTAAAACATGAGATAGGCTGGTGTTCAGAAGTTTCTGAACTGTAAAATTAGCCAATTTTTAAACACATGATAGAAAACATAGGAATTACTACACCATAAAAAAACAATATTTGGGGGTTTTATGAACATAATTACAGGAAAAACCTATCTAGTCATATTTCAGTGTGTTTTACCACACCTTCCCTATCCTCAGCACCTTTAGCCAGTCCAGAAATGAAGCAAAGTTCTTCCCTGAAATGTGTTTTTCAAAATGCAGTGTTCTGAACATTACCTTACTCATGGTTTCAGTGTTATTTGACCTAATTTCTGTCTGGTTTTAGGTTTTATTTAAATTCAGAATGGCTCAGAATGTGAACACTTACTTCTTAATGTGTTTGTATAGGCAAATATAAGAACTACAGGTACTTTTAAACTCCTGAACGTGTTCAAAGTCACCACTGTGTTATTGTGATTCCTGGGCAGCACGTAGGAAAGAAGTGCTAACCAATAGGTTCCCTTCATTTCTGCATGTTCTTTTAAGAAACAAACATATAAATCAATGAAACCAATTTTCCAAATAAAATGTCCTTGCTTGCTCTCAACCACTTAATTAAACACCATTAACTCTAGTTTGTTTTGGCAACCAATTAATGTCATGATCAAATATAAATAGACTCTGCAAGAAAAGATTATAATTAATAAATCCTGAACACCACATTACAATTGCACTGAAGCCTTGCTTGCCAGAGATATTTAGCAGCAGTTTTGGAGAGCATTAATGAGGACAGTAAAAATAAAGGTTTATCAGAGTGTGCAGTTTAGATCCTGAGGCTCTTGCCTGCACCCAGGCTGATCTGCAGAGCCTTTGGTTGCTGACATTATTCACAACACAGAAAAATCACAGTCCCAGGTTTCCCACTTTCCAACAAACTGATATGTACATTCACAGGAGTGTTCTAATCCAGTTCGCCACAGATATAACTTTCACTTGGTCACAATTTAATTGAAAGTGTATTTTGCTTGCTGTGTTTTAGTAGGTTCACAATGAAGGCTCTTGATTGAGATTTGTCAACTACAGAAAACTAAATTAATCCAGTAGGAGCTTTGGATCATGCATGAGGATGGATTAAAAGCATTCTTTAATTTAAACCAACAGCTCTCCTGATAATCAAGAGACAAGGATCACTGTTTAAGCTGGTTTTTAGTGGCCTATTCATTTAGTAAGAGTTAAGGTACACCATATACAAATAAAACTTAACTGCTTATGGAAGAAGTTTTTGTGCCCAATTCCAAAAATCTCCCAGCACTTGTGGCTGGGTGGGAGCTGCTCATGGAGAGCAGGTTATTCACTGAGTTACTCATAACTCAAGAGACACTGCACCACAACGAGGGCACCCATCCCAGACAACAGATTATTTATGTACTGCACTTCACTTGGTGGTTCTCAAGGAATCACTTTGGCATCATCCAAAAACTAGTAAAATCCTCCATTCCTGCCATCAATTCAGTTCCCAAGTCAAGCTGTTTTCTCAAACTAAGGATTACACTGGAATACTAGGACACAGTTATTGATTATCACAATGGCAACAGTGATCCTGCACCCTGCTGCCACTGAAGTGACCCTTCAAGAAGGGCAGGAGTGGTTTTTTTACCCACTGTGAAGGAAAAGGGGAAAACTGCTATTCCAAAAGAAATACAGAAGGCAAGAGAGAGATGTCAAAAACCAATCTAAATAGAGCGTAGAAATATGAGTCACAGAAACATTGGGCTTTGTAACTTCATTCAGCTTAATTTACACCCCCGATTCCCCATTGTGCATCACTGGCTGAGTCTCATAAATTTAGACTCCAACTGTGCTGAAGTCCTCGTGGTCCCTACCCAGGGCATGATGAACAGAAAGCTCCAACATCACTCCCATGCAAAAGAATAAGTTCAGCTGGAGAAAACTCTTCTGTATAGGGCATCTGAAAGCAGCAAAAAATATTGAGTTCCACCAGGAAAAAAATCTTGCTTGCAGCAAAGGTTGGTTTCATAGAGTGGAAAGGAAAACATTCAGAGGGAAATACAAAGATTACAGACAGTACAGGATAAAATAATATCAAACTTATGGGAGAAAACACATCAATCTTATGAAGCAATGCACTTGAATATTACCTTTTAAAATATAAATGAGCTTTGGACTAAAGCAGGCTAATCATTAAAGGCATGTTTCTGATGTTATCAGCAGAAATACTTCAGTGCAGAGCAATGTAGCTTGCCTTTGGGCTTTATATTTGTAGGTGCCAAATTTTCCTTGGGACTTAACCACCACAGTATGAATTCTCACAGTCTTTAATGCCGTGACAGCAAGATACAAATAGTGCTGTGCACTGAAAGGTCCCTGCATGACTCACCAGGGCCCCAAGGCTGCACTTGGAGAGGGAGGCTCAGCGCACGGTGATGCTACCGGGGCCAGCCCAGCAAGAGGTGCTTTTTGGTCCCTCCTTCCCCAGGGCAGCTCCTGCCGTGCCAAGAGGGATTTGCTCTGCACCTACCCGAGTGTCTGCGTGCAGAGAGGCCTGAGGGAGAGCTGAAGTGGCTCAGGATGGGGACGGGAGCATGGCCAGGGGGAAGGACAGAGCAGGGGGACTAAACCAGAACACAGCCAGTGCCAGTGCAAAGCACACCCAGGAGGCATCATCCCATTGCTCTCTCTGAGCACTCCACCATTGCTCTTTTGCACAAGGTGTGCAGTGAGGGTGACCACAGGAGTGCATTCACAGGGAATGCAGCCACGCTTTCCAGCAGCTCCTGGGGAGCCTCACTGGGCGCCGTGGGCTGCTCAGGGCCCCACTGCACACCTTGGCCAAGCTGCTCTTCATTGTCCTTCGAGCTGCAACACCTGCTCGCCCTCAGGTTGCTCCATCTCCCTGGATCAGAAGTAACAAGGCATCACATTCAGCAGTGTTACTGGTGACAGCTTTCCTCTATCTGCACCAAGCTGTGAGGATCCCAGCTGCCCTTCTTCTGCCACCAACCAGCCAGTGAGGACCAGCTGATGCCTGGCAATGCCAACCTATCCTTTCCCCCATACTTCCCTGTGTCTCAGGCAACAGCTTACAGACCCCCAAAACGCCCATGGCTAGCCCTATCTGCAAGCACACCCTGGAACCATGATGGGTTTTTTTCAGAGGTTTGATGTTTCAGAAAAAAAACCAAAACAATCCAAAAATCAAAATCACAGAGTGCAATACTTCTGATCAAGTCTGCTGCTGTAAACAAGCATATCACACAAGCACAGCAGGCAGTTCGTTGCCATCATGCTGCTAGAAACCCTACCTCATCCTTAAGTGTTGATTTTGTCACATCAGTTCTCTTCCGAAACAAAATACATGTCCATGTACATCCAAATGTATTTTGTGTGTGACCAGGAGGTACTTACAACCTGGATTTCTTCACTTAGCAGTTGGTAATTTCCCATTTTCAAGAGCAGCCTGTGAAGGCCAGGTGTGTATAACAAAGGTATCACAAGGGAGATCTTTCCAGTGAGTGACTGGAACAGCTCGTTATGAGCAGGATTTTCGGATTGTGAACAAACTAGGGCACTGTGGTGCTTTCTGTGCATTTTCTGGTGTAAATGAAAACTGAATCAGACCTTAGAACTTAAAAATTTGCTCATTTTAACTAACACAGCAAGGAACATTAGTTGTCACCTTTCATGGCCATGGCTGGCTGTATTCCTGCCTGGCAATTTGAACATCGTATACTGAAGGCAACAGTTTGCATTCCCATCATGTGATTAATGAAACACAATTCTTGCTAATCATAGAAACTTTTATATATTAGCTACCTAATGCCACACTTGCTTCTGTCAACACCAAGAGCAAAAATCCTGTTGAATTCACCTTCCAAATCTCAACAGTTGTACAAAGTAGAGACACATTTTATTTACACTTTCCTGAGGAATTAGATTCAAAACCCTGTATGTTTTGAACTGAATAGCCACATATATGGGACATATGAAAATAGTAGACCTTTTGAAATGTGAAAATATGCGGTTTACCCCAAGGCTACAAAAAATCAGTGGGCAGGCCAAGATCAGAACTAAGACATTTTTTTGCTCACAGCTACAAACTCCAGTTTCTGCAAAACGCTGTCTACTGAGAAACATGCTCAGAGCATCCTTAGGTTGATGTTCCTTGTTAGTTGGTGCAGAATTGCTTTGAGACTGATTTTTCCATCTCATAATATGAAGTACAGAGAATTACTTCTTGAGAAGATTTTTAATAAGCACATCATTAACTACTGTCACAATAAAAGGTACTTCATGTTTTAGCATCGTAAAATTCCAGCCTTGATTCAGTCCATGATTTCTTCCTCTGAACAGGCCTATTTTTAATTAGCATATTTGCAAATGTCAGCAGTGCTACAGTGGGTACATTTTTCGGCTTGTGTCTACCTTACATCTTTACACTGCACACAACACTAACTTGATGTGCACCTAATTCATTTGCACAAACTTACAGGTGAATCCTGTGTCCTCCAAGTAACACATGGCCAGTGTTGTCATCTATGATCAGCTGACAGATTCAATACCTTGTTATGGAACAAAGTCAAAATTTTGCAAAGAATTGCATGATTGAAAGGGTGATGGATGCCTTTTTTTTTTTTTTTAACTCGAATCCTGTACTTGGCTAATATCTTCTTGTGTCACCAAATACCAGCATCTATTTCCTACTGCTGGGAGGGTCAATCCTGTCAATCAGATGATCAATGAACTATCACAGGCACTCACATAACTCTGCAAATCACATGTCCACTCTAACCCCTCAGGCCAATTCCACAGCCCTACAACTGCGTGTGTCTTAGAGACTAGAACAACCAGTGTGGGATTCTTTTCATTACCACTGTTTCTTCTTAAATCACACAGAAATGACAAGCTTGCAAAGATGGAGATTTGTTTCCACATAAAGTTATTTCCTGTGAATGCTTTCACACATCCTTTGCCTAACATGATTTTCATGAAAATGAAATATAGTCATAAAAAACCCTGCAGAAAGCCATGAGTACTGCCTAAGGGGAATTACACTGCAATGGGGTTCTGCAGGTTTACTCCAAGGTCTCCTCCTGATCTATCCAAGTCAAAAGGAACCGGCACCAATACCCAAGGGCACTAAAGAGCAGCACTCAAACTTCTCACCGTGTTAATGAGACAAGAAAGAAATAATGAACAGGCACAAATAATTCAGCATCATTCATCTTATAAGCAAGCAGTATTTACTATGCCTTACTACCTGTGCACACCTGCCAACATTTCACAGAAAATAAAGCTACAGTCAATCACAAATACTGTCATGTAGAGCAGTTTATCATGTTTGTTTCCAGGTTCATACCTTCTGCTAAGTCATCTAACTGAATAAAGAAGTACTGAATTATAAAAATGAAAAATTATACTGCACTGAAAAGAGGCTTTAAGTTTTTGTGATTGCACAGTGTGTACAAATCTATTTCAGCCCATTTAGATACTAGCCTAAGAAAGTTTAGGGGGGGAAGAAAAAGATCAAGCTCAGAAATCTCTGATGATAAACTAACCTTCTTATATATTGCCCTTGATTTCCAGGGTTTCAAAACTGGATTAACTGCAGTAGTCCAGATGGATATATTCACTGTGCTAATCCACTGTGTTCAGTTCAAGTTTATTATGCTAAATACACTCCAAGAGGATTTTATCTTTTACCTGCACCTTCCTGTGCTCAGTGAGACTCTTCTATTCATCAAGCATGAGAATCACAAAATGGGGTGGAACCTGCCTTTTTAATTATCTTGTAACCAAAGTGGCCCCATGATGGAGCTGAACTGCTCAAATTCTCTTATTTTAGAGCACCTCATTATCTGTGGAAGATCACAAACTGAAAGAAAAGGTATGCTGAGCATGCTATTGATTACAGCTATATTTGTCATGATTCAGTAAGTTAAAATATCATATACCAAATATTAAATTACTGAAATTATGCCTTGGCTCATCTGCACCCATTTGTTATTCACTTTTATTTGGCTGAACATTTTTATCTTACTTACAGAGTTTCTAACTAAAAGTAAACTATGCATTCCTAATAATATAAATATGAAAAATAGTGTGTGCTCAGGGACTGCAGTTGAATACATTAAAATCACTCAGTTTGCTAGTTAACATATTTCCATCCCTTTTATGTACAACCTTTCACATTCAGTTGACAGACTGCAAATTCATGGCCTTATGAAAAAAACCACTGTCTTGATTTTCTGTTGTGACAGCAGAAATTGTCCAAAATATCTAACAGTTTCCCAAAAGGACACTCACTGGCTGGTACTTCCCAGGTGCAGCACAATCTGAATTCGAGGTGAACATCATGTCAAATTCCACTCATCTGTCATGTAGTGGATTATTTCTTGAGAGACTGAAATTGGCTGCCTGGGATCAGAACACCATCAATCTTATTCACATAGGGTGCAGAGAAGCTGCCTGAGCCAGGCTCGCAGGAGGGAAAGCTTGGCTGCTTCTAAGTAGGTGATGAGGCAGCTGTAAAACCTTCACTCTATCTGTAGCACATCTCTGAGTGAAAGATTTTGTCATTTTTCACATTTCCCCAACATTTGGTATGCATTCAGTGTCTTGCTGTTCTTGCTTCATAAAAAAGGTGATTTTTCAAGCTTAGGCAAATGTTGCAGAGCTCTGGATCTGCCCAGCTCTCATTTTTTCTCATAATGTCACTTGTTTCAACTGAATCCATAAAATGATATTACATTTTCCTTTTACATATCTGTTTAGCTGGGCTGGTTTTTCCCATTTCCTTCACTAGGGACACACTCAAATAACCAGCAGCATTACTGATGATTGCATTGTAATAAATCTCTGCAAGTCCCAAATAAGTCCCTCACCTGTCAAACTTCAAGCACTCCCAAACTTCCAGAGCCAGGTGGTAAAGGTAACACCCTTGGTCAACCTCATGCTCTAACATGGGCACTGAGACCCGGCCTAGCAAGGATTTTGGTTTATTCCTCTATACCATGTATGTTTTATTACAAGAAACCAAGACAATACCCACACCTGTGACTTCTGGGCAAGAAATGTACTTGGGAAAACTTTGAGTTTTGAAGTTGCTAAAGACCTGTGTTCAAGACCATCTGTCTATGAAGGGATGTAATTTGACCAAAAAATATTAAAATATTAATTGCCACATTGTAAAATGACTCATCTCTGTGAGTTAACATTTTCCATCTTTCATTACTACAACTCTCAAAGCCTCTCCCACCTTTTCTTTGGATTCAAATTCATTAAGTGACATTCTTGGCCCAACCAATTTTAACCAGATGAAAATATTCTGCTAGGATATGTCAACACCTCAATTTTTAGCATAGCACATTCTTCAAAGTACAATTAGAAGTTGAAGAAGTTGTGTGATCCATTTCTATTAATAAAAACACAATGAAAACCCATGGCTGTGCTGTCCCTGCAGATCCAGCAGTCCAAGGGAGCTGTGTTCTCCACTGCTAACCTGTGGGACTGACTCTGCCTTTACAGGCATTGCACTCTATTCATTCTATTCCCAGCCCCAAATTCTCCTCTGGGCCGCACTTTTGCAGCCCCATCAATTTTCAGAGGTAAACTTGAGAACCTCAGAATAAGTGTGTCTCCCTTATTCCAAGGCAAACACCTGACCTCCAGCACACGCGGGTGACTGAGGGAGATTTGGTGCTGGTGGTTTAAGGAACAAACCTGAACCCAGTTTGGGTCAGATAAGTACAAAGTTCTCCAAACCTGTGCTGTCACAGTGTCCAAGTTCTACAGCCATTCCAGAACTTCACCAAATGGGGAGAAGGGGAGAGAGAAACAAGGACACAGAAACTGAACCATTACCCAAAACGGGATTCTTCTGTTGGGAAATTGTTAGAAAATGACATTAAAGGATGACTATTCCCATATTGGATTGGCAAAGCACAACACACATTAGACTCACCAAAAAACAGATGCTGTGCAATACAAAGGCAAGCAACTCATAAAACTTAAATGAAAAAAGAATTTTGATTAGTCAATCATTTATCAAGACAGACACAAGCACAGGCAGAGAGCCTGCTAGCCCAGAGCTGAGCTCAGTCCTACCTGGTCTGTGCAGGTGATGCTGCTGGAAAGTGTGATGGAGGGACCCCTGACAGAGCAGCATTGCACAGGCACTTATCCACAAATACAGGACCCAGGACATTGCAGAGACCACTGCCATTCTCTAAACAAAATATTAGACAGACATTATTATCCAATGTCTTACAGCACACAGAACAGTCAGCTTCCATTACAACAGTATTTTTAATATTTTTCATTTTCACTCCTTTTGCTAAATGTCTTTTGATTATTATTCGTCCCTGCAGGATACAATTGTTGTACAACAAAGGTCATGCCCAAAAAGGACAGCTGAGGTAAAGAGACATCAACATGGGAGCCTGGATAACTTTAATAATTCAGTGGTAAAAATCAAACTGTAATAATCTGAGGACTAAAAAAACCACAATATAAATAGAAGCTGGAAAATTTTCTCGTACTGATCCATAGCTGAATCTACAGGGGAGTTAAAAATATAAATTAAATTTAAAGAAAAATCACAGCACCAGCTGAAAAAAACTAACATGATGTCCAGGCAGTATCAGAGCTGCTTTAAACACAATGTAAAAAGGCACAAAACATCCTCAGATATCCAAGACACATTGCCAAAATACTTCATCCCCAAAACTAAAAAGGCTATTACTGACCCAGAGGGTAACAGTACATTGTTTGGTTTTTTGCTTTTGCAAGCATTAATTATTAATCATGCTTCTGTCTACCAAAGTAATTGTTTCTCAGAATTATGTTCTAATCCCCAGATGAAATCAGCTTCCTTTTGTTCGACCTGTGCATGTACAAGGACTGGAGTATGGCCAGGCTGAATTTCAGATGTGTTCTGTAGAAGATCTGATGTTTTTACAAAGCAGATTGTGTCAAAATTTAAAAAAACCATTCCTTTTGCAAAGGGAAAAACTATTTCTTTGTCTGCTGGTGCACTTGGCCATCCAGTGTAGACAACTGTGTTTTTTCATACTTGTGTTCATGGCTGTACTAACTGGCTAAATTTCCCTCTGACTTGTTAACTTCAGCAGCTCTTTCTCAGTGCCTGCAAGGATCAGGAGTTTTGCAAGGCTCAGCTACGCTACACATCGTCCAGTTCCCTTAACAGCACCTTCTGCTGCATTTCAGATGGCCAAATTAATCAAACTTCAGGCACTCTCCTCACTCAGCCAATGATGGGATGCTGCTTGCTATCTAATAATCCAATCAGCTGAACATCATTTTCACAGAGCAAGAAAGACTTTGAAAGATTAAGTCTCTCACATGGAAAAAATCATGTCCTTACAAAAAAAATAAAAAAAGTCTGTATGTGATACCAGGGGATTTCTACAGTAGGAAGATGAACAATATTAAAATAGTGGAATGCAAAGCTAATAAAATATATGCATATAAACCTATTTTCCCCCTGATTTTAAAGCAGCACAGTCTTTGGGAAGCTTTTTAAGTCTAATTAGTTGAAATGAACCACATAAACTTACAAGTAAAATTAATAGAGAATACCAAAACATTATTTTGATCAGCATGAGGCTCTTCCTTTCTCTGTACTGAGTTCTTAATGCACTGCGTGGTGTATAATTAATTTCATTTCCAACTGTTTGCTTTGCAGTATACAATGCACTTTTTCTCCTCTCGTTTTAGACCCATTTATCTCTTGCAAAATAGATTCAAACCCCTCAGATCAGGGAGCTCCCAGGAGGCTTCCTGTGTCTTCAGGAATTAACACCTTCTTGTCATAATTGGCGCTCCCGTGCTTTTTATACCACAAGGCAAAGGGAAAGGTGAGCCTCACATAGGGGAATTTCAGCTACTCAGGTTATTTAAACTGAACTTTAAAAATCCCAGTCAAAGAGTGAAGCAAAGCCAAACTTCCACAACCTGCTAAATGCTCCTGTGTCTTTCCTCTGGCATCATGTTCTCAGCACATGGACAGCAGACTTACATTATGCCCTCAGCCTTTATTATTAGTTTTTGGGCTTCTTTTAAATATAAAATCCTCTCTCAAACTGCACTATTTCAAACTACCTTTGCTCAAACACAGCATTTCTAACAAACATTTCTTCATGCACTTGTTTGTCAGCAAACTGTCACATACACAGTTTTACCCAGAGATCATCTTAGCATTAGTATAGAAACACAGCAGTGAATATTTTCCACTTATTGTCTGAGTTCCAGATCTGCTCTCTGAATCTTAAATCCTGAGGAAGCTCCTTACCTGAGTAATCCAACCAAGAGCAGAGCGCTCTAGTAGTGTTCATCGGAAAGATCTAATACTTTTTTAAATCCATCTGTATCACAATAAGGGATTTCTTTTATAGCTTCCCAATAATCTTCTTTATCAGGATTAGAAGTAGGGAAAAAAAAAATTTTTTTTTCGTTACAAATCCTGTTTCCAGAGTAAAGAAGACATCTGAGCTCTCAGACTGCCGTCAGAAAAGTGGCCAAGGTTTGAGGGGTGGAAACCTTCTCATTTTCACCTTTAAATCATTCCCGAGTATCCCCTTCTGCTTGACGAGCCCTTTGAAGCGATCTTGAGACGATCTGCGGCTTCCAGGCCACTTCAGGGCGAGGAGCAGCTCGCGTGTGCGGGCAGCGCAGCCCCGGCTCCGCACGGGCGGCGAGGAAGGCGGCGGTTCGAGCGCTGCTCTCGGATGCTGGAGGTGCCGGAGCCTATTTCAACACATCCCTGCTCGGGAGAGTATCACATGTGCCTTAAAGCGACACAGCCCTCGCTCACCAGCCCCAGCCCGGCGCTCGCCAGCGACTGGAGCTGCATTTAAATAGCGGCAGGGGGGGCTGGCACCCGCCGGGCAGCGGCCGCGGCGGGC
>NW_008236442.1:2805940-2817077 GCF_000691975.1 Corvus brachyrhynchos | reverse complement strand
CGCCGGGGGAGGCGAGGGGCTGGGCAGCCAAGGAGAGATCTGGGGACTCGCTAGTTCTGCCAGCAGAGCCTTTATTCCCCAGCGTTGTTCTGGCACTTATTCACGAGAGGAAAGCGAGACTTAAGGGAGTCTCTTCCCTTGCACAGAGAGCATCACATGCCTGTGAACAGGGAAGAGTGGTGCAGGGAAAGTGTAACAAGACACACGGGAGAGCAGGAGACTCCTACACGCTCCCAGGGGCTTTCCAACACCTTGCCACAACTCTGAGTGGAATCTTTCCTTCCAACTCCATTTCTAAGGCATCTCTGCGAACAATGGGGAAAGAGCTCTGATTTACTCCCAAATGCTGAAGCTCAGCTATGCCAGATTATTTATTACAGTTATTTATTCTCCATGTTTTAAGTAGCCATTTACAGGAATGGAGTGGTTTCCTCTCCCTCTTGTACCATATGTAATTATTTTTTTTAAAGAGCCATTGTATGGACTTAGTACATACCATTCACTTGGTATTACAGCTCTTATGTCTGCCTACAAAAGAAAAAGGGCTTGGAGACAAAACAGAAACTTCCATTTTAAGAGCTCAGGATGTGTGCTATAACACAATGTGGGATTATTTTTTTTTCCCCTGGATAACCTGTGGTAGAAGAGTGTGCCACCTTCACTGCTCACCAGCATGAGACACCAAACAATCATAAATAATAACAGCACCAAGTAGCCTTACACTCAAGTACCTCCATCTCAGCACCTGAGGACATCTACCTCAGTAGAGACTCTCACCAAGAGGTGCAATGAGTTTACTTGACAGATCACAGGGTACTTTGGAGCTGCTGTGTTTTATTGGGCAATACATACCAAGAACTTCACCCTGCAGACCAACAGGAATGTTATACTGGTCTCTGCCGCAACACTCAGAGCAGGTCTTTACTGCAGCATTGAAATAGTGAAGCAATTGGTGGCAGATGTGTGTGACAAAGTGACACAGGAGAGCACTGGCACACGGACCATACCCACAGCACAGGGCACCACAGCAGGGGGCTCCCATCAGGTCCCTGAGCAGAGCTGGGGACAAGAGAGTGGCTCAGGACAAGCCTCATGGTGACCAGAAATGCTTTCAAGAGGTCAACATTTTCTTTTCAGGTGCTTTGTTTGAAAACACACAGTACAAGTATGGTTGGGGATATCATGGTATGTTTAATGAAGATTTTCTTGTTCTCCTGAAGAATTTCCTTAGACACTGAAAGATGGCAAAGAACTGAGGTATTTATTACTTTCTGGCCTCAGAAGGTTCTAGAAAGCTCAAAAAAAGCAGCTGAGAGGCAACCAAGTACCATGAAGTACTGCTGAAAAAGAGAGACACCTTGTAGCTACCAGGGATCAGGCACAGCCCAGAGCTGGGGTCAGCAAGCAGAGGCTGCTGGGGTTTGCTGCCAGAGCCACAGGGAGGCTCAAGATCTTCCCTCTTTCCATAGGAATACAAGGAGATTTCTGCAGCGCCTGTGAGGGGCAGATGATGGGAATTTGTTATAAAATAAACACCTGTTTAAGATACATCCCTTCTAGGGCTTTGTGGGAAAGATACAAGTGAAAGGGTATGGAGTGGGGAGGTGTGAAGCAAAATGAAGGAGAAGGGTCTCAAGAAGCAAATATAACGTTCTAAAAAACTCAGAGGTCTTGTGGACAGCAGGAAGAATCAGGCAAATTGTGACCACACACCTTGGCAGAGTAGGAAGAGATAGATTTATGCAAGATCCAGATTTATGTAAGGTACAGCAGAACTGTCACTCTGCCAAGCAGTGCTAACTCCCAGCTCCACGAGGCTAATGCCACCATAACCCCTGACAGATGCTGCTATTGCTCAGGACAAGCTCTGCAGAAACAGGGGACATGTTGCTTCTGCAGGGTAGGGGGGAGATCAGAGGGACAGAGAGAGTATTAAACAGGCTGTGCTTGCAGCCTCTCCCCTGCCCTGGCTCCCAGCATCAGACAGGAACACAGGAGTCCTTGGCAAGTCTTACAGAAGCATCCTCACATCTGCTTTGATGTCTTTGCTGCCAATTTTAACTTTCAGTGGACTAACAAGACAAACATTTTCCTCTTGCCCTCTTTGCTAAGCACAGTGGCATATTCACCTGATGCTTTAGGGCTTTACTTCAGCCTCCTCACTTGGCTCTGACAGGGAGGGGATGATGCTATACAAGCGCCCCTGGGCCCATACTGAATGCGGGGCTACTGACACTGACACACTGGAAAGAGAAAATAGGAAGGAAAAAAAGACACAAGTGAGCAGTCTGCACATTTCAAAATGCTTTCCTGTGAAAATGGAAGGCTGAAAACAATTTGTCTCTAGACAGAAGGGAGATGGGACTAAAGGTTGTGTCCTGTGGAACAGCAGCTCCTGGCAGCACTGGGGCAGGATGTATCCAAGCCCTGCAGAGGGCAGAACACCCCTTGGGTTATGTGGTCTGCATCTGACTGCTGGGAGGTGAAGTGTCAGGAGAAGGTCCTTCCACCTCCACTCTGACACCTGATGGGACACAGAGAACAGAGACCAGCACCTGAGCTATCCCAGTCAGAGAGCATGGAAACTGCCTATCCACAGCTCTGACTGGAAGATTCCACGGGGTTGCTGGCACAGCTGCCACGAGCAGACCATTACACTGGGTGTTGAGAGTTTGCCCCACACCCAGGGCTGCATGCACAAGGAGAACAGCCTTTCCCTTCTGCTTCCACCATTCATCTAGAGATGCCAAGTGAATGACAAAAATAGGCAAATAAAAATAAATGCTCTTCCCTGCCTGAACCTCTATTTATCACAATTTTCTGGGCACACAGAAAAGGACAGCATATGCAACTCAGGCAGGCTCACGCAGACGGCAGATTGGTGCTTGCACCCAAATAGGGGCCTCTGGCCTCTGCTTTCTGCATTCTGCCTCCTCTGCCTCTCTCTCCTCCTCCCCCACACTTGCCTTTTCCCCATGCAGAGATTTAACACGACACATCCCAGGCGTGTATTTCACAGGGTCTGGAGAAGGCTCACCACCTTGGAAATGCAAAGCTCCTCAGTTCTAGTGTTCCTGGGACAATGAAGCTTTGCTTTTCACAGATTGTGTTCTCCACCCCTCCCAGCTGCTTCCACCCACCCTACAAAGCTCCTTCCCATATCCCAGACTCCACCTTGGCTGCTGCCTGGGCAACAAGCACTGCACACTGCAGCTCCTCCCTACCTAAGTGTTCCTGCCCAGGTGAGCCAAGTGTAGTCTTACAGCAAGTTTTACCTCAATTCCACCAAGAGCCAGATTTCTGACACTCATCCTAGGTTCACAACATTTGTGGAAGCTTTTTTAAAAAAGCTGTCAGAGCAGATTGGCCCCCTCACCTCCCCACAGAGCTTTTTCTCCATTGGGAACCATCCCACATGGAAAACCAGCAGCTGAGCATGTAAAGATTGAGCTGCCTACGTGTGATTGCCTGAACAGCAATGCCATGAGGCCCAGGGTAAAACCAGCCAAGAAATCCTCCTCCAAGGCCCTGAGCCACCCTGTGTTTCTTGCTCTTGCTTGTTTTCCTTTTCCCTAGGGGAACAGGAAGCACAAGGAATAAAGCACAATTCCTTTGGTACAGGGAGAGCACAAGTTTTATGGGCTCCCTGGACACCAGCTGTGGACACAGCTTGGCCCAGACAAACACAAACTACATTCAATGCAAGAGTGCAGCAGTGCTGGATACTCAGCATGCACATCCCCTTGCTCAGCCAGGTACTCCATTTCCCATTTAGAAATTTTGATATACTCCCAGGAAAACCTTCCTTTCCCTGAAACTTCCCTTTCTCAGTCCTCACCACTTTTCTCCCTCTCTTGCAGGATATCTGATCCAGCCTCAATGACCAAACTGCATCTGTTTCCTTTCTTGTCCTTCCTATGTCTTCTATGACAGCATTAAATCCTCCTGTCTGTATTGTCAGGGTTTCTTCTCCTATAGCTTGTTCCAGTGACAAGAGAAGATGCAGTGTTTTTCCTAAGGCAAACAAGAACAGCTTAGCTAGAAAGATACTACATTTTTCATGAAGGAAAAAGCCACCAAGGATATATTTGGTGATTTGTCTGGCTGTGACCACAGCCTCCACTGACCAACCCAAAGACCACAGACACCATGAAAGAGCAGAGCTGAACAACACGTGCAGGGAAGCCACATCCCATGGGATCCCAGGAGCTGGTTCAGACAGTTATTGTCCCACTTCAAGAACAGGATGTTGGGAAATTTGCTCTGTTTCCAGCACAGGTGCAGACATATGGATATGGAGGATCAGCCAAGGCAGCAGCACAACACACTCAGAGGAGATGCTCCACCTGCTGCACTTGGCACCCAGAGCTGGTGGCTCCTTTCCACCCTCTTATCTCATGGCACATCACTGCACTGCCTCTCTCCCTCTGCTGCCTCAGCCACACCAAAACTTGCTTGGCAGAAGCAGCAGTTTTGTCAACCATCCCCAAGTATCCAGGGAAGATTCAATCAGGAAGATGGCATAACCATAGGGAAAAATAAACCAACCAAAGAACCCCCAACCAAACAAAAAACCACAATAACACAATAAGTAGCTTGTACTAAAAAGAAGAATTTAGCTTGTACTAAAAGAAGAATTAAATAAAAAGTCTAAATATTGACAAAAGCAGGGAGAAGTGAGAACAGATCATAAAAGGAAGGATTTTCACAATTACTCTTACCAGCCTACCTTAAACATGTGGCTACTCCTTGTTAGAGGGACGTCTGGTCTTCACAATTACTGTGTTTGGGAGGCAATGATTCTGCTTTTTACAGTTTTCCAATGCCTAAGAGGGGAGAGAAAGAAAAAAGAACACATCTATATTTGTCAGGGAAGTTTATATCACAAAAGTTTGTGTCCCAGTTATTTTTAAAGTATGTAGGACAACGCACACAAAAAGTCTCAACCCTTATCTAGAACTTGCCATTAGCTGACAAGATCAGCACTTGCTAAGGATTAACAAGATGAATTATCCATGCAGTACATTATCATCATGCAAAAAAGGATTTCAATAGCACTCAATACATTTAAAATATAACCAGCAAATAATGATTGTGCTCAGGATGTCATGGCAGGTAAACAACTGTCATAAAATGGTGTGAGTTGTCCATTTAGTTTCAGTTCAGAGATACCAAAAAGCAAAGAAATCTAAGTTAAAACAGTCTATGAACTGATAGCAGTTCATGGCTTCTTGTGATGCTATTATCCTTTATCTGTACGCTAGCTGGAGAGATCATCCTGATCTGAAAATCCAGAATCTTCTCATGGATTCCCAACTTCTTCCCAGCACAAACTCAGAGCCTCCAGCTGATTCTTAAGAGCTGGGTTGAACCCATTACATAAAATGCTACTGAAATATCCCCAGTTTTAAAAAAAACTATTACTTTTGTCAGGCTGCAGCTGCTTTTCCAGACCAGCTAAAACCACATTACATGCAAGATCCACCTACTGTGGACAAATCATGGGTCAGAGGCTGCATGAACTGAAAATTCGTGTACCTATAGCCAGAGGGGACATTTGGCATTTGATGTATCATTTTCATTATGTTAAATATCAGTCCTCAAGCACAGGTTTAGCATCTACTTTTGCTGCTGAAAAGTCAACTTTTACATGAAGGTGCAGGTATTTTTAATATTAACAACATAAATAAAATAAAACCAAGAGAAGCAAAGGCATTCAGAAACTTTGGGAAGCAAATTCCCTATGGTGAGCTCAGATATGGTCACTGGGTTAAATTCACTCCCTCTACATTTGCTATCTTCCCAAATTTCAGTTAAACTTAATAAAAAAATTAGGTCTCCATTGTTATTTCAACAGCTTGAGCAGCAGGGTTGAACTAGATAGTCTTCAGAGGCCCCTTCCAACCCCAGCCATTCTGTGATTCTGTCATTATCCTGAAGCAATAAAAAAAGGAGGCTTCAACAGCAGTTAAAATAAGCCTCCTCTATCAAATTTCACATATTTCAGACATCAGCATAGAAACAGGAATGTCTAGGAAACAAATCTCCCCCTAAAACACTACAGCAAGTCAGTGCCAGCTTGATACCCCCTCTCCTCTGTGTCAGACTTCCCCAGCCCAGCCAACCTTCCACCTTCTCCCAGCATAGGGACAATTATAGGAAAAATAGCAAAAAGCCATACAAAAAGTTGTTACACAGACCAAAGCTCAAAACCACATCAACCATTTTCCAGTTATCCCATCACTGTGAAAGCAAAAATCCCCCCAACACACCACGAACACTCAAAGCCCAAACCATGAACACAACCAGGAAACCACTCCACAAACTCCAAAACCCTATTTCCCAAACACCATCTTAAAACAAACAAACAAAAAAATAAGCCTGAAGTCAGAGGCAGGTTTACTTCTTTTCTCTGTTCTCCTCTAGTTTAGACTGCCTTTTCTTTTTTTTTAATTTTTTTTCCCCCTCTCAGACTTTTCAGCTGCATCCCCAACTACAAATGCAACAAACCCCAACACCACCACCCTCTTCCTCTGGCAGCAGCTCAGGACCTCTCCTGGCTGTGAAATGTTTCCAGACACACAGGTCTGCCTGGGTGCTCCAGTGCACATCAAATACACATCCTGGCACAGCCCAGCACCTCTTTTGGAAAGGAAGCTTTGGCTGGTGCCTCTGCCAAAGGAAAATGCAAGCGGCCAGATCAGCTCTGCAGTGTTGCACTTCTGGTCTTTGTAAGCCCAGGTGCGACCCTGAAAATAGCACTTTAAAGTCCTCTAACTCTGCCTTGGCCTCAGCTCCATAGCAAATCTCAGCTCTTACATTACACCAGGGGACTGACCAAACAGCTGATTTGCAAACCCATGTATTTGCTTCCACTTTATCATAAATACAGACAGTGGTGGGGAAAAAGAAACATTAACAAATTGAGAGGTTTCTGTGCTACTTGTCCCCTGCAGTGTGGACTCTTATAATGGAATCACTCGGTGATATTAAATTATACTTCAGTTTATTACTTCTGGATTGTGCAGGGGCACAGTGTGGCTTCCACACACCTATTTTAGCATGCTTGGACATCCTCAGATTAGAGGTGCTACATAAGGAAATGTAGTTATGGATGAAATACACTGCTGTGCAGTCCTATAGCCCAGGGTTCATAAGAAAATCCTTGAAAAGATAAAGCAGGCAAACAGCAACAATTTTTGCCTTCAGTTATGTTCATGAAAAAACCCACCCCCAGCCAACCAAAAAAAAATATCATAAAGCAACACAAAAGACACAATTAAAGAGGGTGGAAATGAGAGTTTGAGGGAAAGCTCTCCTATTGGAACAAAAGAATGTGAGAATTATCATTAATATGTGGCATACAGTAGACAATATTCCCTGATGCCATTGCTTAAACAATTAAGATTGAATTCTTTGTCACAGCTATGGGTTTGTCATTATTTAAGAAAAACACTCTGAGCACTCTCTTCCACACCTCATCTCCCTGCTTGCAGGACCAGGAAGGGAGCTGCAGCCAGGGCCCAGAGTGCTGGGCTGGTGCTGGAAATGGCAAGTTTCTGAGTAGGGAATTAGTGCATGAAATGAGCAGGATAAAAAAATCATATACTGTTCTGCCTTTGCTCCAAAACAGCTTGGTTGATTGACAGCAAACCCTATATAATAGTTCCTTCCAGGCAGATGGCAAGATCATAATTTGCTCTTCAGTCACAATTTCCTAATGCCTCTCACAACCCAGCCCATCTCCACGATCTACCAATAAAGAGGGGCCTGGGTTGCTTTATATGTGTTTTACAAGGCTCACATCAAAGCTTAGGGATTAATATTGTGACTAGTTATCGTATTCCATTTTGTAAAAATTTGCCTCGAATTTGCCTCCAACATCTCCTGGCTGATCGTGGGCAGATAATAGCTGCAGAAATCCACACAAAAGCAGCTCGTGAATGCCTGAGCCACCCCTGACAGACAATACTCTTCAGAACGCTTGCGTAGGTGTTGAAAATCTTGCCATACATCTCGAGCTCTCTCAGCACATATTGTTTTTAGGCTGCCATCTGCTAATGCACAGTCCCACCCTAAGAGAGATGCAGGAATGAATGCTCCAGTCTCCAGGCTGTTCTGCTTTCAGATTTTTATTTCTCCCAATTCCCAAAACTCAGACGCTGTCTTTCTTAACCCTGAGTGTAGCTTCAAAGTTCAACAGACCTGCTCACACCACTGCTAATTTTCAGTGATAAAGAGCATTTATTGAGCACTGCTCAGGCACTGCTTTAATGAACCAAAGGTATGCTTCAGATAATGTGTCCCTGGAAGCAGATTCATTTGTCTCCATATCAGCTGCACATAGGTGCTGGAACAATCAGGAACCCTGGAAGCACTCGCTTCCCATGCATGTGTGTTAAATGGTTGTTATTAAGTTGGTGGCAAAGGAAGAAGACATAATATAGGTAACATCTTGAACAAAGCAAGCCGTGCCCATCACGGTGCAGAATGTCGGGATCAAATTATCCCAGTAAATAAGGAATGATAACATTACACTTGATCGATTTTCTTCTTCACTGAAATTGTCAGCAGTATTCTGTTTCTTACTGCTGATTCTGCTTCACTACCAAACACATTAGCAAAATTTATAAGATGATATTTAATTTTTTTTCTTGTTAGAAAACAAATTTATAATAGGTAATTTACATTAAGTTTCCTATGCAGAATCCATCACTAAACTACATTGGAAGCTACAAATTTAATGCTAGGAAACTGAAGAGTATATTATCATTTGCCAACTGAAATTTATCTGGTTTAATTCTTTTTTTATATTCCTCTTCTCCCACACATCCCTTTTACTACCCCCACCTTCTTCTCAGGTTTTCAAAGATTTTGTTGTCATTTAGTCCTGAATAAAATCCAAGAATCCACTGCAGGCTCTGTACATCAAATTGTTGTTCATGTCACACCCTGACTTCTGTGCACCAAGCAGGGGAAGTCAGAATAAAGGATCATACACAATACATTAGAATTCTTTCTTGTATTTCTTGCAAAAAAAAAGGTGAATAAAAGAGGACCGAGAAAACAAAATAGGGATGGGAAATTGAAAATGTGAAGGGCTGTATGTGTAAGGAGATACAACTGGTAGTTTTGCTTTCTTTCCCAGTTTGTATAGGAATCCTCTCTCTCATTCCCTAAATTGTACAAAAATGGTTTGATAGACTGAAGTTATGTTTTCCTTGATTTCAGTAATCAAGGTAAGTCAGAACAATCTTTTCCATTGAAAACAGAATTTTTACATCTAAGCAACAGTAGTAGTTTTTGTTTCATCTACCTCTGCTCCAGCAGAAGATTGCAACTGCCTTTTTGCAAGCTTTTAGTTGCTAGAGATACAAACACTCTCTTCAGAGTATGGCAGATGAATTCTCCTGCAATGAAATAGGATACCTTTCAGAGAGCTTAAAAGCAACTAATAGATTTTCAGGAAAATGCTGAAAATTGGCTTAATGTTGCATAAATAAAGATATCTATGCAACCTGGAATGCAACTCTACCACAAGCAGAAGGCTAGGCCCTACTTATGATACCAAATCCTTCTTTTGCCAGTTTGCACAGATCTTTAATGGACATGAGGTTATTTGCTGCCCTTTTGAACCTCCCCTGATACAGTAATCATTGTTGAATTTTAAATATGAATCATTTTCCAGGCAATATCAAGTTGGCTCCTCCTTCCATTTTCCCACAGGGGGCTGAAAGATGTTAAACTGTTCTCCTCACAATTAAATTCATGAAACACTTAAATTCTATGGCAGTCAGACACCAAGGAACAGGAAAATCGTTTCATCTCATAATGTTTTAGAGCCCCTAGGCAAATGTAAACACTGTACGTGATAGAGGAAGGATTTATTGCTTCTGCTGAACAGAGAATCTGCAGATTTATTTGTATATCCAGTAGATTTTTGAGGGTAATTTATTTATTACAGAATTTTGGTAAAATGTTTATATAGGAAGTTTGAACACACCAGACTCATTTGTGTGGAGATGAATTTTAAACAAAAAGATACAGAACCAAATCAATCTGTATTGAACACTGGACTGTAACAATGAATCATTGCTGCACTCACTCCCCTGCCAGAGCATAAAAGGGTTTGAGGTCTCACATATCCCAGGTTCTGGAGGCCAAGAGACATTTGATAGGTGACCACTGCAAGTGGTGCTGGAGACACCTTAAACTTAGGCAGGGAAGTATCTAAGTTGCTATTATAGTCTTGTAAATATTTTACCCAAGAATAGTTTAATTAATTTTGCTGAGAAAAACATCAATAAACTCTGCTCCCAAATGTTGTTTTAACCATTCATTTTTATATATCTCAGAATGCCAAAGGTCACCAGTCTGAGTCAGTACCTCACTGTTAGGATATCAAATTCATAAAAACACTGGTAAAAATAGGACTTTATGTCATGCCACTTACTTTTACAGTAAGCACTTGAGTCTACTGGAGCCTCCTCTGCCTCAGCAGTATTAGGCAGCCTTGGGAACTGCTTGGGAAACTAAAGGAGGATAATTCCAGTTTCATGGCAGAGGTTGAGACACTTCCAACACCAGTCAGCAGCAGATTGTGCTTGTAGGAACGGCCACCCACACACTCATGTCTGTGTCTCTGTGGATATCCCAGCTCCAGCCATGGTCAGTCATCCTGATCCTGCCCAACACGCTGACTCTCACTGAAATATTGGACAGCTCCATCCATGAGATCCAGCAGAGCTGTCTGAGCTCTGACTACAGCCTGTGGCCATGCCCCAGCACAGCTAAAGAAGATCACAGAGAGCCTGAACCTGATCATCACCTTCTCTGACAGCTCATCACACGTCTCTGCTGAAAGGTGCCTGTGTAGTATCAAGGAATTAAAAATCCTTTTTGTTCTCTTCTTACTCTCCGTGCTTATTTAGTAGAACCAAGAGGAGACAGGAGACTTCTTTAAACAAAAGCATAATTTCTGAATTCCTCTTCAAAGATGCCACAGAAATCACTCTGGAATACCTGTCAAGCTGGCATTCCCCACAGTGTGCTTTAGCTCTTTGCTCTGGCTAACTTGAAGCGAGAACTTGAACCATATCTCAGATAACTGCTGTAGAGAATCAATTTTCAATTTCCT
>NW_008236442.1:2799243-2805691 GCF_000691975.1 Corvus brachyrhynchos | reverse complement strand
TCCTGCTGAGCTTCAGATATATATTTAAATACTCAGTACTTCTTGCATCTGGAAAGAAACCAACAATAAAATCAAATGGTCAAGCTACTCATCCGATAAGGGAAAAATCTGCAATGAATCAAACCAACAGGAGACTCAGACAGGGGCCTGAAGGGGAAATTTTCTCAGGATCAGTGTAAAATCAGTACCATGATCTTAAAGACTTTTTGATGAAAAATACCCAGTTACTCAATGGCAAATTTGTCTAAACCAGAGTATTTCTGTAGAATTCACAGTTCATTTTAAAGCAGTTTAATTTTTAGTGGAAGGGAAAAAATAGATGAAGTTCATTGTGAGGTTGAAATCAGTAACTAAATCAGAAACAAGCTTCAGCCAAAGAAGGAGAACCTCTGTTCTCAACCGAGAGACACCAGAGGAATGCTGATCTTCCTGAAGGCAATGAGTGTTTTGTCACTTTTCATGACCAGACTTTTATCCTAATCACAGACTCTCCACATCACTGTATGCTGTGATTAGGATATGGGTCTCTCAGCTCAGCAGTCTGCAGGTTTGCCTTTGTTTTTCTCAATCTTCAGTGTCCTTAATAGTAAGTAAATAAGTTAATACAACAGCCCCTGAAGAAAATTCATGCTTTAAACAAGGCCATTGGAAAGATTAATGAAAAAAGCCCTACAGCACTTTTGGCTGAGGTTTTATTTGAACAGAATTTTAACAAATAGACCAATGTTCCCCAAGAACATTAAAATGTTATCAAGTGGGAAACAATGTTCCCTGGCTCAGCCCCCAGACAGACCAGCAAATGCATCTTTTTGCATTCAGAAGGCAAAATGTTAACTATGATCATGGAAAATCACAATTGTGAGGATGTATTAAACTGGAATACACAAGCTAAGAAGGGAGATAGCAAAAAAATATCACAGCACCTGTAACTGTCCTACAGTTTTGCAGGGTGTTGCTGCTTTAAGGGAATCAGAACAACAAAATGCCTCCCCTCCCCTTTACCAGTTGTTGTAAGTCTATTTCTGAGAGTACCTGACGGGAACATGGAACAAATACGCTTCTCTACAAAGCTGTGAAGCTAGGAACTTGTAAAACACTTCTTTGAAGTCAGAATGATTGCAAAGTGAAGAGGGAAAGCCATGCAAACAGCATTAAACCACCGTCTCTGGGAGGTTTTATTCCCAGCAATGCTGCTCCCTCAGTTTGTCCAGAGAGCTGATGTGCTGGGAGCTTTCTCCAATCTGCAACCAACCATCAGCACCTTGCAAACAGAAAACAAAGGGAAATGACAGCAAGGTATGAAGAATAAGCTCGTCTTGATGCCACTCTTCGGGAGGGAACCAGGAAACAAAATAATAGGCATAATAGGCAGGCTGGTGACAACTGCAGAATTTCTTGGGTTTCAGAGGTGTGAGAGTAGAATTGGAAAAATTAATTGGGTTCCAATTCTATCCTCACTCTGTGAAAATGCATGAGCAACTATGGGCAAAAATGCCAATAGTAGTAATAGTAATTGTAATAATAAATATGACAGGAATTGCCTGAAAAGTATTAATTTGCAAGTTAGGGCTTTTCAAAACTCTTATTCTTAGAGACCTTTGGAGGCTGTTTCTTGCAGAATGACAGAACATTCATTTTAGAAGGATTTAGATGCACCCTCCTGTGTGGTACCCCTGCATGGCAGCATAGCAAGGCTCCATCCTGCTGTGGATCTGAGGGAAACATGAGCTGTGTCCAAGCAAAAGCACTGTCTCTGCTGTAGTTCCTTCCCTCCAGCTCTGTGTACCTGCCCATCACCTTCCCCGACACTCCAGATGGTGTCAGTGTAAATAAAGGAGTGGTTCTCCATGGCCAGGAATGAGATAAAAAGGAGGATGCCCACCAGTGCTACAGCTCAGCTCAGCTTAACCCTCATGGCATCATGGCCAAGCTGAACTGAGCTTTGAGCAACCTTGTTCAGTGGAAGCTGTCCTTGTCCATGGCAGGAGGGTTGGAAGAAGATGATCTTTAAGGTTTCTTCCAATCCAAGCTGTTCTATGATTCAATGATCTCTAAATCTTAAAATACAGTCTGCATGTTTTGCACATAAGGGGCTTAGAAAGCTGTACCCTAATTCTACTCTCATGGAATTCAGTAGTAAATTTCCCATTGTTTCAAAGAGCTGGATCTATAGCAGTGGTTTTCAAAATCCCACCCTGCTGCTGCTGTGCCCTCACCAGCCTGGAAAAGTGTACATCATACACCTAAGTGAAAAATGTCCTTGTTCAGTCAGGAGTGACAGCATTGACACAGGAGAAAACTCTTTGATGGCCTGAACATGGGTGTGAGTGGACTCAGCTGCCTCTTCCTTTGGAGAAATGCATCATCTGTCTATCATAGCAGGAACTACTGAGGGGGGTTATGCATTCCATCCACCTTGGGCTGTAAGTGGGTGGCAAAATATCTGCCCAGCAAAGATCTTTCTTCTGGTGCATTAGTTCCACAGGTACCAGTGATGCATTAGGATTTGATGTAGTTAAGAGAAGAAATCTAATTCAAAGTCATTTGGCTCTAAGGGCAATTCAACCATCCTGCTATTGCTGAGTGACTATGTGTATTTGAAAGAGAGAAAAGCAAATACCCAAAGGCTTCTTGTTTACGATGTTGCAATTTCAAGCAGTGTCGCTGTGGCAGAATGAGGTGCTGATAACACAGGAGATAAGGCAGGTGACAGTGCTATCAGCACCTGAGGAGCAATAACTGATCTGCTTCACATTTACCAAACCTACCCAGCACTTGTATTGTGTTTGCCTAATGATTAAATGGAATGACTTTCTTTTAATCAGGATGTCAGGTTGAGCAGCATAATGGAATTAGTCAGGGGTGAACACAGGATTCTGAGCCAAGTGGGGCACTTCATCACAACTTATGAAATCTGTAACTTTGATGTTTCTTTGGCGGGCCACCGTGGGATGCTGGGTTCCTTGCTCAAACACAATATATCCAAAATCAAAGCAAATGCCCTGTTCCTGTAATTTATTGTAAATACTCTCTTAGCCTGCAAGTTCACCCAAGTCTCAGCCAAGGATCTTTTTTTTCCTTAAGATACATGTATTAATAATTTGTTCATGTCACATGGATGACATCTAACAGTTTATCCCAGTTATCATTAATAACTATTAATGACTGCTATTACAATGAAGCTGCATCAGCTTGTAGCCTCACTTGCATTCAGCTCATTTTTCATTTAATTAAGACATTCCGAATGCTTACTCTTCAGGTAAGCTCTCTTACTTCAGAGGGCAAGGATCTATGCATTTAATTGCTTTTTGAAATGTGGTAGATGAATCTATTTAGCTACTGCTATTGAGGCGTGGAATATATTATATGTTTCCTTAATCCTCAAATACAAGTTATTGTCACTCCCAGGGAAGCTACAACATGTGAAAGTTTTAGATGCCAACAAATCCAAATTGAATGAAGTCATGTTTTTTCAATGCTGAGAAGGTTTAACAAATTCATGTAGACACTAATGAGTATTACTGGGTTTATGGAGGGTCATGGAAAATTAGACTGGCTTTTTAAGCCATTATTACAGATTTTCTCATTGTTTCATGCTAAGCTCTCTACTATTAATACAGCTTACTCTTGCTTTTGGCCATTGGACAAGGTTTGAGCTTCAATGGCATGGCTATCTCTTCATACTCTTTGTGTCTTTGGTAACCACATATTTTTCCCAACTTTAAGGATTTGGCAGGATTTAATTTCTAAGTTTAACTTACTGGCTTCTTCCAGAAATTTGCCTTGTATCTATTCTGCAAACAAAATTGTCATGCAACATAGAGCGTTTATTTACCTCATTTCTCATCAGTACTTGATGAAATATTGTGTGTTGCTGCTGTAAAAACATCTGTAATGAGAACAATATAGGTTTCTTGAAGATATAATGCCGAGTTTGGACCTGATAAAGTACCAGTGGAGTCAGCTGATAACAGTGTGGTAATCTGCAGGTAGAGTCAGCACATGTAACACGTCTTTCATTTGTCAAGGATATCATCCCGTGTTTCTGCACAGTAGAATGAAACTGCCAGTACCCACAACTTGCTCAGGGGTAAGGAGCTGAGCTGTGGAGGACACATTTCACCCACTGCAGTTTCTTGACATTAGAGGGCTCCATATTCCACAGAGTATGGCAAAAGCAAATCTCATTTTGAGGTCAATAGAGACGACATTGGAAAGAGGATTATCAGCTCCTCTTGGAGCTGTGGTTTGATGGTGATGCAAATTCAGCTTCTGAAGCTTCTTAAGTCAAAAGCACCAGCTGAAAATTTCTGGGTTATATTTTGGATAAACTGATTAACTCGAACACCTTTTCTGTCTCCTTGTGCTCCCAGCAACAAGAAGGAAAGTGGAGCTGCCATGGCCCATGTCCAGGGCTGCACAGGTACACCTGCAAGAGTAGTTGCCACTCCCATGAAACACAGTATGGAGGGCACAACAGGCAGCAGGTCCTGCTCCTTGTCTTGCAGAAATCATCAGTTTCCTGCTCTTGTCTTGCTGAGGATGAAATACCTGTGACCATCACAGAAGGTCCCACAGAAGAGTTTGGTGGCCCTTCAGGAAGCTGCTATCCTTGTGCAGAGCTGGGCACAGCTCTAAAGAAGCACTGGCAGAAAATCTGCATTGTGAATGTAAGAGCTCTTCCTTGACATAGATAAGGTAAAAAGGTAATCATTGTGGAACAGGAACAAATATTTGACTGCCGTTATCTCATCTTTATGGCTCAACCTATTAACAAAAAAATACTTTTAAAAGATTTTTAATGGCCAGACTCCAGAAGGAGCTCTTACATTGAACGACTTAGCCCTAAGAAAGTGCAACTTGTCTTCGTTGCACTTCAAAGAGTCTAATCCTAAAGATATCTTCCTAAGGAATAAATATGCTCATGAGCTGAACTAACCCCATCCTAAGAAAGATAAAAGAGCTTTTCCAGCTAGTACAATTCCAAGCCTGCAAAAGTGAACTAGCTTTTTATTGAGGCAACCAAGTAGACAGGGGCTTCATCCAGCCATGTGCCCATACTCACACTCTACTACACCAGCTCTGCCTCCCTGACCACCAATACCCTGAACAAGTGGCAACTGCAGCAGCAAACAGGTTGTTTACTTCTCAAAGACTACAAAAGAAATCAAAATTTTGGAGATAATTAAAACTCCCTTTTTCCTGTGCTCATATATAGTTTTCAACAGCTAATGACTAATATATTGGTGTAGCTTTCCCAGTAAATATTGAAAGAGAGTTGGATTATTTTGGTACCAGGGCCAGATTGTAATGTTACAAACAATTTGATTTCCTAAATCAAGCAGAGATGGCCAAAGAAATTATCATTCTGTGAATTTTTGGCATTGTCCTGACACATGGACTATGTTTTACTAAAATGCTATGAGCATAATTCGGTCACATATTTCTGAAAAATGTACAAAAAATCATTTTACTAGTCAACAACAAAGACAGTAGAGACAGGGAGAAAGTACAGTACAGTAAAGCATTGAAAATCTGAGTATCTTTTTCAAAGTTACAGAGCTGGACACTCCAACTTCAGCACTTGCAAATTGTGTGTACCCAAGATAGCAGGAAAATTCCCACTGTGAAAGGCAGCGTCTGCTTTTGAAGCAAATGTGTGAAATTTACACCAGCTGAAGATCCAGTACTTGTTGTTGAATTTATTGAGCTCCAACAAAATCCCACTGTAACCAATGGGAAAAAAAGAAAGGAATAGGAAAAAAGAACCCCCTTCCCTTCAGCACCTCCCAAAGCAGCCTGGCTGTGTGTGGAACCCTCTGGGCCCTGTGCACGGACATTAGCAGCTCTCAAAGCATGACCAGCTGATTATACAAGGATACTGACTCATTCTTGGTTTACTGAAAAATCCCAGAAGCAATATAAGTGGCAAAGATTTGGTCACAAAACTGCTGTGAGAAGCCCACAGATTTATGTATCTGAAACTAAGTACCCCCTGAAAAATTTGGGGTGAGAGGGAGTAAATTGTCTCTTTCACATCTGTGTCTACAGGGTATTGAGTCTGGTACCCAAATCACAGATCAGTAATGTTCTGGCAAGACGATTCTTCATCGTGCTTCATTTTGAGATAAATTCATGTAATATGGAGAGGCAGCTGCAGGAGCAGAACAAATAAAACCTCAGTATTTCCTTATGGCTGTTGAATTTTTTTCTGAATTTCTAATTTTGTGTTTGCATTTGATGGGTCACTGATTTAAATAAATTGAAGGCATAAATCACATGAAAACTTTAAGTCAGGGACTACTTTTTCACTTTTTGTTTATAAAGTATATTTATTTCACAGTGGTTTATGGCCTCAGCTGTTATACTAAAATAGTTTCTTCCTTGGGTGATACTGTTGGGGCTGCCCGGGGCAGCACAGCATCCAGCTGCAGACATCCCTGGCTTC
>NW_008236442.1:2771493-2798985 GCF_000691975.1 Corvus brachyrhynchos | reverse complement strand
CGGGCGGGAAAGGCTGCCAGCTGCAACAGGCAGGGAAGGCGGGCCCCTTCACAACGAGCGAGCCCCAAACAAAGGTGGTGTAAAAGCACTGGCAGAGGCAAAGGATGAGAGTGGGGTCTCGTGGAAGGTATCAACAGGGTCTCTGTGTAGGTTCCAGCTCCTTTATTCCCGCTGGAGGGTCCAGGGACAAAGACCAGGAAAAGGGGGAGAGCACAGCATTTTATATGGGGGTGAACAAAGGGATTGACTGAGGAGGAGGAGATAACAGAGGAATATCCAATAGGGATAAATAAGGGAGGGAATTACAGGAGTAGACCAATGGGGCACCAAAGGAGGGAGAACTTTCCGGAACTAATACATAGGCAATTAAGGAAAATGCATAAACATGAGCGTATACATAAAACTGGGTGGAGAACTCCTGAACCAATAAATTTAAAACATGTAAAGTAAGAACACTAGGAACATGGGAACTTGCTGTAACCCCAGGGTGAGAATCAGACCTCTGTGCTCTGGAGGGCTGTCCACCACTCCTGTGAAATCTCTGCTGTAGTGGCCACTGCCACATACATTGCAACACTTGGGATTTTTCATTACCTTGTTCCCAGATTCAAAGGCTACCCATTTTCATAGATCCGTAGATTAGGGGATCCTTGCTAGCTGGAATCTGGGTGACTTTCCTGCCCAAATTCCACCATACAGCAATATGCCCTGAAACACCTCCACCTGACAAGAAATACCCTTTCTCTGAAATTCCAGGCGTCCCAGAGGCTGCAGACTCTCATTCATCTGATTTTGGCAGCCAGGCTTATCATTGTCTTTATGAGAGCTCAACTGAGACTTGAAGCCAAAGTGGTGCAGCAGTTTGGGATGCTTGGTAGTGTGGCAAACACCAGGAAAAATCTGGGATAAACATAATCAGAGATTGCAGGGGCCATCTGTGGCTGGAAAAGTGAGTTTCCACAATGCTCTCCAAGAAGTCAGTGAGGTACCTGAGGTTCGAGGAGCAGACTGAGGATGGGAGCTGACTGCACAGCTCTGGGCTGCAGTAGTTTTCCAGATCTTCTGCACAGCCCCAGCCCATCCACAGTGGTCCCAGCAGCCAACTGAGGAGTGTCAGACTGGGTGGAAAAGGCTCAGAATTAAATATTCTGAAAATGCAGATGTGACTCGAGCTTGCCATGCAGCCCAGTGGAGAAAGCAAACTGTCAATTCCACATCTGCTCACATTTCTCCATTTGTTACATTTGAAACAAAATTTTGACAGTGATAAAACAGAAGGAGCAGTTGTGTGTTTGTATTAAAACATCATTTGGATAAGCAATACCAGTGACTGGTGTAAAGGAACATCTGTGATATTATCCTGCTATTTTTGTCTGAGTCCTGTCACACTGGGAAAGGCAAAAAAAAAAAAAAGAAATTATCACATGTAATGTTTCAAATTTAGCTTTGTTACAGACATATTCCTTTTGATTTTCCAGTGCAATTCCCATAGAATTAAGATAAAGACATCTGTCTTTTCTTGGAATCAAATAAACATTCTAGTATTTTGGTTTGACTATGAATCATGGTTCTAAAAATTTTTGGTGATTAATTTTTAATGCCAAATTGATAAATTCCTGCTCAGACAATAATGTTAACTTTAAGATCCAAGCCTCCCTGAGCCCTTAATCTGGATTTCCCTTGTTACTACTAATGGAGTTTATTTTGTCTATGAGAAAAGTAATTAACTATAGCAGAAAACAAGGCTGAGATGAAACAGACAAAAGAAAATAATAAAATTATTTATAGATAAAGCATGTTAGTCTTTTGTTAGGTAATAACAAAGCCACTTTGGTCATTAGTATCCACTATAGGAGCAGAGGAAATTTATTCTAGCCACACAAAAAGCACTTCCACTGCTTTATAAAATCAAATGTTTTCTTCATGTCTGCTGGGAGGGCGGAGGGGGAACCACTTAAAAGCATTTGTAGGACTTGCAGCTCGTTGTATTCAGCTCAGTTTATGTCAGGCAAGAAAGTGATAAAAGCTGTTGATTTTATTAATAATTTATATCAATCATTATTTATAGCCTGATTGGTGCAGGGCAAATGGAAGGTCCACAGTAATAAACAACTCATTAAAACACCCAGCATTAGGATTGTTTAAATGTATAGAAGTTCACAACTTCGTGCACACATTAAACCCCTTTGAAGGAATATGTGTTCATTTTATAGGTGTCTCTTCCTCCTGGAAAAAACACCCATTTTATCACTTCCTTCCCATTTCTTGGGCCACACTGACTGCTTCATTTCTGATCCCAAAGGGAATTTGCTGCTGGGAGTGATGATCCCTGAGGAGCAGTGGGGAGCTGACCAGTGTGTGATCCAAAATGTCTTCACACTTGACCCCCCCCAGTTCACTGTCTACGTTACTTCAGATTTCTTTTAAAATAAATAATTTGTGATAATTTGAAAAAACTAATTGATGTTAATAAGGAGGGAGCAACAGGTTTACACTTTTGATCTTAGTCCAGTGGTTAAAAAAAACCCAACCTTTTATTTTTAAATGAAAACCTAATTGATAGCAATATTCCTTAGTAGGAATTTCTGTAGTGAACTAAAGCAAAAAGTTCTTGGATATAGACTCAGCCTTGCTCTCCAGCATAGCTCATCTCTGCTGTGTCCCAATGGCAGTTTATCTGTAACACATTACAAACATTTCTGTCAAATGCTTTGGGTGGAGCTTTTTCAGTGCTTTCCCTTGTATATTCACAATATTAAATCATTGTCATGGAGGCTTGACTAGGGCTGGTATCTAGTTCAGTCCTCAACTTCCCCTGGAAAACTGTTCAGACCACTTACTTTGTTTTATGTTTTCTTAGCTGACAGTGATTTATGAAGATAACACTTCCTACATGATAAAATTCTGAAAAGAGCAGATATTGAAGTGATGTTAAAGTTACCTAAAGTGTAAACTGAAACAATTAATTTAAGGCCTAATGCTGTAATGCTCACATTGATCAAATTTTTACTACTGCCTGTATTAAAAAGCTCCTTGATTTTGTGTGTAGGTGATTATTATTAAAAGGCTGATTTTAAAAAAAACCTCCTCTGCACACATTAGATCAATAACCTGTCCAAGAAGCAAGGAGCTGTGGAAATGAGTTATAGAGGGAACTGTGAGGATAAATTATATGGAATAATTAAATAAAAACCCACTGTGTGTGATTGACAGGAAGAAGACATTTTTGTGAGTATCTAGTCAACATTTTACTGCATTTTTTCATTCTTAAAAGATAGAGAAAAATTCAAATTAGGCCTTTACATTACTGTGGTTTTGGTACCTTTCCTAATTAAATGTAATCTCAAGGGAAGGACTTGTTTATGATTCTATATGCAGGAGTGCTTAGGGAAGAGCACAAAAAAACCTCAGCAAAGATGTGAGAAAGACACCAGTACATTGCACTCGCCTGGTGCAAAGGAAGCAGGAAAGAAGTGCCAGCAGTTTATAAGGAAATTGTAGCAGGTGGCACAGTCTAGAGGAGATGAGTGGGTCAAGAGATGGAGGGCAAAGGCTGGAGCAAAATTCTCTGAACAGCCACAGGTCTGGTCCCACCACCCAGACCTAAAGCTGATGCCTGACTCTGGCCTCCCCAATAATCCAACATGACAACTCCTCAAGTTACTGATTCGGTGGAAAATGGAAAAAAAGTACATTTTCAAATGTCAAATCATCCTGTCCATTAGAAAGTCCAACCTTCTACCATGTGTGCTTTTTAGAAGAGACTTCAGAATGTTAAAGAAATACTTTAACAAGTGTAGGTTGCTATGGCTGTAATTGTGTTATTTTGCTACTTAATGGCCTAGAACTGAGGACACACTGTGTATCTCCAGTTTACTTTTCTGACACAGCAATTGATAATGCAAGTTAACATGGTATATGCTTCTTATTCATTTACTGGAATCTAAAAGTGATGAAATCACACAGTCTGGGTTTCATAGGCACAACAGTCATATTTATTTAGTGTGCTCTGTTTATACTGGATTTTTAAAAGCTGCAATCCACATGAGTGCCATCATACTAGGATACAAGAAATTGTTCAGATTGTTTCCTGTTTTCAGCTTCTGTTCTGGGAATAAACTGCTGTGTTAAAGATGTGTAGTGTGAATAATGTGTGTGGTCATTCATATCTCCAATTATTTTTATCGTATAAATGAATTTATTATAGAGCAGTGGAAAATGCCAGAATATGACATATTCTGTATTTAAATATGCATGCTTTGTATCTAGCACAGATTTATAGACAATATGTTTGTACAAGTGTATCTAATAGGTTACAGGGGTTTATTAATCTTGGAATCATTGTGATAGTAAAAGCATTATTTCTTTAGACCTTCTATTGTTTAATAGAAATGACAAATAGTTCAGACATTTGGAGATGAATGAAGCACCACCAAGAGCAGTTCCCTTGGAAAAAGACTCAATAAACATCTACAGTTGTAAATCTAACCACTTTTCTTGGTAAAACAACGTTGAAGAACTGTTACAGAATTATAAAATGCTGTAAAGTGGCTTTTTTAGGATTGAACAAGAATTTTGCACTGTTCTTTTAGAGAATGATGGCTGGTCACAAACCAGTTTCTCCTTTGCACTTTCCAACTAAATTCCTTGAAACACTGGCTACTTCTACCACTAACCATTACTTTTATGCTAAGTCACATAACATTTTACCTGGAGCCTCATGAATCCGGGGTAGTGGGTTGACCAGGGCTGGATGCTTCCTGCCCTCCCTCCCCCTCTTCTTCACTGACCTTGGTGTCTGCAAAGCTGTTTCTCACATATTCTCCCTCCAGCTGCAGTTTCCATTGCACAGATATGTTTTTCCTTTTCTTAAATACATTATCCCAGAGGCTCTGTCACTGCTGGGCTCAGTCTTAGCTGGTGTTGGGTCCGTCTCGGAGCCACTGACATTGGCTCCATCAGACATGGGAGAAGCTTCTGGCAGCCCCCCACTCCCAAACCTGGCCACACAAACCCAACATACCCAGTAAGAACTGGCTGCACTAGTGCAAACTCCTGCATTCAACAAGGCAGAGAGTTGGGATGACTCCCAGGAGACAAAGCCAAGTAGGAAGGTACTGTAGGCTTATATTAGGGGGTGTATTATTTCCAGAAGATCAGGTGCAATACACTGGCTCCTAATACAGTCTTCCATCAATGCCCAGTCTGCTAAAACCGTGAATGGAAGTGACTGATCTACAGTTTGCATTCTCTTTTCAGTCTATCAGCAGAACATTAAAACCATTGAGGCAAAAGCCATTAGAACAGCACTCACGTATGAAACAATGCACAGGTCTGCTTGTTCCCATTTTTATGCACTGCTATAGGACTATAAATATTCATCGTAATGTAACTGAAAATTATTGAAGTGAGAAAAAAGAGAAACAGGGAAGCCATTTGCTTCAATTCATAAACAGCATCTGTTGGGAAGTTATTCATAGATTGCTTCAGGGCCTGCTGAGCAGCAAGCCCATGGAAAAGGATGCCATTGCAAGCAAATTGGCCAAAACTGCAATGGAGATGCTATTAAACATGATTCACTGACAGCCAGGGAGCATGATCAGGCACTGGATTGTTTTATGTCTTCTTTTATCACTGGGACACAGAAGTAGCCTCCAGCCAAAGTTTCACACAGTTCAAATTAGAAGAGCAACCTTCTAAGTGTATTAAGGCCTAACTAGTGGCAAGAGAAAGTTGTGTGGAGTGATATTATAGAGAATTCAGCTGTTTATTTGTCCCTACCCGAGGCACATATAAAATCCCCTTGTGAATCAGGGTGGCTACAACCTTTCATACTGGGTATTTTTGGTCAAAAGGTGTTTGAATGTCTTGTAAAAAGATGACAATGCAGCCTAATGGATAAGTGAAAAGCAATTAATAACTTAATAAACATCCTTTAGCTTCTCATTAAATTTCAAAATACAGTTTGGCAGAAAAGTGACGTAATGCCAAAGAAAAGTGTATCTGTGCAAATCCACAGAAGAGAGTAAATACATTCTCAAGTATACTTTATTACTAAGAATAAAATACTCAGCTGCCAAATTTTGTTTGCTGATTTACAGAGAAGAGTTACAGAAAGGCAAAACTGTCCAGCAATTCTGAATTCAGTTCAAATGGTGCTGAGTTTTCAGTTAATGATCTGGCCCAAATTTTTTTCCCACCCATGGGACTTACCAGATCATGAGGGACTTGAAAAATGCAATTGCAATCAATACATGGACAAATAATTTTCCCAGCCCCATTCATCCTCTTGTTGCAAATTATTTATTATTTTTAATTAAGTCCAGCAATTCACTGACTGTAAGTAACTGGAAGTGCATCCCTTTCATACCAGAGAGGCTGCACAGGCCCACAGCTTACAAGGTGAAGGGTTTTCTTATAAATTTGCTCCATTTTCCTCAGTTGTAACTCAGACAAACAGCAAGAGAAAAGGAGCCCTTTGAATGAACTTTTTTGACTAGTTTTAAATATCCTCATGAGCTGTTCTCTCTTTTCACAAAAATCTGGGGAAAGATGGGTTCTTCATCTGCCTGACCTACATGAGGTGTGCGACCTTCATGTGACTGATAAGCTTTAAATCAAGCTCATGAAAATGCCTGATTCTGCAAGCAAACAATATTTTCTCCTAAGAAAAACATTAATCAGTTGTCATTTGGTTTTTACATTTTGTTGTGGAAATACATGCCTGTGACTCAAGTGAGTGAAGGCTCTTCACACATAAAAATATATTTGACTTTTTCGGATATTTTGAGCAAATGTATTTCCAAAAATTAGGACTGTTTCATGCTAGGGGAAAAAAAGATAATTTATTCATCAAGTACCCTGGAATGTGATAACTAGCAGGCACCAGTTACATCTATTCAGTAAACTCCTTCTCAGGAAAGTTAACTTAGCTTTAAATTATTCATTTAGAGGTTGATACACTCTCTAGGAACAGTAGGAGATGTAGTGGGTGTGTTACATTTAAGGCGTAACAAATGCTTAAGCACAGAGGAACCTCCACTCAACCTTTACATGGAAAAAAAAAACATTTTAAGATGCTTCATCCAAATTTTATTTGTATTTTCTTTTGCCATAATATGCCCTTTTGCTATTCATTTGTGTGGAAATGTTTGCTAGAATAATTGAGGTTTTGTCAGTAAGAGACGCTACTGAGAAAATATAAATATCTGTTGCCAATAAATTACACATCTGAACACCTAAAAGATGTGAAGTGCAGCTTCAGCACTGTCCTGTTCAAGATGAAGAACTACAGCACATGACTGATGACACATAGTTAAATACCATACCTTGAAAGCTACAGATCAGGCAAAACTGTTCCAATGTGTGTGATGTCATCGCATCCGGGTAAGGCTAAATGAGAAAATCAATGTTTGACAAGGAAAACCAGATCATAACTTCATCGACTGATAATCTGTTGTATATAACTCGCTTGCCCTTTCATGTCTCCACACCCAAATTGTGTAATTCAATTCATTCCACGGACACCCTGATTTTACACATGCGAGGATGTGGTCTGGCAGCTCCATCTGGAATGTAAGTGTGGGTTTTCCAGCTCAGGGGCATCAAGTAAATCCTGTTACTATCCCTTCTTTGTTAAGTCAAGTCATAAAATTAAGGGCTCAAGTTCTTTCATGCTTAGGTGCCACATTCTCCAAGGAACTGCATTTTGGGGTGCATTTTGCCTTTCCTCTGACATGTCCAGCACAAACTAGAAGAGTGTTCAACAAAACACTTTTACAGCTCTATGCTCGTAACTTCCCTACGCCCCAAGTGAAGCATCAGGGAGAGTTCAACTGGAATTGGCATAAAAGTAGGCAAATTAAAATCATTTTAAACATGATCAAAAAAACCCCATTCTTGTTTATGGAGGGAGATGATTAATTTTCCAAAATGCTACTGCATATATTAGAGCCACCAGGAGCAGCTCTAATTTCTGCTGAGACCATTTATGGAGATTTCCATTCCTTTATTTATTCCTTTATTAAATAAGGGAGATGCCATAGCAACCCCTGTCACACACTTCCATTCATGTATTGATTCAGCATTATTCAATCTGTATGTAGTTTCATTATTCATTATTCAATTTAATGTAGGTTTTAATGTGCCCATTGTCTCACATTACGCTGTAGACTCTCAAAATCAAACCCATTCACTGCAACCCTCCTGCAGTTCATGTTTCTGAATAACGTGGCGCAGAAAAACAACCACTTTTGGGAGCTGGCTTGGGTCTAGGTCTTTATCTGTGAACACTTTTCCCAAATCTTTTCCATTTGACTCCCATTTTGTATCATTTCCACCTAAAATACCAACCAGCTCAAAGCCCTGTCATTCATCTGAATTAAACAAATTTATAGTGAAGTCAAATCAGTCAGTTTGGAACAGTGTTGCTCAGGCCCATTTCCAGCAAAATCCATTTGCTTTTCATAGCAGACTCATCTTCTCAGCATAAATTATTTTATAAGAGCAATGTTTCTGAGTATAATTTCATTTTTTTACTATAGTAAACATTTTCAGCCATTCACCAAAATGGGGATGGTCCCTTTGGTTATACAGCTCATAACCTAAAATGGTAAAATATGGATCATCGCAGCTTTCCTATAAAGGCCATAAGTGGCTAGTGGCATGGCAATAATTTTTGTCCTGAATATCAGAAAGAACCTCTGCAATAGTCCATCAAACCATTTAACCACACAATTCCATAGCATCACTCATGGGACCAAAACCAAGTGTGAACTTAAAACACAGGAGCAGTTCAGTACCTGAAGCACAGGCTGGAAGTGTCCCACCTAAACATGATATCTAACCAGTACATCAGTTATGTGTGTAGCTCTTCTTAGGCCATTGTGCAGCTTTCTGCTCCTTCCCAAGTTCTCCTGGAACTGTTGCTCCTGGAATTCAGTGATACACCCAGGTTGGTTCCTGTAAGCCCTGCTTTTACTCTGTGGAGATGGGAGCTTGCTCCTCATGCATGCCAAGCCATTCCAGATGCTCCATGACCACATTATCCAGGCTCCAAACCTGCCTTAGGAAAAGCAAAGTAAATTAGTTCAGACTTGCATGTGCATTAGAGTAATCCCAGAGTTAGAGCAGGTACCTCCCACAGCTGGGAATATGGGCACAGCAACCTCTCAGGCAGACAAACCCTTGAAAGGGTCACAATCATCCAGCGCTGAGAAACTCTGGGAAATCTTGCTTTGAGATCCCCTAGGAGCTCACACTCTTTTTGCCTGTTAAGGCTTTGATGCAAAAGAGAAGAGCTGTTCACCCACAATGTGAGAGAAAGTTGGATAACCACTTTTAATGGCATATGGTATGTCCATCTGCTAAGGATATGGCATGTCACACATCTGTTTTCTGGCACTGGCCTGGGAGCAGAGCTTCTCTGAGCTGCTCTCAACACTATCAGCTCCCTTCCTAAATAACAAGTGATGGTTTACCCAGGAAGGAAGCAGTGAGTGAGCAGCAAGCTCAAATCAGGGTCCTGAGCCACACCAGTAGGAATCATACCAGCACAAGGATTTGATGGGGTGTCAGCAGGACACCACAGAGAACAGAGTTTGCCCACACAGAATTACACTCACTACTCATGTAGGAAATAGAAGACAAGAGAATGATAGGAAAAGAGAATAATCCTCTTGTAAAAGCTTTGTTCACATCAAATGTTGTTGACAAGCCTGACCCCAACTCTTCTCACCAAACAAGCTGTGAATAACAGCAGTGGTGACATTGTCCGTATTGGTTTGGTGTTCTGGTCATGCTCTGAATCTTAACAGATCTGAAACTTAACAGATCTGAATCTTAAAATCCCAGACCTGTATCTGCATCGTGAGGTGCCTCAGCAGGCAGCTGTATCCATAGTTTTAATGAAGACTCAAAAAACCTAAAGATTCCTTTCCTTAATATTCATTGTCCTTCCAGGATGAAGACTTGAAAGGCACAGGAGCAGGCAGTGATTAATTATTAGCAAAAACCCACTGGGACAACACCCAAATTTAACTAATCTCATTAGTTTCCTCCTTTGGGAGCAAATCTTTCTTATGTGTTATGTCAGCTGAGGAAACTATGGAACCAGAAGTTTCCCTACCAAAAATAATTTACCAGATTGAAAGGATCTTTAGGATGATAATTTTACTCATCTAATTGTATTTCTAGTCCAAAAGATTACATAAATAGGAACTAAAATGAGAGTTTCATATAGACTGAAATACTGTTCACTCTCCAAAAAATGTAATCGATATCTCCGGGGTAGTTCAGAGAGTGAACATATAATCATAAAATACAGGAACAGAATGTGTTAGTAGGGACTGAAAAAACCAGAACAAATGACATGGCTTCAGCATGTAACCCAGGAAACAAAAATACCTCGTTCAGCTGGCATTTTTCAAAGTGATATATGTCAATACTGTTGTTCCCTTGTAGGTTAACTAAATGTGTCAAAAATGGATACAGTCTAAGACTCGGTAAAACAGTCTCTCTTTACAGCTTGCTTTCTTGACAAAGTTCAATTTCTATTACAGGAGGCCAGCAGTTAAAGAGAGTCACATATCTCTAGCTTGCTATTCTCTGCCTTTGATTTTTATAAATTTTTACCATAGTATAATCAAAGCTTTCAACACTGAAAACATGCATTCCCTTTTGTTAACACTTTAAAATTTGAAAACTCAGCAGCAGGAGGTAAAATCAAAAATCACTTGCCCTTATTCTCTCATTCAGTGGAGAAAAAAGTAACAATAAAAAGTCTTTTGTTAGAGAAAGCAGGAATTTTAGGCATCACAAACAGCACCAGGACAAGGGATTTTTAAACAATGGGCTGACAATTGATGATCCTGAAAGGGGAAAAATGGCAGGAATCTGAAGAAAAGCAATGAAACTGCTGCTTCTTTTCTGCTTGCAAAGAGAATATGGAGCATCATAAAGCTTTGTAGCACTATTCTTATACATAAACATGAAACACATCATCATATGTCTTTCTGTTATTATGGATATGCATAAAGCTGGACATATGGCACAAGGCAGTGACTGTACACAGGACAGGAGTGGAGGGTTTCCCAAGGCACATGGATGACAGTGTTTCTAGCCCTGCAGGTGGGAATCTCTGTGTTTGCAGGAAGGTTGTTCTTGCAGTCTAACAACTCTTCATAGAGTCCGTTCGTGTGGCAGGCAAGGGTGAGCACGTTGTATGTTAATTGTGCTTGTATTCTGCAGCTCTAGGAGTCCTCTTGATCTAAGTGAGACAAGGAGATTTTGAATGTTCAATAACAGTCACAATACAATATATTCAAGAGAAGACTGTGCTTATCTTAACAAATTTCCTCTTTCACTTTGCTACAACTCAAGGATACTCAAACTTTTCATGGAGGGATAAACTACCTCAAGTCTGCCCAGACTCATTCCCTTTTTGATGTTGTGCCAATTCACAGTCATCCCTTTGTCCTCTAAGAACATTACGTGCAATCTGCAGGTCCAGTGAGCTTTCTGAAGTAACTTTAAAAAAAACACCCAAGAAACAGTACAGGAAAGAGGTTGTGAAGGACAAGCAGCATTTTCAGCTGGCAGCAGCTGCAGCTGCCCAGCTCTGTGGCACCCCCAAACCCTCCATTGGCTCCAACACCCAGCAAGTGGCTGGGTAAGACTCCAGGCAAAAAGCCACCACTGAGCTTTGTGCTGTCACGTAACAAATCCAAGGCTTGTTAGTTTAATGCTGCCTTTGGTGTGTCTCCACTCCATAACATTCACAGCAGCAACTGCAGTGCAGACTTACCCAGGGAGAGGCCAACAGATGTGGTGAGCTGTGCTCACAGCTAGAAGTGCAAAGTGTTTGATCAGCTGTGTGTAGATAATTAGTTCTATAATTTTAAAAGTTTCTGTTACTCCTTAGCATCCACTCTAAGCTGCAGCTACAGAAATGGTTCTCTAAATACCAACTGTCAGAAGAAATTCCCATTCACCAGAACGTTATTTTTAATTCAAGGAAGAACTGAAAACAAAAGAAATTTATAAGAATGCTCAGACAACTCACAGGCCAACCTTACATTATTTTAATTAAAAAAAAAAAAATAGATTGATTCCCAAATGTTACTCAAATAATCCGTTAAGAAATAAAGTGCCAAATATTAAGTGAGGTGATCTTCCAAAACAAGTATCTACATCTTTCTGTTGGAAAATTATTTAGACCACAACAGCTCTGAACTTTGATAGCATCAAGCATGCAAATGCCACATTGATTGGTCACACTTATTTTATTTTTGCATAGCACAATGTATTTTAAAGATTAACTCTAGCCAGCTCTGTTCACTGGTCAGCTATGGGTGGACTACTCCTACTTTCTGTTTTTCTAGCTGAAATCAATGAATATCCAGAGGATAACTTGCTCACATCTCCCTTACTCCATCTCAGAGAGAATTTTGTGTATGAGAACAAAAGGGTATCCACTACAACTCAAACTATGGTTCCAGCTGGAAAAGAACCAGTGAGAACAACACCTTTTTCTGTGTCCTATGTCCTTTTCAGACACCACTCACCTAATCCCAGTGACTATTACGACAGAAATTATTTTGATTCTTCTCAACTCCTGAGAGCCAAATTGGAGCTAAGAGGGGAACGGAAGTTGCCTCCTTTGCATCAGCATCCTAAAAGCTGTTAAATAAGTTTTAGGTGCATTAAAATATGAAGGTACTGAGGCATTGATTAGGGCCTAATTTGGCATTGAATCTTCATCTTTATTGTCAATGCCTGTGATAGAAAGTTTGCATTTTGACTTCCAGAGTACAGGCTGGAATTTGAAAAAGGAAGAGAACATATTTCTAATCCTGAACTTAACAGGTTTTACACTGGGTCCTTGAGTGACAAACACAAAACTTTATAAATATCATACTTGTGGCCATCCACTGGAGCAGAACAGCAATATTAAAAGCTTACATTTCTGAGATTGTACATTTCTGAGCCCTTCATAGCTTTGCTGTACAAAAGCCCAAAAATGTTTGAATGAAGCCTCTGATACTTCTCTACATCCTATTGGTGGTGGTGCTACTCTCTTCCTTTTTTTTTATTTCTCCAGATCTTTTAAATTAAAATATGCATCTCTTTGGGGAGTAGATGAAAAAAAAAAGAAAAAAGATTAAAGCACTACCCAGTGCAGTGTATTTGAAATTTAATCAACATTTACCCATTGTACTAGTTCTCAATTCCCACAGCCAGATAAGGACTTTTGTTATTTTCAATGCATGCATACCTGTGCCTGGCTTTAAAAAAGAGGCAGTATTGAATTTTTTCTGAATTACACCACTTAGGGTCCAGCAGAAAGCCTGGTGATATGAACCTGCTACTTCTGTGCATTTATGTGGAAGAGAACTTTAAAACATGTCATATTATCAACCCATTTGTGCAAATGAAAATGGTGTTTTTCAAGACAACAGCAACCAAGCGTTACAGAGCAGACGGAGTTCATGTTACAGGTAAGAAATGGCCACTAAGGGCTCTGGGGTTATCTGCTCACAGGCCCTCCCTCTCCATGGTTTTATGGGTGTACCTGGTCATTTGCAAAATCGTGACTGATCTCAGTCATGTAAAATGATGATGAGGAAGGTTTGCTCAAATGTAAAGGGGTTAGACTTGATCAATCATCATCAATGCTGTTCTGTCCTTCATTATTTTTACTTTAGATAAAAGGCCAGAGGGACTGTAACCTTTGCTGTACCTTGTTATTCACCTCTTTGATGTGAATGAAACTCCTTGCTAAAGGAAATCAGTAGGTTTGGGGCCAATTTAAGGTATGAACACCACACACCCATGTCGTAGTACTATCCTTCAGTTTTGGAGAGGAGGTAGCTGCAGATATGGAAAGACCTGGAGTCTCTTGTAAAAATTAACTTGGAAATTAAAGGGGAGAAAAAATTAAGGGCTGATTTTCTCTAAACGAGGGAAAGGATGCTCTGCGGAGCAGGTGATTGCTTTGTGCTGCCAAGTAACCTACAAATACACTTCAGAAGCAGGGGATTAACCGTGCTGTTTGTTTTGTGTTTCTTGATAGATTACCTCTGATAGGGACCTTGAGATTTAGATTTGGAATGCTTACTTTAAAAGTTTCCTTTGTATATACAGTGTCCTACGTGTATAGAGCAAAAAATACGTTCAACCTTGATACCCTTGTTTAATAATGTAGAATGTTCCTGTTAGTTTTGTATCAGTTGCTTGTAATTAAGACATCAGGTGTCTTTGTTACAAAAATATAATAAATGAACTTCTGCCTTCAAACTACCCTTATGCAGGGCAGCTTTTGCTGTAAGGGAGATGCATTGAAGTGGCTGCTGTGTCAGCAATGCTCCTTCATCACGCTGTGCTGTGCCACTATAAAGCACTATGACCACAGAGAGTTCCTTCCCATCCTTCCATGAAGTACTGTTAGTCTGTCAGGGAAAGGATATTCCAAAATAACCCACAGAAAGTGATTTTCAGGGCAAGTCCACAACATTTTTTTCTATTTGGGCAGAAATATTAGAAGTAGCAAATCCTTTCCTTACCACCATTCTTGAACTGCACTCTGGCAACTTTTTATTTACAACACTTGGCAGCAGGTACCAGTCTTCAGCAACTGGTATGCAGTTAAATGCTCCTCTTTGCATGTGCAAAATGCATATGAAAGTTTAATAAACATAAACTTGATGATAGAGTTTTTAAGGCTTTAACCTTGTTGCCAACTAATAGTTGTTCTCTTACCTAAGTTCATGAGTGCTTAGAAAGACTATTGTTTTTAAATCATTAATGACACCCCAAGGCAACTGCAGCAGCCACCCTATATATTAATATAAATGTTTTAAGGAACCTAAGCACAGTCAAGCTCTCTTAAAACCAAAAGATTAACTTCATTTGAACTTAAACATATGCTTAGAGCTATGCATACATTTAAGTGTTCTGCTGAGTGGCATTTTTCTTCAAAGAACAGCCCTGTTAACTTCAATAAGACAATTTATATGATCATATTCTTCTAGTCTAAAGTATAAATTTACAATCCATTAATCACAAACCCAAACCTATGAAATACCATTATAATGAACTTATTTAATAAAGTTCGCCTTTACTCACTTCTAAGTCTGACAGTATATCTGGAAGGAATCTCAAGAATATGGGACTGCAATGCTTAAAGGGCACTGAGTATGGAATTTTAGAAGCCACGCCCATAAATTGGTTCTTTTCCCCTTTTGTTGGTCAGGGCATTTAAGGGAAGTCTTGATGCCACTTCAGACAAGCTTTTATATCCAAGCAAAGGCACCTGTGAGTAACACATCACTGTTTGCTGCCACTCAAACAATGAAAAGGAACAGTCTAGAAATGCTGCAGCACTTTTCAGCCTTTTTATAAAACACGGAAAGCAAGTTGTGTATCAAAGTTTTCTCTGAATTATGCTTAAAAGACAATTTTATTAATATTAAATAGGCCATACAACACCTTTTGATTAAGCAAAGACTTCCAGTTTCCCCATGAGTGAGAGCATCTGTTTATTGTCAGCCTCTGCTGCAAGATCCTTTGAAAGGGCATTGCTTTTGCCAGGTGTCCATTTTGGGATCAGGAGCATTGTTCCTGATCAACACAGCAGCTAAACCTGACCAGAGAGAGGTTTCAGGGAATACATCATGCAGTGAGCAGGAGGATGCTGTGCACAGCAGGGAGTCTGAAGCACACACAGGGACCAAAAATATTGGGAGCAGCCAGCCAGGGCTCCAGAGCTGCAGCAGGGGTGTATGAGGGATCAGAAGGAAGAGGCAGCATCTGCTGCAGCTCAGAAAGTCACTTACCTGGTTTGACTGGATGCAAAGAACCACCAAAGGTATGGCAGAAGTGAAAAGGAGGAGTTTTTATTAATATTTCATCTGGTGTAGTCACCTTCAGATTTATTTATGCACCAAGAGAGCATGTCTCCTGAAATGAAACAGCAAGAAATATGTACATTGAGTTTCAGCTCAGAGCTTATATGCCATATATTGTACCAAAACCTGAGGGATACATACTGGAGAAGGGAAGAGGGAAAGGTACAGAGAGCCTCTCATGGCTGGGGATCGTGTGCACTCTCTGCAGAAGGGGTGGTTCCCCTGCAGAACCACTCAGAGCAGATCTGAAAAACACTGTACATGCACCATGCTGGGATTTCTGCTTCATAAAAAATTTCCTTCATAAAAATGAAGGAAACAACAAAGTGAAGCCAATGAGAAATCCACCTTTTGTCCTGGACTTTGGGCTGAAAAAAAAATACATCTCATCCTTTCCTCTTATTTTCCTTAATTAGAAAAGGGAAAATAATGTTTTTTCCTTTCAGTGAAAGAATTCCTCATTTCCTACTTTGTGGCCCAGCCTTCAGTGGTTCTTGGTAATATCAATGAGATTTGGATAGACATCTGGAAGGCTTGGAAGAAATCAGGTGACTTTAGAAAACTAGAGATAGAGCAAGAGAGAGAGGAGACAGATGAGTGTGGGCTGGGGGCAGAACCTCTTTAAGCAGCACAGATGCTCCAGAAGAGGATGTGTGTCTGCAGCCTTACACCCAGTTGTGGGCAGTCAATTGAGGCATGAATGGAAAATATGTGTATTGGGAGCGGAAGGAGAAATCATGGATATGGGCATCTGAATTTCTTAAATTCTTTCAGCAGTCCTTTGCTAAATTCTGCTCTCACTGCCATGAGGTTAGTTTGCAGTCTGTAAACAGATTCACAGACCCACCCAAACCATCTGTATGTTGCAATGACATTGCCTGTGACTGATTTGAGCTTTTCAAACTGATTCAGTCACTTAATTTGTTTGAAAATATAGGTACTGGCATTCTGAGAAGTTCTGCCATAGATTTCCAGGATGATAAGTTTTCATCTATGGTTTCACAACTATTATTGTAACACAGAATTGCTCTTATGTGTCTGGAAAAAACAGTTTTCTTGGTTTATATCTAAATAATAGCAATACCTGTAAAATTAATTATTAAGAATGTTAACTGTTAAGGCGTTAATTCTGTCAGGATAATACATGACTCACTGTTGAACTTAACCTTCACCTTGAACTTAATTAAAGAAGAGAAAGATGTGGTGGTTGAAAAGCAAGAACATCAGCAGCTTTTCAGATACTTTCCTCCTGCTAAAAGCAATATTGCTACTCATCCTCTCAAGCTTTAGTGAGTTAAAAGGTAGAAGAGAGAAGAGGAGAAGTTCTTAGGTCAAAATATTACAGAGTAGCTAAGCACAGAAGAGAAAAAGCAGTCTCTTAAGAAAAGTCAGAACAAGGAACAAAAGCCTAATAATTTACAAGCCTACTTCTAGAAACAGACACTGTAACATGTTTTCATTGCACTTTAGGCAACATTCCCTACTTTTCATTGAAAAATGAGGAAAAGAATGCTTTGCTATTGCATCTATCAGCAGTGCTTGTAATATACTTCTACTTGACCTGGCACTGGGAGAGAGAGAAATGAATTAAAGTGCTGGTGGGAAAGGAGGGGTAAGAACATATGGGTGGGTATTGTGCTTTGCTAAAGCAGGGAGCTGTTCATATTGCATTTTGGGTTTGTAGTTTGAAATAATTGGCAGGGTGCTCAGAGCAGGTGGATGGTTATTTCTAGTTTCTTCTATTCTGGTCTAATAAAGTAGGAAATGCACCCAGCCTTTGGGTCCTCAGACTGGCTTTGGTTTTATTACTTATGTACTATTTGCAGCCTTAAATATTTGCTTAGTTTGGGTACGTAATGAATTTCTAATTTCATTGCTGGCTGTAAGCATGACAGAAATCATTACATCATGCTGTATATGAAGAAATCTGTTTTAATTTCACCCTGCTTTAATTACTATACTCAGGCTATTGTGTGGCATAATCATCTCTTATTACTACACCCTGCACCTCAGAACTGGCAAAGAGGAAGTGTCCTTTAAATTGAAATCAAGTTCTCCTTCAACTGTTTGCAACATCTGAGGCAAGACTGCTTTTAGTCTGACTTTCTTTCTCAAGACCTGCCTCTCTTGCTATGAGTATCACTCAGTTGAACAGCACTATCCTTAGACTTCACAGAAAGGCCTGCAAGAGCATCTGGGCAGGACTCAGCACCATGTGCCTCTGAGACAAGGAGTGAAAAATGTCACGGGCTGCATCCCAGACTGCTGACAGAGAAGGCAGCAGCAGGGGAAGGCAAACAGGAGCAATTCGGGAAGTGATACAGTCCCCAAAGTGATGTATTCTCAAGTTAGACAGAAAGGAAAAAGCAATCAGGAAATGTGTTTGCCATGGTTGCTAACACTATTCCAACTCCTCATGAGAAAAGGAAAAGCCCTCCTTTAATTTATAGCAGTGAGAAGTGTTATCCCCATTTGGCTGTCAGAGTCTATTAATAGCACTGCTTACTAAATGGCTTATCTAAATTGCTCAAGGTGCTTTTTGGAGCTGATATGATTGGCCCCATTAAAAGGAGTGCTGAACTGAGGTCCAGATATGCAACTTTTCTAAGCTTGCAGTCCCTGGTTCCTGCACAAACCAACTTCTGTAAGTGATCCTGTTGCATCTGTACTGCAAGATGAGTTCTGGTTTGGGAGCAGATTTGGGCAAACCCATCCATAGGATCATTATGGTTCCAACATAGGTAAGTTGAAGAGATCTGTGTTCATCTCAGGAAGACATGGATTTGAAACCTGAAGGAGACTGGACTTGAGTTTACTGAAGTATAGGAATATCAGTACAGACCATGAGAATGAAGAAAGCTCAGATCCCCTCCAGGTCTGTCCCTCTCACATGGACAGTGTGGCCGTCAATGACGATGGACAAGTCTGGTCTTGAGAGTGGGGTTGAACCTAGTATAGACAGATAATATAGGACCTCTAAAAATGTTCCCTTAGGAGGAGAAAAAAGAGCCCTTTTAATTAGGTTTGTCCTACATAAAACATGCCTGCCTTTCAAGGCACAGAATTTCATGGGCAGACAGAAGAGTGACCACGGAAGCCAATACTTCCATTAGATGGAGAAATAGCACATTATGCTGCTCTAGTCTAGTCTACAGCTCCTGAATTTTCTCTCTTTAAATGGCTATATAAATCTAGTGGCAAAAGCAGGCAGTTTGTCAATGAATGACTAACACCAGAGCAGTGCGCTGTCTCACCATCCTCTGGCAGCTATTACACCTGAGCAGTATTTTTTGGGAGAAACTTGCAAATATGTGTAGGCTGAAGCTTTCAATATAGACTAAGGGAAACTTTACCCTTTTGTTTCTAAACTGACAAACTAACTTTCAACACGTATTTTTCAAAGGTTAATAATTTTAATTTTAAAAAAATCTCTATATTGTTACTCTATGTTAATCACACAACCAAAAAGTTTCTCTGAATTACTGGGATACACTATTGCTTCCTGCTCAGTGAGAATTTCTGGAAGTATCATGTGAACAAGCCCAGCCTAAACAGACCATTGTTGTAGGCTATTTATGTTACCCAAAAAACAATGCTATGTGACTACCTTGAAGTAAGTCTTCTTCCCATTTGAAATGCTAAAACCTAAAGTACAAAATAAATACTTCGAGCTTTCATTTTATATACTTTACACCTTCACAGACCACATGAGAGAAGACAGTCTTTCCCATCACAGGAGGTCATGATGACCTCTCTGGAAACCCAACAACAAAATGTGTCCATCTGGAAGATTACAGAATAAAGAGGGTTTTTTTAAACTATGCATCATCCAGTATCTAGCTTTGGTTTCATGAATGAACTAGAAGCCCTAAATATTTTTTCACTAATAAGAGAGGAAGGTTGGGGTCCCAAAACTGATTGTTCTAAGTAGTGTTTTTCTGAGATGTCCAAGGAAGCCTTGGGGCAGTGGTGTGAACAACCCTTTGTTACACAGCACAGAAGAAGCATTTTGTAAAGGAACTGAAGGAGATCTTTGCCCAAACTGGTTTGCACCCCTTGTCCTGAGGTTTTAAAGAATTCTGACAGTAGCAGGTTGGTTCTCAGCAGCACAGACATTCCTTCCTATGTATACAGAGCTGACTTCCTGCTGCATTGTTAAAGATAAATTACAGTACAGCAGTTTTTACCAGGGAGACTGTGCATTTACAGCACTCTGTAAAAACCTGGCACTTTAGCAGAAGAACAGATATTTGAAAACAATATCAGCTTAATTTCCCTTTCTTCTCCATGCAAAAAAAAAGCTATAAAGTGTTAGATCTTTCCTGTAATTTGCTTAATTGATTAACTTGATTAATGTAGATGACTGAACAAAGGGTAAGGCAATGAAAAACAGGCCATTATCTTCATTTGTTAGCATAGTTCGATTTTGTGTAAATATTTGGTTTCAAATTTATTCAGATTCTTACACTGGAGAACATTTTTCAAAAGCAAACAATTTTTACTGGCAAAAGACTCGTCATCTGAAACTTCACTCCCCAAAGGTAAACTGATTTAACCAGCTACATATTGGAGGAATCAAAGTGCAATCTTAAGAATGACGGTGATGGCAGAATGAGCAATGTGATGGAGAGTGCTGCTTCTCCTGCTCCCAGAAGCTGAGAAGTCACTGCTCTCAGTTTGGATTCAGACACCTTTGCCAGCATGCCAAATAGAAAATTAATACTCTATTTAGTAATCTGATTCTTGGTGGCTACATTTTACTGAAGTTCAAGATTCACTTCATAAAGCAGTTGTTCTTTTGGTAGTTGTGCTTTGTTTAGGAAACATTCAGAGCATAGTGAATTGCACCTACAGTGATAACAGGCATTTGGCTTTCAGATTTTGATTGTGCCATTAAAAAGTGGGGAAGGATTGTCACTCAGAAAGAAGATCTTGATAAGTAATATGCTGGAAGAGTTGGAAGCAGTGTGGGGAAATGGACAATCACACCAATTGCCTTAAATATTGACTGAAAAAAACCACTTTTGTCCCAGGAATATCAGTACAGAAGGAGGGTGGCCCTGAAGTAAATGTATGTTCTTTCCTGTTCATTGTGGCATTGCTTTAATTTCACAACTCAGTAGCCCAGGCAACTCCTGAGTTCCTAAAGAATTGAATAATTGATCCATAATTAATGGATGCACAAAGCAAGAAAACAGGAGCAGGATACTGGCTAATACAAGAGTCAACTACGGGGAATGAGGCCATGTACCTGTCCAGCTTTTGGAAATTGTTTTATTAACTTTTATTAGATCTACACAGCCACACGCAGAAGGACACTTTTAAAAGCACAAGGCATTTTGAAAAATGCTGTGTACCTATGCCACACTTTCTATGAAGAATAATCTTAGAAATTCAGTAAAGACACACAGAGTTGTATGCAGGATGATTCAAATTCACAGCCACAGTGATCATGAGCTTTTCTTTGTACAGATGGAATGAACTGGTGGTACTTTCACATTGAATCACACACAAGGCATCTCAAAGTTTGTAAGAAAAATAAAATTTCAGCATAGAGACTTCACCCTGCCCTTATCTTTCCCCCAAAGTTCACCCTACAGTTTCCAAGAAAGCAGACAATTTGTTACCTGGCCTCTGGGCATGTGGTAGTACTACAAGTAACCCTCCTTGCTTCCTGGGCTTGTGGAGGAGAGGACCTCCTGCTTCCAACCAGACCACTGTCACAAGAGAGATCCCTCCAAAGCCTTCCCATATTCTGGATTTTCCCTGTGCCATCCTCGTGCCAACATTATGCACCCACATGCATCTGTGCTCCCTGAGTATGGGCATGTAGTCTGCAATTAGCTCAAGTTTAAGCACTCAGGTTACCATAACACCCAGCTCTCAGATACGAACAGATGGCATTTATAAATGCACGGAAACTGGAAGGTGATCCTCTGCAGCAAGTTTATTTCTGTAAGCCTTTCAGAGTCATATGAAAATGATAGAGAGTATTAATCCATTGATCTGCTGAGCAAGAGGAACAGCAAACTGGCTTGTCGGAGTACCTTTGGCTCTCACTGGGATTTTTAGCAAATGAAAACCAATACAGTTAGGTTGGCAACTAAGCCCACACTACTTGTTTTGGAACAGTGGCTCTGACCTGATGGCTGTAATTCGGTCTCATCCCTTATTTCTCTGAGCATGGTTAAAATACTCCCAAGAAGAGGAATCTCAGAGTTGCATGGGCATCTCCCCACCCTGCAAGGCACCAAACACCTCCTGCATGATTGCTGTATACTTTGGATATCAGCCAGCAATGTGCAACTGGAGAACAAAAATGAATTAAGAGGCAAAGATTCATAGAATAGAATCACAGAATGCATGATTCTAGACTGAAAACAGAGAGCAGACTGAAAACAAGGGTCCTGTCCAGCTCTAAGCACTGCCAGTGTCTGAAAGCCTCAAGCTGACAGCAGTTTGAATTCTAAAATAAAGACTCCATTTTCCCATGTACAGCAGATGGAACTAAATGACAGAACGTGGATAAATATAGAAGACTAAAAATTATAATATCTATTTGAAGCAAATAAATCACCAGGCTCATAACCAAAGGCATCCAGAAGGAGCTGACCAGCACCAGCCAAGCTCTCCCTGTGCTCATGCTGCCTCCTCAGACAAACACACAAGGTGACAGGCACTTGCCAAGAACCTGCAAGAGGAGTAACTCCTAAGGTACCTGGACTGTGGCCAGGAGTGTTAGGATCACATACATGAACATCAGAGAACTTCTGCCAGGCAGCAATTCTGATCACTGACTTCTGATAAAGCTGGATCACATGTATGTGTAACATGAGAGCTGTTTCGAAACGAGTCTGAAATTCTATATCAAATTTCAGCTTCAGGCTCCCTGAAAACTGCTGGCTTAGGGTTGAATTTTTTTACTTCATGCTTTTTTTTGTTGATGCTAAAATTTACCAGTAGATAGAATCTAAATGCAGTCTAACTTCAGAATGAATCTGCCTAATTTAAAAGAATGTGCCAGAACTTGTTCGTTCAACTGAAGCATAAAGATTCCAAATAATTAACATAAACACAAGTTTCATCTACGTTATGGAGATGGATTCCTGTCAGGTGGGTGTTCACTGTTTCAGTGTGCATAGCCAGATGCTCTAGTCATTCTTTTAAAGGACCTAGAACATTTATAATGATTAATCACATTTCTAAAGCGGTAATGTATGCTACCATCTGTTTAATTAAATCTCATACTTCCAGACATACGCCAGTCAACTCATAGGGGTCAAACACTGTTTTCCCCCTTTGTGCATTAGGGAAAAATTGGTTTATACCATTATACTTTTTATGCAGTCCTTCTGGTTTTAGGTACCAACCACTACTCGAGAGATGACTGACAGCATGACAGGAGACAAAGCTATTTTAAAAGGTAGGGATCCGACCTCTGATCTTGCCTTCTCTATAATTACTGTATGTTTTTTTAGCACCTGTTACTTTGCACCTGAGACAGCTGTAAGTATCTTATGCTAAAGTGAGCTAAGAGAACAAACTCAACAGGTTATGAAAAAACTAAACTTCTCTAGAAACATTTGCTCGCTTCTTCACATGCTTGAGTTCACATGCCCAGAGACTCGTTTAATTTAGTGTAAAAAAGGATTTTGACAGGGCTGCATGTATCATCCAATCCTGTCCATTGCATGAAATTTGTCACTATGATTTTTGGGTTGTTTTATACATGCCTAAAGCCTTTTTCACCCATTTTCTTGTACTGATTAAGGTCTTGGTTGAAATTGCTCAAAAAAAAAAAAAAAGCAGCCTTAGGGATTTTAAAGGTTGTTATCTCCTACTTTCATTTCGTAGCGACACTAAAGTATCTGAGTTTGAAATATTGCATTTAATGTAAACTGCTGAAGCATGCTTTAGATTTCAGCTTGAACTTTACATACCACAACTCGCACAGATTTGTGCTTTATTAGCATTGTTATTATGGTTTTTTCCTTAGTTTATTTGTTTCAATAAAGGAATTTCTGAACTGAAAAGATATTCCATGATGCAGTATCTCAGGAGACCTCCTGACCTCCAAGCTGTACAAGGTGTTTGAATCCCACCTGCTGCCTTTTACCAGGAATGTGCCAACCCTCTTGTCCAGCTAGAAAGAGTGAACATTTCTGTTGCACTGATTCTTCTTCAAAGTGAGAAAAATTGTTCTAAAACATAATTATTTCTTCAAATATTGTCTGATCCTGAAGTATGTGTCGGGTTCCTTACACTGAGTAGCTGCTGAAAACTGCTGTGGACACAACTGAGGAACTATTTCAATATATCAGGGTACATCCATTCCTACCCAGATAGCACTCCCAGAAACTGGCCAGGTTGCCAGAAGGAAAATTACTGCATTTCTTTGCATTTATGAACTTGATGGCTGACTTATATTAGAGTGAGATTAAGCAGATTTATCACTTAGCTAATTTAGTAAAATTTTCATCTATCCAGTACTTGGCCATTTTGGTAAATCAAATTTAAACCTCAAATTCAAACTGTTTCTTGAAGGAGAATGACAACCTATTGTAACCTCTAGTGAGACATTTACTGGCAAATATTTTGCTTGTCTTAATTAAATATGAGCCTGTTCTTGTCCTTGTGTCTTTTCCATCTCTATTTGGTTACATCAGTATTTAGGAGAACAGTCTTTCCTACAGAGGGTCTAATCCTTCTATCCAATAATGGCCAAATTCAGAAGACAAGGTAAGAGAACACTTATGGGGAAGAGCCTTAGGATAATCTGAACACTGATTTTCTGACTGGTTGTCATCATTAGGTTCTCAGTACAGGCACTGTTTATAACTTCTGCAACATTAATCTTGAGAAAAATTCCTTCTGCACATGGAAAGGAACTATTATGTAAATCTCCTCAAAAGTATTTCTAGAAGTCACCCTAAGTGAGATGTTCATCCACCTAAAAATATCTGCAAGGCTAAACAGTTCCTCAGCCAGACCTTCACGCCCTGTTCTGATGTCTACTACTGCTTCTGAAGCTGCAGAAGCTGCAGCAGCTCCATGCTGGCAGGAGAATGTATTTAAACTCTATTTGGGGCAGAATAAGAAAGGTCCTAATAAAGCTTTGAAGACAGAGGTTGTTGAGAGCCTCACAAGATGCACAGAGCTGATAGCATACTTTGTTGATGCAAATATCACAATTAGCACAGCTCCATTCTTTTCTGTTATCTGATATTTAACATTGTGACAAACTCTGGAGCCAAGGGAAGGTGTTCAGCTCAGAGAGTTGGGGTTGTTCAGCCTGGAGAAGAGAAGGCTCTGGGGAGATGTTCCACCAGCCTTCCAGTAGCTAAAGGGGCTCCAAGAGAGCTGGAGAGGGACTTTTGACAAGAGCATGTAGTGACAGGCTTTAAACTGAAAGAGGTTTAGATTGGATATGAAGAAATTCTTCGCTGTGAGGGTGGTGAGACACTGGCACAAGCTACTCAGGGAAGTGCCCCATCCATCCCTGGAAGTGTCCAAGGCCAGGTTGGATGGGGATTGGAGCAACCTGGGATAGAGGAAGGTGTCCCTACCCATGGCAGGGATTGGAATGAGATGGGCTTTAAGGTCCCTTCCAACACAAACCATTCTGTGAATCGATGATTCTAATTCACACTGTCAAAGAGGAGGATTCTTCATGCAGAAGGAATCTCATATGTGCTTTGGACACTGAATGAGTCAAAGAGCTTAGAAACTATAAGATGGCAGAGACTGATGGATTTGAGCATCAGAAGAGGATCCTGTCAAAATATAGTTGGATTTGGTCCCCCTTGTAGGTTCCTGTTTGGTTTGAATGCTTCCAAAGGGGACATCAATCCTGTTGGATATTTTTACAGAATCAAGCAGCTTGCAAATAGATGTCATAAACATTGCTTCATGTGCAATCTGTTTGGCAAATATCTCTTTACATAAAGGGATCTCTTTAAATAATTCTCATTATAAATATTGTAAGAATAGAAACAGTTATTGCACCAAAAAAAAGTCCATGATAGATTTTTCAAAGGGGTCACTGACCCAAAAGTCACTAAATAAAACAAGTATGCACAATGAATTGTTTAGTCACAAAATTTGGGCTTGAAAACTGCATGTGCCAAGGTGTAAGACCTTACACCTGGTATAATCCTGTCTTTGGCAGACTGTCTCAGACAAGGATAACATAAAAGCATCCTGCTCACTAAAGCATCAAGGTTGATGATTGCTACAGCTGAAATGCAGGTCTAGACTGAACACAACACGATCAGCTAAGGCAATGTCTGTTCTGAACTGAAGAGTTTTATTAAAGAGGCCCGAAATAAGCAGGTAATTTTTAGAGCTAATTTCAGAAACGTTGCAAACTGAAGTCAGAATAAAACCTGCTTTCAACTTCCCTTAAAAATTTCACCTCAAGTATACAATCAGTCTTGAGTGTCTCCCTTATGACTCTTATAGTTGGGCATTCTGACTACAAACAATAACTAGTATAGACATATATTAAATGAAAACAAATAGATTTATCATTATGTGAAATTTTGGAATATTACATGGCTTTAATCTCTCTGACACATCTGAGCTGTTTCTTCTTGAACAGATGGTGACATTACAGTCACCACAAACACTGAAGAAAAATTGCAAGAAAATATAGTTTTACACACAAAATTTAGAGTTTGTGTGATGAAAAACATTGTTAGTGCAGTCTAACACTCCATTTTGAAACCTGTTCATATTTAAAACCTAAATCACAAGCAGAGTACACATCTTCAAAGCCTAATAATCCATGCACCGGTGAGTTATTGGAAGCAGGTGAAAGTAAAAATCCCTTAAAAGTTTTGCTAAAAGATTTGTCTTCATCATTGGTTTTCTAACATTTAGTGACTTTTAGGGTTCTTCTATAAAGGGGAGATTAAAAATGCATCTGTATGAGACTAGAGCCAGATGACCTTATTGTCCTGAAATTTCTGCCAGAAAAGGATCTGGAGTAAGAAAACCTCTCCACAATCTCACGTAGATCCACAGAGATAAAATCCTTTAGAAGAAGACTGATTACGACCCATGATCTGAAAAAGATCCCTTGTGGATTACTGATTTGGACATTTGTATATGTGGATGTTCAGGCTCCTAAAACATCAATGTAAACCCTGGGACTGTGCCCCACACAGCAGGATGGGTTCTGTCTTCTCAGGAGGCCACTGCCCCCAGCTTGTCACCTGTCACATGGATGGTAGATGTCACCATGGGAGGGGATAACTGGATGGCCATTAGACTCACTTGTTTTCTGTTTGATCTGTTAGATAACCCGAGACTGGTTCACTTAATGCACTGACTTAGAAAACGAATGAGTTTAGCAATCTTTTGTAAATTGTTCCGGTATCCCTGCAAAGAGAAAGAAAACACGTCAGTCAGGATCAGGTAAAGAGCTGGAAGGTCTAGGTGCACTTGCAATCCAAATTTAATCCCTCAGATGATGGTTGAAGCCTCTACTGACTGTTTTGGACTTGTACATACACAAACCTGTGTCTGCCTAGGTTGTCCCATCTAGTGAAAAAAGACTCAGATTGGCAGCTACAGTTTAGCTGAG
>NW_008236442.1:2763938-2771469 GCF_000691975.1 Corvus brachyrhynchos | reverse complement strand
ATTACCGTCCCCAGCCATGCCTTGACTGGGCAGGTGGATTGGTGAGCTCTTACAGCTTGGATACAGCCAGTCATGGGCTCACTTTCAAATATTAGGTTTGAATCCTGGGCTGTACAGGTCAAAGGAAAGGATTTAGCATATAAAACCTGCTATTAGACAAAATAGCAATCCTGCTCTGCACCCCATCAAGGCTGAAATTCATGTGGGCAAAATAATTGCAGTATCTTTAAGATCAAGTACCATTCAAAACAATAGAGATCATCATAATGGGAAATACATAATAGGGAAGTAATAAGGAATATAAGTAAATTATATAAAATGCCTCTGGGCTGAAAAGCAGTAAGAGAAAAACTGAGGTAAACCATTACAGCATCAGATTAAAATACACAGTTGATCAGGTGATTGCCAGAAAAAGAAATGCTGTGTAAGAAAAAGTCCCATTTATAACTGCTGGACAGCAAAAGCAGTGCTTTCGTCCCACAGTAACATCTTAAAACAATTTCTAGAAGAGTTCTCTGCAGCTGGAAGGATTATCTGACTCTCACACAATTCCTGTTACTCAGGTTCATTTCTGACAGATGTGGTTCGTAAACTGAAAGTGATTGGTAGTTATTTTTGGGATTGCTGTAATGTAAAATTCACTGCTAACACAATTACATTCTGATCATCTGCTAAAGGAAAGTCTGAGCTACCCAACGAAAGTACAGTGTGCTTCTGGTTGAAGGCTCCAAGGGAGGTTGTCGTAGCTATTGGACCTGGAGGGAATTAGATGCATTTACCAGCTTTGGAAAGCTTCCAGCCTTTATCACCAAAGGCTGTTTGGAAGCACTCCTAAGAGCATCTGGAACTTATAGCAGTATTTTCCAAAGGTTTGTTGTAGTTCATGCTTCTTGGGCAGTTTCCAAAGAACCTGGGAGATTTTACAGCTATTAGAAAGCAATGCAAAAGCCAGTGGCTGAAATTCATTTCCATTAAATCACAGGACTAAAATTTTCAATAAAAAGTCAAAGGAGGATGAACTTGGCGTGCAATAAAATTGAGAGGTTCACCTGTGAGCTTCTGTGGCTGTGCTTCAAACAAAGCCAGCTCTGTTAGAGTAAGGCAGCCTCATCAGCAGTACAGTGACTCGAGCTCCACTTACCTACCTCCTCAGCTGTCCTTCTACTGCGGCATTTTGGGGGGTGTTTCACATTCTACTCATAGCAAATAATATGAGAAAATCCTATTTAATAACACATTTTAAGAACTTGTATGCAATATCTTGAAATCAATAGAACGGCAGTGGCTCACCAGCCCTCAGGACACACTCTGAAGCTATTATCACAAACTGTGGGGTTTTATTTCAGTTCCACTTGGCCAAATAGCAATCAGTCCTATTTCATGCTATAAAAATACACTATTTATGTGTGATCTTTAAGTCAGGGATGATTTAGATGGACAGGGGAGCAGGATAAAGTGATATAAATAACATGCTAGCTCATCTGACAAAAAACTAGTCAGCAACCTCTGCTTAACACTGGATTTCAAAGGACGAGAGGTTCAAGAGTAAATGGGGAAAAAAAGAAATTCGGGTTTTGAGATTCATCTTATCAAATACCCTGGATGTCTAGTGATGGAAACTGAGATGAAACACAACACTATACTGAGAATCAGTTCTTTAAATACTCACATGCTTTGAGGCTATATCCCTGAGTAACTTAAATCTCATATAATCCAGTTGCATCATATAACCTATATCTTAGTACCTGCACAATACCCATTCATGGCTAAGCTGAAAAGAACTGATGCAAAGTGCTGCTCTAAATAATTATCCTCCTGGCTGCACCTCTAGGTAAGAGTTTTGCAAAGGTTAGTCAGATGGATGGGATGGATGCAAACAGTTACCCACAAAGCAACCAGAAATTTATGTAGATATAAAATTTAAGTGCCAGGAAACACACCTAAGACAGATACATGCTTCCTCCCTTAAATCTGTGGTTCTGATATTTCCCTGTGTGGGTAAGACTGAGAATTTCTGGCTTATCCTATCTGAAGCATCTCTACTTGGGATAAAAATCCTCCTCCAAATTAGCATCTTAGATATTTCACTCATACTGCCCTTTTCTCCTTGAAAAGGTAGTCTTAGAACTGAAAGAAACACTGCCCTCTCGCTATACTGGGGAAAGCAGGCTCTGATCCTTTGTAAGCTGCAGGGACTGCTTTATATCATCTATTACTTGCCTAGAAGGGGCTAAACAAGAAGATAAGGTCTTAGAAGCATGATTAATTTACAGACACCTTCCAACTAGAATATAAACTGCTATCCAGAAAGATAAGCATGAATCTTGATTTATTTTTCATTCAAGAATGACTGCAGCAGTAGGAACAGCGGTTATTTCAGTTACTGTATGTGTATCACTCTTCCCAAGTAGAAAGGTCACAACACTGAACCTCTTCAAACCATTCTGCAGTATTCACTTTTCTGTGTGACCAGATGATTTTTGACCATGGAAGTTCCTGTGTGCAGAGAGACTGGGAGGTGACATGTTTGCATCTCAGCTGCCTGGAATCTGTTCAAATTCAGCTCACAGATGTTCTCCCTTTCTGTATTCAGTCCCAACACCCCAACCTGTCATAGCCTTGTCTTCCATTTTTCTTCACTGTCCCTGTGAGCTACAGTTGACAACTTGCTTATTCAAGCTTTGAGTAATATAGAAAAGCAATAAATTCACTAGAAATTGTATCAATTTTTCTTTTTTTTTTCTGTCTGGCTCAAATATCTGGGTGGCAGATCTGCAAAAAGTCTGCTTAACAATCCCCCTCCTTGCTTTCCATTTCCAGAAAGATTTTAGAAATGTTGTACCAAAGCATCCAATTTCTACTCTGTCTTACCTGCCACATCTCCACTCCACAGAAAGCACTGAAGGTGTTTGCTGCTGTAGATCTTCACTTTACTTTTCGGAGGCATCTTTCTGTTAGATCTCTGATAGCTGTCAGAATGTATTGCTTTCCTGCCTGATATTTGCATGGGTCTTCCATCAAATATTGCCATCCACAGCAATCCACCTGTCCAGATAAGTGAAAATCTTCTTTTCTCAGCTCTTTTCCTGTAAACATTACTCTTCCATCTTTCTATATTCCTCCTACCTTCATCAGCTTTGATTTGGAGCTACACACACACAGACTGTACACACAAATACCAAGATGCTGTAGAAACAACTGAAGAAATTGAGGTGTCTCTCAAAACAATCATTCAGAGTTAGACTGGGAAATGTAATGTCTAATTTATCATTGCTGAGTTATGCATCATTGGTAATGTCAGCAGTGAATGTGCCTCTTTGAGAAGAAGGAAATGCCAAGTTTTTTGAATGCAGGATTGTCCCAGAAATGCCATCACATATGTTTCACAAGTAATACAAGACTGCAGCAAACTGGTGAACGTGCAAAAACATTCAGTAGTTTTCTTTTTAAGGATGGGTAACATTTTAACACTTATAACTTCAACAGAACACAGTGCATCTGGCTCTATTCTCTTCCAAGTGAACTGAATGCTCTCTGTAAGGTTGGATAATAAATACAGTGATATGCTATCAGTATAAATTGGTAAGCTGTAGCTGATATCCTTGATTCCCATTTAGTTAGGAAATTTTGTCTTGTAGTTATCCAGTAAAAATTAAGCACTTTAGATACTCATTCTAATCTTCTTCCAGCTTTAACTCTATGTGAGCTAAACTGTTTAGGATATCAGTTCTTATGTCAAGTTTCACAAGAAAGGAGTATTTAAGAATTCAGATATTTGTTCAAATCCAGAGAGTCTCCACTTGCCTGGATGAAATAAGATTGTTATGTCCAAACTTTATAAGCCACTCTCAACCAGATTAACAGAAACAGCAAAACATTCAGCCAAATATCAGAAAAGTATTTCCCAGCAAGAGTTTAGAGAAGAGAGTCATTACTCCTTCCCAGGTATTGTTTTTTGCCAAGTGCCAATGTATTGGCTTAGATGATCCTTGTTTGACTCACAACTCATTCTTATAGTAAGAGGGAGGGGAAACAGCCCTGAAGGAAAGTGGTAAATGTATGCCAAGAAATTGCTGGGCATAAAAAAGCCACTGTTCTGCTTCCCTTCTGTCTAAAGAAGGTATGGATAGATAAGTTAAAGTGAGGGCATGGGAGATGAGTGTGTGCAGGGGACAACAGCACCACACACACCTGCCTTACTCACCACAACATGCACAGGGGACTGAAGCAGCTGCTCCTGAAAGAAGTGAATTTCAGAAGCTTGAAACTCTTTCCTCTAACAAATGGCAAGCTGTCTCAGGGAAAGACATCTGTGGCTTGCTCCTGGTGAAATTTTACTGTACTCACAAAGAAAAATTGTCTTTGCTCACAATTGCTTGCACAATAAATTCATGTATCCTTTGCAAACATCTCAAGATTTGCAGGAAAATACTAATGAAAGAAAGAGTGGGTCATTTCACTTAGTTCAAGTCCAGTGAGAGGGAGTGATGTTTGAAACCAGCAAGAAAGAAATTGAGGACTGAATAAACAAAAGAAAAATTTTTGCAAACAGCTTAAGAAACCCAGTCTGAAAACAGCCAAAGAGCACAGATAACAGCAAACTAAATAAGAGCTATGAATACATAACATAAATACATAAATACAAGCATATTTGATTTTGAGATTTTCAGATACAAAGCCCGAACTTTCTCTCCTTGCTCTACTGCAGTTTGTTTGTTTTGCATACCAAAATTATTTTGGTTTGTCCATTAAAACATACTGCAATTTCTCTCCTCCAGAAACCCCCACTTTTCAGTGCAGTGACATTAGCTCTAGGAAGACACATGGCTTATTTCAGCTGAGAAGTGCTCTGATCTACAGGAACTAATTAGAGCATTTTCTCAAGCTCATCTCTTTCTTCTCATTACTGGTGACCAAAGACAACTGCTGAGATATGATTATTACAGAACTGTCTGCTAGTGTTTGCGTTATCTTTACAGAAATAAATCAGCAAATACTACCAGAGTAAGGGACAAGGAATGCTTAGAAAAACAGCCAGTGGCAGAAAACAGGACCTACAAGAGTCACCTTAAGGCCAACCAAACTGATCTCTGCCAGAAACAGCTTCTGAAAGAAATAGTGTTGGGGGAAAGGAACACAGAAGAAATTGAGCCAGTGCAGGGTGATATGAGTGTTTATTCATAATGGCATTCATAAAATGATCAGAGAGCGGAAACATATTTTCTATGAGGAAAGGCTGAGAGAGTTGGGGTTGTTTAGCCTGGAGAATACTCTGGGGAGACCTTATTGAAACCTTTCCTTGCTTTAAGGGGGCTTGTATGAAAGATTGGGGCAGACTTTTAATGGGGTTTGTAGCAACAGGACAAGGGGTATCAGTTTTAAATAAAAGAGATTCAGATTAGATATAAAGAAGCAAATGTTTTACAATGAGGGTGGTGAAACGCTGGCCCGGGTGTGATGGACATTTAAGGTCAAGTTGGATGGGGCTCTGAGAAACCTGACCTAGTTGAAGACACCCCTGCTCATTGCAGGGGTTGGACTGGATGGCCTCTAAAGGTCCCTTCCAACCCAAACTGTTCTATGGTGCTGTGATTTCTCAGTGTGGTGTGCAGGTTGTTGCAACAGATGGGTATTTCAACCAGTGGTTTCAGGCATGTCATATCTTCTGGAAGGCTGAACAGCTTCATCCGGAGAGTTCTTGAGTTCAATAAATTAGTGTTATTTACAAATTAGTTTATTTGTTTGGGGCCATTCCTTAGCACCATACTCTATGAGTGATTATATTTGACCTCAAAGTGACAGTTTGCTTCCTCTGCAAGTCCTTAATGCCTATGCAAAAGCAAACAATAATTACATAAAAAGCAAGGAAAAGGCAGGAATAAACTGTTCACCCATTTGAAATATGGATCTCTACTAAAGGTATAGCATTTCTGCATTTGTGGTGCTTTTCCACATTCCTGCATGTTATGCCTTTTTTTATTGTCTGGCTGCAGGAACTTCTAAAAACCTGAAGTAAGTTGTCATAGAATCATACTCTTACTGGACTGAGTGTCCCATGGAGTCAGCTGATATGTCAGCACATTACAAAGACAGAATAAGATTAATGTGAGGGAAGTGCAGAGAGCTGTTCACAATATTGGCACCGTTGTGCCCCTAAGAAGTGCAAAGGTTGCTCTGGCTGTTCAAACAGCCTTGCCTGACTGTATGTTTCAGACAAAGAGTAGGTTGCTTTGCTGAAGAGTGTTAATAAGACATGCCAGATCTTAACAGAGCCAGTCAATATGACAAATCCTGTAGCCTGGAAGAAATGGTCAGGGCAGAATTTAGCTTCAAAGAGCAAACCCAACACCAGAACAGACTCAAGTAATTATAAAATCTACTGTGCCGCACAAGCACACTCCACAAAGAGTATTTTAACTTCCCCAGTCCTTCAAAATATCACTTTTTTTCTTCTACTTCTAGAGTGCAGTGGGACTTAAAAAGCATAAGTTTTTAAAAGTGACAGATTTAAATCCAAACCAAAATAAAAACAACAGGAAAACAGGAAAACATCACATTGGGTTTATGAGGGAGAAGATCAGATGGCATTTTTACATGCAAATGATGAATAGCACAGTGAAAGAATTCAATATGATAAATGTGATGGTTCCTCTCTGCTATTAAACAAGTGTCTGTGATGCATTTGTCCATGCAAGCCTTACAATTCCATAGGAGATTGCAGAAGTTTCCCATGCAAATTTGCAGCTGCTGTAAATACAGAGGGGGATACAGAGCACAAGGTGATGACTGGTTGACCCAACAATCCAACAAAACTGATGGATTTTTTCACTGCCAAAGAGGGAAACCAAAAGGAAGATCCTTCTAGGTGTTTCTGTGGATTTTGTTTGGTTTCGGTTTTTTGGGGTTTTTTTAAAATTTTTAACATTTAGTTACTCCTATCACTATGTTTTGTTTTTCAGGAAGAACAGAGTCTATCACAGTCATGCACTGAGTTCTCAACACAGCATTAATTTTCCACAATGCCACCAGCCAAGACTACACTAAAAAGTTTAACTTAGTCTCATTGTGTCTTTCAGGCCTGAAATAAAATTTACATAACTCAGGAATTGCCCCCTGAAGAGTTTAGTTTCTATTGTCAGCAGCTATGTGCTAGCAGGGAAAACTGTTTTCAGTAATATAACCAGTGTACACCATCCCTTCACCAGGGGTCTCTACACCAGGATTGTAGCACAGGGACCTTCCCAATTGCACCTGATGACCAGTCCTTGTTTAAATTATCTTATTTAAAATAAGATGTGCCGGTTTGGAGAAATTTGGAGGAAAATATCCTCTGATAGAAAGCAGGTTACAACCAGCCCTCCCCCACCAGGTTTGGGAAAAAATGAATTTTCCTCAAAGGAAAGTGAAAGAGATAAAAACTATTTATTTAACAAACACACAGGAAAAGAATAATAATGCCAAATAATAAAACCTCTTGCTCTGCTGAGAGAAACTTGGGAAAATTTCAGAATCCATCCGTGGATCTCTCTCC
>NW_008236442.1:2758890-2763861 GCF_000691975.1 Corvus brachyrhynchos | reverse complement strand
CGGAGCTGGGACGGGGTGGGCTCCCTCCTCCAGGGCCTCCACCTCGGTGGAAAAAGTCCCAATGTGTTCTGATGTTGAAACAGGCCAAAAAAGAAGAAGGAAAAAAAACCCAACAAACTCCCAGGAAAACAAAGGTTCAACTCTCTGTCTCTCTCTGGAGAAAAAGGAGCTGAAAAACTGGCTGGAAAGCAAACTGCTTCATCCCTCTCCTGACGCTGCTGTTAGAGGCAAGAGAGGTTTATCTGTGTCCTTGAAAACATCAAAACAAACTGCAAACTGCTTTGAAAAGGTACACTTTTCTCTCCCCCCTCTCAGGCTCAGTTTAAAGGCACTGAAAAGCACAAAATTAGTTTGTGGACATAGAACAGCGATATGGGATACACGTCATAAAGTCACCCCAAGACAACCGAATAAAGAGTGACAACAAAATAATTTGATCACTTTCACAACCAACTAATTACTTTCTGATTTTTAGCACTTGGAAGCCAACATCCAAAGTCACCATCTTGCAGTCCCCAAAACCACAGAATTTTCCCTGCAGACAATGAAGATTTTTCCAGGAAAGGCTGAAACAGCAAACCAAACACCCTGAACCATATTGTCATAAGGAAAGACAAAGTGAAAATGAAATGAGGTAACCATAAATGTTCTTCTTGAAATGACACAAAAACTTTTAAATGGTGCTAGAAAGAAAGGGTCAGATTTCTAATGGAGAAATTCTACAGTTGTTGTGTGTCCATGTTGAAGAGAAAGAAAACTTTAGTCACCACTGGAGAAGTGTCCTTGATTAGGGAAAAAAAAAAGGAAGAAACAAATAATGACAGCCAATTTCCAGTGCTTTTAGGCTATTTCATATCAAACAGTGTGATGAATGTAGCAATATCACTTTTGGCTATAGCACAAAAAATATTATCCTCTATAGACGCTGCCGCATAAAACAAAAATGCTTTTATTACCACTAGCAATGATGTGACATGCCTGATAAATGCCACTTTAAGACTCCTTTGGGTCCCAGCATCCCTTCACACTTATTATCAAGTTACTAATAGATTCTGTAGGTTTGACTGGCCATCATTTAGGAGTGTCATTTACTCTAAAATGACAGAAAAGTAAAATGTTCTAAAATGCTCAATTTTTCTCTTTTCCCTGACTGAGTGACTAATGAGTAAGAATAATAACTTTTATTCATGTTGTCTAGGTGATAAAATGGCCATTGTAGAATGATGAATATCAAGTAAAGATGTTTTCATTTAACACAGGCAGGGAAAAAAAACATGAACCTTTAAGTCTTAAAAATATGAAAGAGAGCAGGCAGCTATTTAAGTATTCACATCTCCTCTATGACAACTGAGTCTGTTTCCTTTTGTTATTAGTTTTCCTCTGAATGCAGAGAAGCACTGAAAACAACAGGGTCAGACATGTTACAGATTAAATTCTTCCTTGTAGCATAATACTGTCCAAAGGCTCCCACTGAGATTAACACCCTTTTTTTCTGGGTAATGTATAGACATACCATAAAGGTTAATTCCTGCAGTGAAGTGTAGAAGTTATGTAAACTAGACAGGCAGAAGATCAGAGAGATGCAAAAAAAAGGGAAAATAGTTGTGTAGTAGATACCTGGCAGAAATCACAGGGTATTATATTTAGATTAGAGATGATACTCTGGTTGCAGACATCTCAGAAAAGCCTTTCCAAATCACAACCATAACACCCAGCAGAAGATAATTTTCACCCACAGTTGGTTTCTATGCTATATTAGAGAACCAAGAGCGAAAAAAGAATATAAACCACATCTTTCTGCAAATTTAATTAATTGGAGCTGAGTCCCTAATTCTCTAAAGCCACTTCAAAACCCAGCATAAATTCTTGTCTGTATGAGAGGATCTGATCTCACCATGACAAAGATGCAATAAGTAATTCTATATTAACTACCTCAAAATAAATGTTCACCTGACCCTCTGCTCATCATGCATCCTTGTAGTTCAAACCCAACCCCTCCACTTCTTTTCAAACCAATTGTGTGCTGGTAAAGTATAGGGGTTTTTAACATTTTTCTTTTAAAATTATCTTTCCCTAAGACAGCTTCACCTGTTCAGTAAGTTCATTTCCGGATCAAAGGCACAAAGCAATATTGTGTCTGTATAAATATGTCAGCAAGTAATCATATTCTAATGTTATTTAAAGTAAAGGGTTAATTTAGATCAGACCTGGTAGCAATTCCAATAAGTTCAGTGGAGATACTACTATTATATTGCATAAATTATATCCTGATTCAGTTTCATTGACTTCAGTATTGATTTTCATCTGGATGAGTTCACAATCCCAGATCTTTAGCTTTTCAGTTCTTCAGGGTGATTGAATTGTCACTGGAGAGCCAGTTCTGCCAAAAAGGGATTAAGTGAGGCAGCTCCGAGCAAGCGTCTTTAGTTGTTCTCCTTGAGATGAAGAAATTCCATCAGGAAAAGAGCCTGGAGGACAACGGGTTTTATGGTGAAGGGGATGAGTGGCCAACACCCCAAATTGACTCACCAGGCAGAGCAAACTAAAGACTGTGAGAGATTAAAGCATCTACTGTCACAGCCTCAGAAAAGGAGTCAACTCTGCAGCTTCTTCAGGGATAGTGCCACAGCCTCTGATCCACTCTGAGAAGATCAGAGTGTCACTGCCACTGTGTTTCGTGTTCATTAGACAGACCTCGAAACACCAGCTCTGCTCACACAGTGGTCAGTTCTGATCATAACAAGTTCCTTGGCAAAGAGGAGAAAAAAACCCAAGTGTATGATCAGAAAGATCACAAAATGTTGCTCTGGCTGTATTGCAGGCTGTGTAATGTAAACTCTATCAAATAAACACTCCCAGATATTTTCCTACTCTCCGATTACTGCACTAGAAATGCTCAATAATGTTCAACAAATGTATGAAAACAGCATATGTCAATCCAGCATTTTCTTCAAACTGTTCTATTTTCAGTTCCTGTTTTGTTCAATTAACACTGCTATCACTGACTCACTCTCATTACCACTGATCCTCTTCAGGAGAACAGAAGGAGTTTTCGTTAGCACTGAAAATCTATAGTTCACAGAATATTCTGAGTTGCATGGGACCTGCAAGGATCATCAAAGTCCATGTCTTGGCTCTGCACAGGAAATCCCAAGAATCACACCATGTGCCTGAGAGTGATGTCCAAACACTTCTTGAACTTGCTCAGGCTGGTGCTGTGACCACTGCCCTGGGGAGACTGTTCAGTGCCCAACGACCTTCTGGGGAAAGAACCTTTTCCTGATATCCAACCTAAACCTCTTCTGCTACAACTTCAGGCCATTCCCTCAGGTCCTGCCACTGGGCACCAAGAGCAGAGATCAGTGCTGCCCCTCACAAAGATGTTGAAGAACCAATGAGGTCTCCCCTCAGTCTCCTCTTCTCCAGGCTGAACAAACCCAATGCCATCAGCTGCTCCTCATACAGCCCCTCCAGACCCTTCACCATCCTCGTGGCCCTCTTTGGATACTCTCTAATAGCTGAATGTCTTTTTTATATTGTGGTGCCCAAAACCTCAAGGTGAGGTGGCACCAGGGCAGAGTAGAGTGGGATTGTGTGTTAGAAATCATTTGTAAAATTATTTTTTCAGTCCTAAAGACAAATTCATTTTATACCAGCCTAGAAGACTCCCTTGCTATTAAATCATCATCACTGAAAACATCACTGAAAGGTCATTTTGTCAGTGTTCTCATTCTATATTGCCAGACCCAAATTTCCCATGCCTGCCTGGATCTCTCTGCCTGAGGCACTTTCTTTCCTTGTTGCTCAGGTGAAGGCAGCTGCTATGTGGATATACTTTACAATGTGTTTTGAAATTATTCTCTAAATAAAAATTGGGTTCTGTAGGCTGCAATAGGCAAGTATAAATAAAGAATGTGTCTGGTTTAAATGGAATGAGTAAAATATACATCCCTAACATAGAATAAGAAACATTTCTGGAAAGCAGCAGGAAGGTAAACCACTTTGTTTTAAGAAAAAGCTAACACTAACGAGCACTTCTAAGATGGATTTGTATTAAAATTACCCTGAAAAGATTTTAAAAACAAGTATATTAAAGTGTTCATGTGAAATTGTTATGAATTTTTGTCTGAGGAGCAAGTTGTCTTAAAGATTCCATTTTCTAACAGAACTATATTCACTCTATGAAATATTTTGCATTATATTTTAATTAAAGTTATAATTACAGAACTAAATATAATTAGCTTCTTTCTTCAAAAGAAATTGGAAGTGAACTTACTTTATTAAATTTTCAATTTGTTTCCTGCAGTGTTACATAGTTTATTCTAATTAATTGAATGAGATCTCATAAATATTTTATCAACATAGGGATGTGATTAACAACTCGAGTTTTGTGTGGTTTTCTTTTTTCTTTCCAGCTTTCTTCTTCTCTGCATTACCATTTCCCCAGTTTTCATGTTCACTCTCCTTCCTTTGGTGACAATTTAAGTATGGGAGGCCTGCCAGAAACCCCCACTTCCACAGCAAAATGTTGCATTTTTGCAGTCTCGGCTGTAAGAAGCCATTTTTACCTTCTCTTCAGGAGTGTTAGTTATCTAAGGAAGCCCTCATATAATACAGGCCATGAATGTGACACTCATTTCTTGGGTGATTTATGACTTCCACACTGAATAGCTTCCTGCAGAATCTCCTCTGCTTTTGGGGGGTGTGTGCAGCATATTTGTTTATTCCCTGAGGAGATAAAGCAGAAAGGAGTAAAAGAGACTGTAACCCCCCATTAGCACACCCTACTCCAGAGATTACAAAATGAAGCAGAAGGTGCATTTCACACAGTTCCCTAGTCCCTGTTGTGTTGCAAAGGGCTCAATTTTCACATGGCATCAGTGAGATTTAGACTTGAGGGTGCTGAACAGAGCCATTGCGTTTTGAGCCTCTGCCTCACCTGTTCAGCCTCCTGTGTGGCATGCAGACATT